>NC_000072.6:71317039-71659539 GCF_000001635.26 Mus musculus | reverse complement strand
AAAGGGCTAGTGAGATGGTCTGCTGTGTTCTGTGCTGCATCCCATCCATGAGCAGTTAACAGAATTAGAGCACATGTAGCCCACTGTAGTCCCCAAAACATGTCCTTAGACTTTCCAATTAGTGTCAACCATAACTTGCTGACTTCAGTATCATTATTACACTTCTATGGTTGAGTAAACAGAGGTTACTACAGATTTGCCCGTCCCCTAACACTGATAGGGCTGAAATGCAGCCTACAGTAAGTCCTCTGCCCTAAAACACTGAATTAAAATGAAGGATCTAGGGACTGGAGATGCCTCAGAGGTTATAAGCACGTATTGCTCTTGCAGATGACCCAGACTTGACTCGCAACACCCACATGGCATTTGTAACTCTAGTTGCAGGAGATTTGATGCCATCTTCTGATTTCTATGAGCTTCTCATACACACACACACACACACACACACACACACACACACAAAACGTAAAGCTGAGCTCCAGGAGTAACTTTTAATTTCCTAATTTCATTTTGATAAAGATCTTAGTTTCTTTGATCTTGTATAAAAGACAAATCTTCCTATTTTTGGCAGAATCGTCACAAACCTGTATAAAATATGACTTTCTGATGCGAGTTTTTCCTAAAATTTGGGGATAAGGACCTTTGATGTCCACAACTGTCTCAAGGGATTTGAAAATAGTTTGTTTCAGTTAAAATAGTTGCAAATGCTATTCAAATTTGAAAAAACACTGCACTAGAGGCTCCTGAAGGGAGGAAGGTGTTAAACTTGGTGTGTACGATATAGATTTGCAGGGAAACTGGAGCTCAATGACAGACTAAATTTATTGATTGATGTTGGCCGTAGGTTCCGCAGTAGAGAGATCAGCTCACCAAGATGCTAAACCTTCATTTTCCAAAGGAGCAGAGGGCTTCAGTCTTCTTGGAAAAGACTGACACCCAGCTAGCTCACTCTAGTTACTTTACTCAAATATTACACAAGGTTAATTAGGGCTGGGAAAGGTTCCAGCTACCAACGTTATCTTGCACTTGAGGCCTGTAAGAGCAGATAACCCACATAAAGCTCAGTCTCTTGACTATGGCTGGCTATAATCAAAAGTAAGAACTCCAGGTTTGCCAGGAGTGTCTTAGGACCAAGGTCAGTGCAGCTGCAAGCTCTCACGTAGCACCAAGTGCAAATTCTCTAGAGAGAGACACTTTTTCAAGGTTCAAGTAGTCTCAAAACAATTTCTCAACCATTACTCATTGACTTAAACACAGCAAAGGCTTTGCTGAAACATTTCATATAAAGCCAGTCACAGGAGCTTTCCGATACACTTCATTTAAAGCCAGACATAAAGGCTTTACTAGACATATCACTACATATTCATTCAATATCGCATTTAGTGAGAGGGCTCAGTAGGTAATGATGCTTGCTGCCAAGCCTGGCTACCTGAGTTCTGTCCTCAAGACCCACATGGTGGAAGGAGAAAACTGACTCCTGTAAGTTGTCCTCTGACATAAACATATACAAAGTTAAACACTGTGGTACACAGGTATGCCTATAAATGAAGTTAATACATTGATACATTAAAAAAAATTGGGCCGGTCGGTGGTGGTGCACACCTTTAATCCCAGCACTTGGGAGGCAGAGGCAGAGGCAGGCAGATTTCTGAGTTTGAGGCCAGCCTGGTCTACAGAGTGAGTTCCAGGACAGCCAGGGCTACACAGAGAAACCCTGTCTCAGGAAAAAAAGAAAAAAAGAAAAGAAGAAGAAGAAGAAGAAGAGGAAGAGGAAGAGGAAGAGGAAGAGGAAGAGGAAGAGGAAGAGGAAGAAGAAGAAGAAGAAGAAGAAGAAGAAGAAGAAGAAGAAGAAGAAGAAGAAGAAGAAGAAGAAGAAGAAGAAGGAGGAGAAGAAAACCAAAAAAATTTGATTCCTTCAACATATTTTCATTTACTTATTTGTTCAATTCACTAACAATTATAGAATACCTAATTTCTTTAGAGCTAATGATTAGACCTTAATCTTAAGCTTTTTGGACCATGGTCTAGTGAGTGCATAGGCTATGAGAGAAATACAATACAGTGGTGGTGTCTACAGGGTATTACTGATACACGAGAGAATTGAAGCTTGGCTTTTCCTCAAGGAATCATTGGTGGAGCAAAAGACATTATTATGGCTAAGGAGGGAATCAAGCCCAATCTGGTGCTACAGGCCTGTGACCACAGCTCAAGTTACTTAGAAGGCTGAAATAGAAAGATCACACAAGTTCAGGGCCTTCCTGGGGTGGGGTGGGATTTATATATAGTGAGTTTAAAACTAGTCTAAGTAGTTGTATTGGTTAGGGTTTATTGTTGTTGTTTGTTTTGCTTTTTGTTTTTTGAGGTTTTTTTTGAGTGTCAACTTGAGACATGCTAGAGTCAGCTGGGGTTTCTGAGACCTTTTCCATGTGGTCTTTCTAGGCTAGCCTAGGTTTCCTCAGAGGATGGTGAATTCAGGTCAGTACCCCACTGAAAACAAAAGTTATAATGCTCCCTAACACACCTGATCTTGGAAGCTGCACATTTCCACATTGTTCAAAGCATTCAAGGTCAAAGAAGGTCACTCAGAGAAGTGACTTCCCTGTTGGAAATATAATTCAGCACACACTAGCAAAAACATTTCTTGGTTTCTAACTTGTTCAGTTATCCTGACACTAGCATAGTTGTCAGATCAAGATGCCTGAACACAATCTCTCTCCTCCATGTTTTACTCTCTGAATGAAATGTGGACTCATTGATGAGTCCCTCTGAGACTTCTTGTTTACCTTGCTGCTCACACAAGGGAAGCGGTTTCCTGCCTGGCCTTTAAGACTCCTTCTCTGATCTTGCACAGAGGTCAGCAAACCTTTTCTACTGAAGATCGGACAGTAGTTGTGGATGTAGGCATTCGGTATACTGCTTATCTAGTGCTCTGGCAATGCACAAAGCCCTGGTTTGATGCATAACACCGATAAAAACCAAATACCTGCATTCCTAACACACAGGAAGTGCAGGTAGGAAGATCAGACGTTCAAGTTCCTTACTGGCTGCACAGGCATTTTGAAAGCCAGCCTGGACTACAGGAGACACACCTAAAATTACAAAATCAGATAGTAATTAGATTAGGCCCTCACCATACTGCCCAACTTTGCTGTTGCAGTACAACTGCAGACATAGGCAGTGTATGCACGCATACGCAGGCCATGCTCCAAAAACCTTTCTTTATAGGAACAGAAATTATAATTTCAGACTTTATTCAAGTCTCATAAAATGGAATCTGTGTTTTTATTTCCCTACTTGGTCTCAAAAATAAAAGCTATGCTTAGTTTATGACCCATCTAAGACTTCTTGTGTTTATACATACACACACACACACACACACACACACACACACACACACGATTTTTGTTTTTAAAAACAAAATCCCAAATGTTCATTTTACCAAATGGTGACTCAGAAGCCAGCACTGTGTTGAAAGCCTGCTAGCTCAGAGAGACAGAGGAAGCAGATAGCTGACCTTTGTACTTGGCCAATATCCCAGAAGGAAAACGGTCCTTCTTCTCCACACTGTCTAACTCAGTGCCCCTACATCCTACTTCCTTAGGTTCCCTAACTCTCAACTGGTTACTTACTCTGTCTTTTGACCTATCGTTGACTTTATTTAATTCTGTTTACAGAAAGTTCTTGGGCTAAAGGTGTGTGCTAATGCACGTCACTGTAAGAAACAGGTTTTCAAGCTCACAATCTTGAGGTTCGTGATGTGATCAGATATCCTGCAACGTTCCCCCCTATTGTCTAAATAAAAGACTCTTTCTCTAACACCAATAAACTACATACTATCTGGTAAGAATTACATTCACAATGCCCCTTTGTATTTGGCAATCGTGGAGAAAGTGTTCTCCTATCAATCCTAT
Source organism: Mus musculus (assembly GCF_000001635.26). NCBI lineage: Eukaryota > Metazoa > Chordata > Mammalia > Rodentia > Muridae > Mus > Mus musculus. The sequence continues at coordinate 71,655,628 of NC_000072.6, read as the reverse complement.
CTTGGTGACTCCAAACTTCTGTACCTAAATCACCTATGTACCTATGATCTTCTATCATAACTTGCAGTTATCAACCTAAAAACATCTTTTTAGACCTTAAAACATTTTCTCAAACCCTAAACAACTTATACTTTTTGTTTCATTTTGTTTTGTTTTGTTTTCGAGACAGGGTTTCTCTGTGTTCCCCTGGCTGTCCTGGAACTCACTCTGTAGACCAGACTGGCCTCGAACTCAGAAATCCGCCTGCCTCTGCCTCCTGAGTGCTGGGATTAAAGCCGTGCGCCACCACTGCCTGGCCCAACAATTTAAGCTTAAGTGTGAGATTATAACTATCTAGTCTTCTCTCCTATCAAAGACCTGAGAAAGATAAATGTTACCTGAATAAACAGGAAGTACAGAGCAAGCAGCTTCCAAAACTATAGAAATGGCAGAGACTGCTGGCTAGCTGACAGTCATCCAAGATGCCTCTGCAACGTTGGAACATCCATTTTTTTGGCCTACTAGCCCAGATTATCTGACAGATACTTCTATAAAACAGAAATTATGAAGGGCTTCTCTACCTTGCCATGGCAGAGTTCAGCATTCGACTTTTTTGTTTTGATTTTGGTGTTTTGTTTTGTTTTGTTTTGTTTTGTTTTTCGAGACAGGATTTCTCTGTCTGTCCTGGAACTCACTCTTTAAACCAGGCTGGCCTCGAACTCAGAAATCCGCCTGCCTCTGCCTCTCAAGTGCTGGGATTAAAGGTGTGTGCCACCACCACCTGGCTCAACTTTCTTTGTGTCTTGCTTGTCCACGGTTTGAACAGGATACTGTCTTCAGTTGTAACAAGGACAGTCTCTTGCCCAGTGGCAACTTGCCATGTTTTAAAACAAATGCCATAAGGAGGTTCTTCAATATTCATCTTCTTTGAAGTAGAATGGGGTGCTGCCAGGAGCTGACATATCTCATTGTAAAAAAGGTCTTCAATGAATAATACATCTTTAAATGTCATATCCTACAGATCTTTGATGGTTCTGAAGACCATCTAACTATGTCAGTATATTTGAATAGGCAAATGATGCTTGTGTCTAGTTACTTAATATCTGATTAACTTAGAAAATACCTGTGATTAATCAAATGGTACCTAACAAAACCACAAGTTTGCTTGACTATTAACTTGCATTTTTAAATCTTCCTAAACAATTTGCAATACTAGCTTTCAAAAGTACTAGAACTTCACATTGCATTTTTAAGAATAACATGGGTATAATACCTTATAAAGAGTTCATACAAATTATGTTAAAAACCAAAATGTAAGCTTAATTTTGTATTAATATCCAAAGATCTATACCAGTGTAACCAAATAAGTTCTTAGTTTTGCATCAATATACAAAGATCTATAAGAGTAGATTCAATAATCTACTTTTTCCTATTATTCCATATTATTTCTATATTATTCCGATATTCCCTTTTTTGTCTAAGTAAAAAGGACAGATTCTAATAAAGTAAAACTAATTATAGTAATGAAGGTATTTCTGCCAAGCTTTCTACAGTGTCCAGCTTAGTTATATTTGGCAGTCTTAAGATTAAGCATTATTGAGTTCAAAGTTCTGTTGAATGCTTGTGTCAACCTTGTATTAACTAAGCAATTTGAATGTCCTGAGCAGCTTGTAGGCCGAAGCTGATCTTTGGGTGGTATTTTTCAGCTTAGTGGCAATCCTTGCTAGGATAAACCCAAGTCTAATCCCGTTTGCACAGAACGTTGGCAGAAGAAGCAGCATGGGACAGTTTTTTTCCAGTGGTAGCGTTAAAATCCAGGTAGATTCTTCACTGTGAGTCCCTATCATCTTCTTGGAGAACTACAAGGTTACTGTTAGGAGTGGTAGAAAACTTAAACCTTTTACATGCTGTACTCAGCAGATCTCAGAAAGGCTTGAGGGCCATCATCTATCAAGGGCATTCGATGCACACAAACTGTGTTCCTAGTTACTCGCTTCAGACTCAAATCTGAAAACATGTACAGGAAGCTAAATGAAGCTTGTTTCTAGAATTAGTTCTCTGTATGACTACTAGTACCACAACAGAATATATATAATTTTGAGATAATATTTATACCTTTCAAAGTTTTAGAGAGTTAAATGAAAACCAAAAGACTATGAGGTTAGAGGCAATAGATAGAATAGTCCCTTATTTTTTGTTTTCCTCTGTTCCATACCAGGTGGCTTTTCTGATGCAAGATAGAGATTTTTGGATTTTCCTTTAACAAACATGCATGGGCTTAGAGAAGGAGAGAGCCATGCTCCAACCCCAAAGCCCAGCTTTAATTATTAATTGAATTGGAACCAAATAAAGATCATTTGTCTATAGAGAGCAGAAGTGACAAGATGGAGGTGGGCAATACCATTTGACCAATTTACTCTTTTTCTTGGGACACATTCTCTTGATTCTTTCAACTCAAATTTTTAAAATTCTTTTGAAATTTGAAACAAAATATACTTTATTGAATAAATACACTATTTTCCATATATATATATATATATTTCAAGAACATTCACTTTGACTTTCAACCTGTCTTTAGCAAGTGCCTTTTAAATTTATGTCACTGTAATTCTTATATGTCTGCCGCTGACTCCCAAGTGTTGGGATGAAAGGCATGTGCCTCCCAAGTGCTGGGATTAAAGGTGTGAATCACTACCACCTTGCTCACGATAACTGAAGAATTTAAAAACCTGCTAAGTTGTAGAAATCCACCTGTCTCTGTTGGGATTCAAGGCATGGACTAACACTTTCCTGCTCAAATATTTTATCTTAGCTTCAAATCATTCTAACTCTTAGAGATTTAGAAAACAAGTTTGAACTGTGGTAACCCTTTGAATTTACTTAAAACATTTTAAGTTTCTTACCTGTGCTTCTAATACTAAATAACAAAATATCCTTTTTATTTAAGAAGAAAATTCAAAAAGCTAATGTTCAACAAGTTTGTCAGTTAACCATTTTAAAGGTAGGGCAGTTGTTACATTAGAAATACCAACAACAGCTGGGCGGCGGTGGCACACGCCTTTAATCTCAGCACTTGGGAAGCAGAGGCAGGCGGATTTCTAAGTTTGAGGCCAGTCTGGTCTACAAAGTGAGTTCCAGGACAGCCAGGGCTACTCAGAGAAACCCTGTCTTGAAAAACCAAAAAAGAAAAAAGAAAGAACGAAACTGAAAGACCAACAACTGTCATGTCCTGCTTATGGACAACCTGGACTGTGTGTGACTCTTCTTGATAATACTGGTGAGATCTGCCACCTCCCCCAACATAGCTGTAGCCACTTTGTTCCATGCCTGCTAGCTATTTCATATTGTTGCTATAATATGCCTGCCAGTCACTGACACAGAAAAACAACTTGACTCAGAGCAAGGTCATGCCGATCACATATCCTGTTATGTTCTGTATGTTCTGTATGAGGTTTGTTAATCTTAAGAAATTCCACACAGCTTTACATAGGATCCAGCAAGCTAAAGGTCAGTATGAACTGTTATGTCTAAAATGGCTTAAGTCAGAGCAGATCACTGGGAAGCACTTCCTCTTTTTTTTTTTTTTTTTTTTGTTTGGAAGATCGTGCCTCTGACTTTTATTTTTCAAAAAACAATAATCAAAAAACAATAAACAACAACAATAAACAACAAAGGGAATATATAACAAAACTCTTGGCCACCAGGGCTGTTTGTTTGTCTTACATTCATGTTTTACATATATATGTTTATGTGTGTGTATACACACATAAATATATTATATATACATATATACTATTTTATAGTTTTACTAATATATATTAATAAATATGTGATGGCAAATATAATTTTAATAGATGTTGCCAGGTGCTTTCTTTCTTTTATTTTTTTAACCTCACATAAGCTAATTTATTCTTTATCCAGAGCAGCAAGGATCTGCCATAGTTCTGTGAAGTTCTAGGGCTTCTCACAACCAGAGTATGCATTATTATTTGTAGTAATGTTTCTTTTTAAAATTTTTTATTAGATATTTTATTTACATTTCAAATGCTATCTCGAAAGTTCCCTATACCCTCCACCCCTGTGGAGAGCCGTGCTGTGAGCAATCGCCATTATAAGATGGCGCTGGCTTCCACTGCGCCTAACTAGTAAACAAGCCTTATGCGCAAGTGCAAGAGTGAATTCACACCTAGTCACTGCCCATCTCAGGGCATAGTAATGGGGTGATGGGCGAGCAACTAATCAGGTGCTGTCACGCCACATCAGGTGCTGAAATGTCACGCTGCAGGCTATATAAGCAGCGCCATTTTCCAGGTTCCGGGTCTTCCTCCTGAGAAGTAAGCAATAAAGCCTTTTGCCGCAGAAGATTCCGGTTGTCCTGAGTGTGTTCTTGCCAGCGGAGACAAAGCTCAGGCAATAACCCGCCCTGCTCCCCTACCCACCCACTCCCACTTCTTGGCCCTGGTGTTCCCCTGTACTGGGGCATATAAAGTTTGCAAGACCTAGGGGCCTCTCTTCCCAATGATGGCCGACTGGGCCATCTTCTGCTACATATGCGGCTAGAGACAAGAGCTCTGGGGGTACTGGTTAGTTCATATTGTTGTCCCACCTATAGGGTTGCAGACCCCTTCAGCTCCTTGTGTACTTTCTCTAGCTTCTCCATTGGGGTGGGCAGCACTTCCTGTACCTGATTATGAACTCACTATGGGTTTTATGTTTTTTTTTTCCTTTATAAGCTGAAGTAGTAACTTCTGGTTTCTTTGGAAAGTCAAGTTATGTCAAAGAATGTTTTGCTTAAGTAGACACAGGAGAAAGGATGTTTTGCTAAGGAAAAAACATGTGAAAGGATGAATAATGTTAAGAAGGAATATAAAAGCTGGGCGGTGGTGGCACAGGCCTTTAATCCCAGCACTTGGGAGGCAGAGGCAAGCAGATTTCTGAGTTCGAGGCCAGCCTGGTCTACAAGGTGAGTTCCAGGACAGCCAGAGCTATACAGAGAAACCCTGTCTCAAAAAGACCAAAATAATAATAATAAAATAAGAGGAATATAAAAAAACCCCAACAGACAGTGGATAACACTGGATGGTATTGATATGCTTTACCATTGTTTACTTGTCATCATTTGTTGTGACTTCATAGAAGGAAACACCCGTGGTATTCTGGTGGCTTCTTGTCGCTTCCACGGACTTGATCCATTGGCAGAGTAATGTCAGCTGATACAGACTCAAGTGGAGTTTGTTGTTGTTTTTCGAGACAATTTCTCTATTGCCCTGGCTGTCCTGAAAGTCACTCTGTAGACCAGGCTGGCCTCGAACTCAGAAATCCGCCTGCCTCTGCCTCCCAAGTGCTGGGATTAAGGGTGTGTGCCACCATGCCCAGCTAAGTGGAATTTTGCTAAGACAGACTCACATGGTGAAGCAAGACCTATAGAAGGGCATGTGATGTTTGGAGGGAGAATAAATAGGGCCCAGTGACGGGGGCTTGCATAGCTAGCTTTGCAGTGCTTCTTGGTCTTGTGTCTTTGGTTTTGGATGGTCTTCGCTTTGTTGAGAGGCACTGTAGAGAACTTCTCCTGGCATCTCTGCTGATCCTGGCCACTCCTACTGACATGTTGAGGCTGAGGCCTGGCTGTTTCTGCTGGGTCATGCATGCCACTGCTCCTGATTCGTGTTTGCTATCCTGACACCACTGAACTGAACTGCTCGTATATTTGTGAAGTGTTTACAAGTGGATTAAGCCTATGCTGTTGACTCCTGATGATTTCCTGACAATGCAGATTCGATTTTCTCCAAAGAACAATTTCTAAACAGGTACACTTCTTCCATATCCTAATAACCTTTCTTTTCCACTACTTCTGGTGGGTGCTGGGCTAGAAGGGAGGTTAAGGCATTTAAGAACCCTTATTAAAAGTAGGTTTTGAAAAATCTAAGTCAACAATACGCTGACAGAGAAAGATGTTCAGTGCCATGGCTCAACCCTGTCAGAGCTACAGTCCCAATCAATTAGTGTTAGCCTGTACATTCAATAAACCACCCATGTTTAACCTGAGATTCCTGTTTGTACAGCTTGTGAGACTTCTTTTGGACCCCAACAAATACCTTCCAATTTTTTTCCGAAGCATTCTTTATTTTATGGTTTGTTTCTGAGATTGGAGGAATGTTATTCTGTGTTTTCCATTGCTGCAACAAATCACATTCCCTAAATCCACGGCTATATTAGCTACATATGGCTTTAACGTTCCTAATTGGCCTTCTGGCCCTATACACTTGACCCATTAGGGGTACTGTCTCAAACGAGGTGAATGGCACCTGAGGAGCGACACTTGAGGTTGCTTCTGGCATTAACACACATGTACATACACGAGCACTTGCACACATATGTGCCTCCACATATAAAACAATAAGTAAATTCCAAAGCTAAAATAACATGTTCAGAAAGGAAACTAGATGGAAAGACTAACAGAAATCATAAAACAAATATAAAAAATTTAAAATGTAAAGTATTTTAATAAAAACTGACAGTATTAGGGTTCTCTAGAGTAACAGATTTATAGAATCTCTCTTACTCTCTCTCTCTACATATATATACACTCTATATACATAGTCATTCTATAGATATAGATACAAAATATATCACTACATAGTGAGAACTCATTTATATAGAGACAAATATATATTCACTGTAGTAAAGTTTTGTATCTACATATAAAGCATTTGACAAAATCCAACACCCATTCATGATAAAAGTCTTGGAAAGATCAGGAATTCAAGGCCCATACCTAAACATGATAAAAGCAATCTACAGCAAACCAGTAGCCAACATCAAAGGAAATGGTGAGAAGCTGGAAGCAATCCCACTAAAATCAGGGACTAGACAAGGCTGTCCACTCTCTCCCTACCTATTCAACATTGTACTTGAAGTCCTAGACAGAGCAATTTGACAACAAAAGGAGATAAAGGGAATACAAATTGGAAAGGAAGAAGTCAAAATATCACTTTTTGCAGATGATATGATAGTATATATAAGTGACCCTAAAAATTCCACCAGAGAACTCCTAAGCCTGATAAACAGCTTCAGTCAAGTAGCTGGATATAAAATTAACTCAAACAAGTCAATGGCCTTTCTGTACACAAAGGATAAACAGGCTGAGAAAGAAATTAGGGAAACAACACCCTTCTCAATAGTCACAAATAATATAAAATACCTTGGCGTGACTCTAACTAAAGAAGTGAAAGATCTGTATGATAAGAAATTCAAGTCTCTGAAGAAAGAAATTAAAGAAGATCTCAGAAGATGGAAAGATCTCCCATGCTCATGGATTGGCAGGATCAATATAGTAAAAATGGCTATCTTGCCAAAAGCAATCTACAGATTCAATGCAATCCCCATCAAAATTCCAACTCAATTCTTCAACGAATTAGAAAGGGCAATCGGCAGATTCATCTGGAATAACAAAAAACCTAGGATAGCAAAAACTCTTCTCAAGGATAAAAGAACCTCTGGTGGAATCACCATGCCTGACCTAAAGCTGTACTACAGAGCAATTGTGATAAAAACTGCATGGTACTGGTATAGTGACAGACAAGTAGACCAATGGAACAGAATTGAAGACCCAGAGATGAACCCACACACCTATGGTCACTTGATCTTTGACAAGGGAGCTAAAACCATCTAGTGGAAAAAAGACAGCATTTTCAACAAATGGTGCTGGCACAACTGGAAATTATCATGTAGAAGAATGAGAATTGATCCATTCCTATCTCCTTGTACTAAGGTCAAATCTAAGTGGATTAAGGAACTCCACATAAAACCAGAGACACTGAAACTTATAGAGGAGAGGAGAAAGTAGGGAAAAGCCTCGAAGATATGGGTACAGGGGAAAAATTCCTGAATAGAACAGCAATGGCTTGTGCTGTAAGATCGAGAATCGATAAATGGGACCTCATAAAATTGCAAAGCTTCCGCAAGGTAAAAGACACCGTCAATAAGACAAAAAGACCACCAACAGATTGGGAAAGGATCTTTACTATCCCAAATCGGATAGGGGACTAATATCCAATATATATAAAGAACTCAAGAAGGTGGGCTTCAGAAAATCGAATAACCCCATTAAAAAATGGGGCTCAGAGCTGAACAAAGAATTCTCATCTGAGGAATACCGAATGGCAGAGAAGCACCTGAAAAAATGTTCAACATCCTTAATCATCAGGGAAATGCAAATCAAAACAACCCTGAGATTCCACCTCACACCAGTCAGAATGGCTAAAATCAAAAATTCAGGTGACAGCAGATGCTGGCGAGGATGTGGAGAAAGAGGAACACTCCTCCATTGTTGGTGGGATTGCAAGCTTGTACAACCACTCTGGAAATCAGTCTGGTGGTTCCTCAGAAAATTGGACATAGTACTACCAGAGGATCCAGCAATACCTCTCCTGGGCATATATCCAGAAGATGTCCCAACCGGTAAGAAGGACACATGCTCCACTATGTTCATAGCAGCCTTATTTATAATAGCCAGAAGCTGGAAAGAACCCAGATGCCCCTCAACAGAGGAATGGATACAGAAAATGTGGTACATCTACACAATGGAGTACTACTCAGCTATTAAAAAGAATGAATTTGTGAAATTCCTAGGCAAATGGATGGACCTGGAGGGCATCATCCTGAGTGAGGTAACCCAATCACAAAGGAACTCGCACAATATGTACTCACTGATAAGTGGATATTAGCCCAGAAACTTAGGATACACAAGATATAAGATACAATTTGCTAAACGCATGAAACTCAAGAAGAACGAAGACCAAAGTGTGGACACTTTGCCCCTTCCTAGAAATGGGGACAAAACACCCATGGAAGGAGTTACAGAGACAAAATTTGGAGCTGTGACGAAAGGATGGACCATCTAGTGATTGCCATATCCAGGGATCCATCCCATAATCAGCTTCCAAACGCTGACACCATTGCATACAATAGCAAGATTTTGCTGTAAGGACCCAGATATAGCTGTCTCTTGTGAGACTATGCCGGGGCCTAGCGAACTCAGAAGTGGATGCTCACAGTCAGCTATTGGATGGGTCACATGGCCCCCAATGGGGGAGCTAGAGAAAGTACCCAAGGAGCTAAAGGGAACTGCAACCCTATATGTGGAACAACAATATGAACTAACCAGTACCCCGGAGCTCTTGTCTCTAGCTGCATATGAATCAAAAGATGGCTTAGTCAGCCATCACTGGAAAGAGAGGCCCTTTGGACTTGCAAACTTTATATGCCCCAGTACAGGGGAACTCCAGGGCCAAAAAGGGGGAGTGGGTGGGTAGGGGATGGGGGGGTGGGTATGGGGGACTTTTGGAATAGCATTGGAAATGTAAACAAGGAAAATACCTAATTAAAAAGAAGATATAGAGATATATAGAGAGCAAGCATACATATGCATATATATATGTATTATATATATATATAATATATATATAATCTCAAGCATATGTGTGATAGGAAAATCTATTAGAACGGCTTACAAGCTATGGTCCAGCTAGTCTAACATTGACTGCCTATGAATGGAAAGCCATGGATCTAATACTTCTGCACTCCATTGGGCTGGATGTCTCATCTGGTCTTCAGCATAGACTGGAGTCCTGAAGAAACAGGCTCTAATGGCAATAAAGGAATAGACGTGCTAGCAAGGCAGAGCAAGCAGGCAAAGCGCAAAAGCTTCCTTCTTCCATGTCCTCACATAGGCTTCCAGCAGAAGGTGTGGCCCAGATTAGAGACAGATTTTTTCCCAGATCAAATTATCTGGATTACACTGTATCTTCCCACCTCATAGATTCAAATTAGAAGTATATCTTCCCACTTCAAGTTAAGCAAAAATCCCTCACAGGTGTGCAAAAGTTAACACCCAAGACAACATCACACTGAGTGAAAGAAGTCAAACCAGGAGATTAAAACTAGTACCTGCTGTGGTAGGTGGGGAGAAGGTCAAAGGAAGAAAATGAGGAAAAAGGGATTCAAAATTAGAGAAAATGTTGGGGAAATGTTTTTGAAATCCCATACAAAATAAACATCCAGAAAGGAACAAGCAAAGGAAACAAAAAAATTAGAAAACAATAATTTTCTTTTTGAGACAAAGAGACTCATGTAGCCCAGGTTGGCCTCCGACTTGCTATGGCCTTGAGCTTCTGACTCTCCTGCTGTAACCTCTTGAGTGCTAGGATCACAGGCATACACCACTTTTCCAGCTTGATTTAGTATGGGGACTGGGCATAGGGCTCTGTCTCACTCTGCTGACTGAGCTACCTGTCCAGCTCCAGAAAAAGGAAGGATTTAAAGATAACAGACTGGTCAGATGGCTCAACAGATCAGGGCATTCGCTGCCAAGCCTGGTAACCTGAGTACAATCCTTAGGACGGACAAGGTGGAAAGACCTGATGCCTGTTCTTGTCCTCTGACCTACACACATGCATGCACACACACACACAATAAAAAATATTAAAACAGAAGTAAACAATAATAGAAAAGCACAGTTTGAAATAATTCAAAGAACAAAACCATAATGAGTCAGCACTAAAGTAGAAAAAAAATATTTCAGGTGAGAGGAGACTCAGGCACACACAGAAAGGAAAGGGAAGGACACAGGTCCCCAGAATTTAGCTTCAGCTCTTTGAGAAAGCCCCGTGTAAGCCAATTCCAGAGAGCTGGTGCTGCGATTCTCAGCAAGGAGCAGCCAAAATCCAACAAGCCAACGGTGCTGTCCAGGAGGCCCTCACCCCAGCATGTGCTGTGGAATGTTGGGAGAGAAGGGCAGCTTATACCTGGGGCAGTTAGGGGCAGTTAGGGGCAGTTAGGGGCAGTTAGGGGCAGTTAGGTTTGTGCACTGGCTTTGAAGACAAACTCAATTCCTGAGTCTTTTCTATTCCTCAAAAATTCTCAGCAGAAAAGCAAGAGTGAACACACCCACCTTGATATTTTGGTATTTTGAAGATTCAATACGTTGTAAATTATGTAATGAGTAATCACCAGGTGGCCTTTCCTATTAACTTGTCCAGAGGGAAAAGTCCATTTTTATTGCATACAACAAAAACAACAACAACAACAACTCTATTCTTTCTCTCCCCCCCCCACTCTCTCTTCTCTACCCCCACTCTCTCCTCTCTAGCCTCATATCTTTTGCATTTATCCTGCATCTGAAAAAGAACCTTGTAATTTTATCAGAGCAATCTTCTTAGGTCAAATCCTTAACCACCCAGACAAAGCTCCCTTGTGTAACATGATATAATATGTACACAGGTTTTGTGGCAATCTCTAGGGGATTTTTCCTTCACATCCCCTATATGGATTAGTCTGATACTTATTCTAATGTGTTTAGGTTTAAAATATAACACTTAATAAAGACAAGTTATTCTATCAGAACCACTTTAAAGGATCATGTAGTAAATTAGACCTCTGCCGTAAAGCAGGCTTCCCAAGGTCTGTGGATATAGCTTCGTGGTAGAGTACTTTCCTAGCAAACTCAAGGCCCTGTATTTGACCTCTATAGCAGGATGCATTTACAACATGTGATAGAAATAAATCATGCATGTGCATGTTTTCTCACATGCATGTGCATGCATACAAACACATATGTACATACACACAGGGATGCATTACTCCTCAAGGTACACAATGGATAAAGAAAAATCAAGATATTTCTATATAGTTCAGAAAATACAAAATAGACCCATAGAGAAAATTTTCTTTATGATTACCATGATGTTTCTAATGAGGGCAAATAATAACCTATCTACTACTTTGGAGTCTAGTGATTACTCATTAGAGAAAATAGCAAAGTCAGAAGTCATGAAAGCAAGGTCCACATGGAGCAGATCTCCATATTAAAATCAACTGAAATAGCTTCATGTTCCCCTTTCTTTTTCCTTTCTCTTTCCTGAACATTTTAATCCTAAAGCCATTAGGAGAGACAGAGAAAACGAGGTTTTCACAAGGAGAATGCTGCCTTTGCGAGATATTGATGCTGAAAGGAGTGAGGCATGGACGCCCAGGGTTGGGGAGGCAGAGCCCAAATGGGATAAGGATAAACACAAGTCAACCCACCACGGGTACTTCCACTTAAGTGGGTGAGGAATAAAGAAAAGTTCAGTGTGATCTGCTAGAAGCACACTGAATAGGGCAAAGAGAATGTTCACTTGTGACAAAGGGTGGCAAAGTAGGAGAACAGAGTATGGTCTGGAACCAACCATTAGAGACCACCTAAAACTCCAGCTCCAGGGTATCTGATGCTCTCTTCTAACATCTGCGGGTACCATCCACACACATGTGGCATATACTTATATAGACACAACACCTATACATAAATAAAAATATATCTTTAAAAAAGAAATCACATCTAACACTTAATAATATATCTTGTTTGTTTGTTTTTTGTTTGTTTTTCGGTTTGTTTGTTTGTTTGTTTTTGGTTTTTTTGGGGGGGTTATACAGACAGGGTTTCTCGGTATAGCTCTGGCTGTCCTGGAACTCACTCTGTAGATCAGGCTGGCCTTGAACTCAGAAATCCTCCTGTCTTTGCCTCCCAAGTGCTGGGATTAAAGGCGTGTGCCACCACAGTCAAGGTTCTCTAGAGTCACAGAATTTACAGAATGAATCTCTCCATTGGAAAAATCTAAGAGTTCAGTAGTTATTCAGTCCCATGAGGCTAGCTAGGTATCTCAGCTGGTCTTCTGTATATTCTGGAGTCCTGAAGAAGTAGGTTCCAATGCCAGTGAAGGAATGGATGTGCTAGCAAGATGAGGGCAATAAGGCAAACGAATAACAAAAGCTTCCTTCTTTGGTGTCCTTGTACAGAGTTCCAAGAGAAGGTGCGACCTAGTGTAAAGGTGTGTCTTCCTACCTCAAGATCTGGGTTAAAAGCATGTGTCTTCTGAACTCAAGATCCAGATCAAAGGTTTGCACTAGAAGTGAACTCACCCACTTCAAACCAAGCATAATCTCTCTCACAGATGTGCCCTCCATATCTGGATTGGAGTTCATTCCACCTGTAGTCAAGTTGACTCTATCTATCTATCTATCCCATATATGTATATGTACCATATATATCTGATATTCATACCATATAATATATATGGTACATATACATATATGATATATACATATATGTGATAGATATATATCTCAGCTGTATTATATATATTCAAATTAAGTCCCTGCCATCTGAGTTGACTTTTATTCCAAGAGATATCTGAAGTTTCCCAAAACCTTTAAAACTGCTAGCAACTAGAAATCTGTAATCTGCTTGAATTTTGATTCTTCAGCTACCAAACAATTAGAATACAACATTGTGTCCTAAATCTGATTCCCTTAACCATAACAGGAATAACCTGTGTTTATGAAAATATAAATGCCTGCTGTGATTCCTGTAACGCACCTGTAACAATGAAGCCCAGAGCATCAAGGCTAAAGCCCAGAGCATCACTGCCCTCCAATTTTTGTTTTTGAAGACTTTTCTGTTTAGAAATGATTCATTTGGCAGACGCCACTGTCGCTTTTCGCCGCTTGCTGCAGCCATGGTCAACCCCACCATGTTCTTCGACATCACGGCCGATGACGAGCCCTTGGGCCGCGTCTCCGTCGAGCTGTTTGCAGACAAAGTTCCAAAGACAGCAGAAAACTTTCGAGCTCTGAGCACTGGAGAGAAAGGATTTGGCTATCCTTTCACAGAATTATTCCAGGATTCATGTGCCAGGGTGGTGACTTTACATGCCATAATGGCACTGGCAGCAGGTCCATCTACGGAGAGAAATTTGAGGATGAGAACTTCATCCTGAAGCATACAGGTCCTGGCATCTTGTCCATGGCAAATGCTGGACCAAACACAAACGGTTCCCAGTTTTTTATCTGCACTGCCAAGACTGAATGGCTGGATGGCAAGCATGTGGTCTTTGGGAAGGTGAAAGAAGGCATGAACATTGTGGAAGCCATGGAGCATTTTGGGTCCAGGAATGGCAAGACCAGCAAGAAGATCACCATTTCCGACTGTGGACAACTCTAATTTCTTTTGACTTGCGGGCATTTTACCCATCAAACCATTCCTTCTGTAGCTCAGGAGAGCGTCCCTACCCCATCTGCTCACAATGTCCTGTAATCTCTGCTCTCACTGAAGTTCTTTGGGTTCCATATTTTCCTCATTCCCCTTCAAGTCTAGCTGGATTGCAAAGTTAAGTTTATGATTATGAATAAAAACTAAATAAGAACTGAAAAAAAAAAGAAATGATTCATTTACAGAGGTATGTACAGACCTCAAGAGAACAGGTTTTTTTTTTTCAGTTCTCCAGATGTATATATTCAAATATCTCACACCTACATCAAGAAATAGAACACAGGGCCTGGAAAAACAGCTTGACAAGTGCATACAAGCATGAGGACAGATTCCAGAACTCAGGTAACCACTGAGGTCCATATACTTCATGGACAATTTCACACATGCACACACATATGCACATAACATATACATACAACAGAGACACACATGTGCATATACACAGATATATACACATGCATGCACAGGCACATGTGCACACACACATGCACACTTACACACATAATACATACACACATACACACATGCATGCACAGGAGTGCACGTGTACACACACACACACATACACACACACACACACACAAATCCCTTCTATTACACTTTGAAAATTTGGAAACGGAAAACCACTGCTAACTTGGAGTTCAGCATGATGAACCAGAAAAGACAGTTGTCTACCAGGAAAAGCTCATCAAGGAGTTGCCTCTTTTTTTAATTCCTTCAGGCTACACAAGGTTTTGAGAAGCTTCTTCACCTGCCACTTGAAGGCTATACTTTGGAAGAAGCTAGTGAACAGGTCAAGTGCCACATCGGATTTCATCTGATTTTATTACAGAAAGAGTTTAACTCAGCTTATTATAAATGCATCTAAATTGGTCACTTGTGTAGTTTTCGGGGCAAGAACAACACTTTTATACTAATAGTACACTTTAATACTAATTAGCTTTCTTTAAATTTTTGAATGTATTTGTTTAGTTACTTAGTTTATTGTGCATGTGTATGCACCAGAATGCATGAGCATGTGTAGGTTAAAAAATAGCTTGTAGAAATCACTTCTCTCCTTCTACCTTGTGGGTGCCAGAGACTGAGATCAGGTAAGCCTTTTCTCAGTGGATCTTCAGATGAGTTCATCCAGATTCTTTGGGCATTTTCAAAATCTTCATCTTACTTTCATGTTTTGAAGGACATGCTTGCTGAATGTAACAGTCTACGTTGACAACTATTTCCTTCGCCTGTTGCCTTATCTTTTGGCCTCTATTATCTCCGCCAAACCTGACTTCAGTCATCATTCCCTGTGTGCAATGTGTCCTTTGCAAGTCAGACAGATCTTTCAAGCTATTGTCTTTCCCGGTGATTTTCAGTATTAGGCTCTGGTATTCCTACATGTAGTCTTTGGATACAGCCAACTGAGCCCCTTGCGTCTGTGAGTTAGTGTCTAATTTCAGGAAGCATCTCAGCCACTGTCTCAGATGTTTTCTGCTTCATTGTACTTCTCCTCCTCTGTGAGACTACATTCATGTATATATGAAACTCTTGGCTATCGTTCTACATACCTCAAGTGCTCACTTGCTCTCGTTTGTCTCTGCATATCCCTGCTCCTCTCCCCCATTGTACTGAGGATTGAATCTATATCCTCATGTGTGTTAGGCAAATGCTTTACCATTGAGCTACATCCCCAGCCCTCTTTTTCTTCCCTCCCCTTCTCCCTCTTCTCTTTTTTCCTCCTCCTCCTCTTCCCTCTTCTCTTTCTTTCCAGCTTAAGAAACCTTTAATGCTTTGCATTAAAGTTCATTTCTTTGTTCCTTTGTTTTCTTCTTTCTCTCGTTCTTTCTTTTTTTCTTTTCTTTTTTTTCTTGTTTTTTCAAGACAGGGTTTCTCTGTGTAGTCCTGGCTGTCCTGGAACTCACTCTGTAGACCAGGCTGGCCTGGAACTCAGAAATCTGCCTGCTTCTGCCTCCCAAGTGCTGGGATTATGGGATTAAAGGTGTGCGCCACCATTCCTGGATTCATTAATTTCTATAACTTACCTGCCTTTAAATGAATTAATCTGTATTTGTTGCTTTTCTATTGTTTTGATAAAACACCATGACAAAGACAACTTAAAGAAAAAAGTTCAGAGCTTATATTTCCAGAAGGCTAGAGTTTGTGATGGCAGAGTGGAGGTAAGAGGTAGCACCTGGCTGGAGCAGCAGAGAACTCTCATTTTAATACACAAACAAGAGACAGGGGAGCTAACTCTAAATGACGCAAGCCTTTTGAAACCTCGAGGCCCACCACCCGTGACATACTTTTTCTAGCAAGACCACATTTTCTAACTCTCCCTAAACAGCCACCAACTGGAGACTGAGTATTCAAATTCCAGCAATTTGGGGACATCTCATTCAAACCACTATATCATGTCTTATATTTTCTCATTACTAGCTTTCTCCTTGATTCTTTGTTATACTCTTCATGTCTCTAAGGGGAATTCTAAGGTAGAAAAGGTCGAGGTTTTTTTAAACCATGCAGGATAGTTTATGTTGATGGTAAAGTGAAACTTTGGTATAAGGAACTAAGCAGATGTGTATTTGGAAAAGTCTTTGTCCAGCTGTATCATGAGTTATAAGTTGGAGGAGGTGGTAACGACAGCATAGAGATGGTGGCTTAACCAGGTGGATGGCAGCAGAGGTGGAAGGTTGTGGAAGTTTTTGAAAAGTAATGAGAGACAATCAAAGGGGTGTGTGGCTATGATCAGGATACATTGTGTAGCACAAAACCAATCCAGTCAGTGTTTTAGCCTGACTATGTTATACCACATCCGTACCCCTAGCCAGAGAGCTAGTGACAGTTGACAACTTCTGTGGAAGAGAGAGTCAGTTCCCTTTAACAGTATAGGTAGGTCAACCACACTCCAGTAGATCACCATACGTCTATGACTATTTGGGCATCACAAATTGGACTGGGTGTGGTAGTGTACTTGCTTTTAATCCTAAGATGTGGGAGGCAAAACCCAGCAGACCTCTAAGTTCAAAGCCTGCCTCATCAACATAGTGAGTTCCAAGCCAGTCAATTCTACATAGTGAGACTTGTCTCAAAAGCAAAATAACAACCACAACCACAACAAAACCCACCCCACACCTTGGCCCCACCAACACATTGATATCATTGTTTTCTCTTTCTAGTTACTAGAATTGTGAGTCAAATAAATGTCTTTGCTTAAGAAGTTACTCAGCCTCAGACCAGAGGTCCTCCTGTCTCTGATTCCCCAGCAGTAGGCTTAAAGAACCGTGTGCTGGGTTTTTTAATGCATGTGCAGGGGTTTGGGTCTACAGGTGGCTATGAGCCACACACTCTAAACTGAACTCTGGTTCTTTGCAGGAGAAGCAAGTGTTCTTTACCACCAGTCATCTCTCCAGCCCTTTCAAATATATTTTATTTTAAACTATTGCCTTATTGTTAATGCATATAAATGTTTTGTTTGTATATGTGTGTGTATCATGTGCAAACCTGGTGCCAGGGACATCAGACAAGAATATTGGAGCCTCTAGAACTATAACTAGAGACCAACATGAGTTGCTAAATCAGTGCTGGGAATTGAACCTGGGTTTTCTGGAAGAGCAGCTTGTGATCTTAACCACTGAGCCATCACTACAGTCTTTGAATACATCTTAGAACCTCTCACTAGAAGTTCCAGATTAATGCTTAAAAAGAGGGTTTATTTTGCTTTGTTTTTAACTGTGATTTTACCTTTAGGAAGAAGAAGTTAGTTCCTTGTTTATTTCTAGTTAATAAGTCACATCAAGGAGATAATTGTCTAGAGAGATGGTAAACACAATACTTTTTGGAATATGGTAAGAAACACACTGCTGGAAACAAACCTACAATGTGTTTGTGATGGGTAAGCCCTAGGTCACTCTTCAGAATTAGATTCAAGGTCAATTACAACAGGAATTGCAAAAGCATATGAGTCCAGGATTCCTTTAAGTCACAATGAACAGTTTTTATAGACTCAGGTGTTCTTATCCTAATGATCTTTGATTCATTGAAGTTGACTTAGTAAGTGTGCTCAGTTGTTCTATGGTTCATTCAAAGGCTATGCTGTACCCTGAAGTTCTTTGCCCCTCTTCTTTCTCTGCCTAGAGATTGACCTCTTACTGGGAAGGAGATAGGAGGGTGGCAGAGATAGAGACTGGGGAACTTTTTCTCAGGTTGATTCTCCCTGCTGAGCCCAGGATTAACTAACAGTATGTCTCCTCTAGAGGTCACATTGTCAGATGCATTTTACACTCCTGAGATCATAGTTGCTTCTTCAAGGCTCCAGTAGCAACTCTCGTCTTCTTGTCCTAGGCTGTGGTTTGTAATGAGTCCTGGGACGGCAAGCCTTGGATATATCTCATCCATTGTTCTGTGGCTCTTCATACCAGCCCTCACTCTGTAAATGTGCCCTTTTTTCTACTCCTCAAGTGTCTTACTTCAGCATACTGCCTTGCCAGAATCTGGACTGATAGTGAAGGAGGGGGGCAAGAGGATAGCTCAGTAGGTAAAATGTTTACCTTGAAAGGAATAAGACCTGAGCTTGATGCCAAGAACCAACATAAATATGCCAAGAGCAATTTGGCAAGGTGGCCCAGCAAGTAAAGACACTTGCTGCCAGGCCGGAATAGACAAATTAGATCCCCGAAGCCACATGGTGGAAGGCAAGAACTAACACCCACACGTTATCCTCTGAACTCCACACGAACAAACAAACAACTATAAAATGAAATTTAAAAAATTAAAAATGCCAGGTATGGTGTCACCACTTGTAATGTCCCTATTCCACTTCTGTGCATGAACGTGGGAGGTCAGAGGACAGCTTCCAGGAGCCAGTTCTCTCCTTTCTTGTGTGGGTTCTGGGGTTAGAATTCAGGTCCTCAGTCTTGGTGATTAGCACCTTTACTAATCTTGACAGACCTAATTACATATGTACTTTAACAGATAGCTTATTAAATGTACTTTGTCTTATAGCTAGTAATTTCACTGGTTTTATACTTAAAAAAATTAAAAACCCAATACCTATAACCAATAAAAAAAGTATTTGTGAATATTCATAGCAACACTATTTGTGGCATCAAGAAGGCAGAAACAACTGAAGTGCCTATCATCTAATGAATGAATGAACAAAATGTGGCCTATCCACACAGTGGATTATAATTAAGACCATAAATATTATAAATCTACAACATGAACAGACCTTTAAAATATTTGGCTAAGTGAGAGTATACAGATACATATATTACATGATTTTATTCATATGAAATTTCCAAATATGACATTCTATAGGCACAAAAGCCAAGCTAATGGTTGCTAGGATTTGACAGCTAAAAATAATGACTGTTTAATGTGTACAAAGGTTCCTTTTGGGGGTGATGCAAGTACTCTGGATAGAGACAGTGGTGTTGATCACAGTTGCTAATTTAAAGTGAAAAGTTAACATGTAAAAACAAAAATCACACTGTAAATAATACTGATTGCCACTGACTAGTTCCCTGACTTCTGATGTGGGCCTTCATATACCAGTAGCTGGTGTTACAAGTTTTAATATATTTAGTGGGCCATATAAAATATTTTTATATTGCTGAGCATGGTGGTGCATGCCTTTAATCCCAGCACTCGGGAGGCAGAGGCAGGAAGATTTCTGAGTTCGAGGTCAGCCTGGTCTACAAAGTGAGTTCCAGGACAGCCAGGGCTATACAGAGAAATCCTGTCTCAAAAAAACCAAAAAAAAAAATTTTTTTTTATATGTGTGTTAAGTAATGATAATGTCAAATGCAGTACTCTTTTCCAAAGTGCTTTGGCAATCTTTTGGTACATCTAGAATTTTTTCTTTTTCAAGTACTCTGAAACTTCAATATATGTCACATTCCATTTATTCCTTTTATCTATCTTTTCTTTTCCTTTTTTTGATGTTAATTTTTCAGAGTCGCAGATAACCCTCACCTGCTTTAAACTCCTATATACCTGAGGCTAGTCCTGAATTCTTGATTCTCCTGCCTCCACTTTCCAAGTGCAGAGATCAGTGGGTAAAGGAGCCATCGTGCCTTGTTCTTTTTATTCATTTATTTATTTTCCAATTGAAGTACATTTAAATTATTTCCATTTTTCTTCCCACATCCACTGGATGTGACTACTAAAATAAGTGATCTTATCCTTTCTTCCAGTCCATATTTGTTAGCAGTTTTCTCAAGATACACACAGGCACATACTCATATACATACTCACACACTGGTTTCTAGGAAGCTTATAAAAGTTTTAAGCTCATGAACATTCAATGTCCTTTTAATGTTTCTGGCATCTCTGGCTATCAGGAATGCAATGAAAAACAAGAGAGGGTAATATGGGAAAGAATATTATTAAAATGGATTACATATGAAAATGTTCAAATAAAATCCATTATTTTATATAATGATTATAGTTAACAGCAAAAACCATGATTGTTTTCTAGTAACTCTACTAAATAAAAGAACTTTCCATCTATGTAAGTATTTTTTGTTGTTTTTTTGTTGTTGTTGTTCAGATTTAGTAATAGGACTTTGTAAGTTCATAAAGTACACTGGATATCTCTCCAACTTTTCTTGGTTCTGGAATCATGAATAAAACAGAAAAGTCATGTGTGTGTTTTAGTAGAATTTATGCCTAAAACAAAAATGTCTTTTGTTTTAGTAGAATTTATGCCTGTTATTTTCCAAATTATGTGTTATGTGATCTAAGTCCTCCACATTCTCTCATTTTAAAAATTTAAACTGCTTATTTCTGAGATAAATGGATTTATAGCATTTACTGTGATTATAAGCTGTCAAAACTTTCTTGTTTAGTACTATTAACTTAGTTCATATCTTCAGTTTGAATAGTTCAATAATGTATTTTATAGACCCAATCCTTTATTAATATATTTCTTCTTTTTATGCTTTTACTCTTAGTCATATACCATATAACAACATTATGGCAAGTGACATGTGATATATACAGTGGTGATCCCATAAGTTTTTCTCAGTGACTTGGTAATTTCTGTAAGGACACTATGTTATCAATGTAATGAAATCATCTAACAACCTTTTATCAGAATATATCCCTCGTATTAAATAATGTATAACTGTACAAGATGCCAATGTAGCTTTCCTTTGATTAGTCTTATAAAAATTTTACCCTAATAGTTTCAAGTTTCTTATGCTGTACTTTTCTTATGCCAAAAAAATTTTTTTAAATACTAAGTACCTCTCCATGTTTATTTATAAAATTAACCCATTTATATTTATTGTAAATATAAATGGACTTATTCCTGTCATTTTATTTTTAACCATAATTTCTTCTTCTTCCTTTTGTTTTTCTTGTTTCCATTTCTGCCTTTTGATGAAGTGGATAGGTTCCTTCATTCCATTTCCCACCTCTTAATGGTTTGAATATAATAAATCCAATTCAGTTTAATTCAACTTCAGCATTATTTAATCTTTAACATTCTGTTGTCATACATTCAAACCAAATATTTTTCAAAATAAACATCTGGTACTAATTTGCATTGTATAGCATTCCCTTA
This sequence comes from Mus musculus, assembly GCF_000001635.26. NCBI lineage: Eukaryota > Metazoa > Chordata > Mammalia > Rodentia > Muridae > Mus > Mus musculus. The sequence goes on along the minus strand of NC_000072.6, from coordinate 71,634,014 downwards.
TACATTTTGAATTTTTTCTGAATTCTCATTTTCACACTATTAAAACTAAATTTCCATTCATTTTATAATAAAGATTAAGTGTGATGTTAGATTAAGCACCAGGCTTCATAAAGAAGTCTTCAGTTATTCATTTCATTTTTTGATTCAACCAAGAATCCTCTGGTCCAAACCATAAAACCATCTTTTCTCTCCTTTGTCTTTCAAAGTCACCTCTTTCATTATCACTTTTATCATCAACTCCATCTACTTTCTCAATTTCTTTGTTGTTTCAAAAATCTTATATCCACTTTACATTTTCTTTTTAAAAAACCTACATCCCACATAGTTTTGAATAGATGGTTTGCCTCTAGATTTAATGAACATCGTTTTCCAGCAACTCAATGCCTTTCTTCATTTATCCTTCAAAATGGCGGACCTAGACAGTCATGATCAGTACCACGTGCGCCTGCGCCTCCAGCGGCCATTTCACCCATCAGCCCAAGCTCCAAGAGTCCGCCCCTTCTGGCGCGTGCGCAGGAGCCCCCAGAGCCTAGTCGCTCCTCCCCCTCTAACTGCGTACGCCTGAAACCGCACGTCCCAGTGCTGTCCCTCCCCCGCAGGCTGTGCACCGCCCCCGCCCCTTTCCCGTGAGATTCTTCCGCCTGGTGGAAGGTCGGTCTTCGCTCGACAGCCTACGCGCTTCAAGTGCAATCCAATAGGCGCTCATGATCCTGGGTCTCCCCATTCAGTCTTATCTGTGAGCCTGTGCGATTTTCTTTCTGGCCTCAAAGTCGATAACCGATTCGGCGGGACTTTTTTGCATAGCGCGAGGCAACAAATGGAAGAATGGAGCTGCGGCGGAGGGATCTACCGACCGCGTTCTGCGCGCTTTAATGGGGGATCGGCTTCGAGTCGTTGCTGAGAGCGGGGGGAAGGGAGGAGGCAGCCAAGGAATTGTTTTTTTTCCTCACCCCGCCCTCTTCAGCATAACCAATAGGAACGTAGAATTTCCTAGGCTGCCCCGCCTATCCCCCGCGACTCAACCAATCATCGGTGGCAGCGGCTCCGAGGGGGCGGGTCCGGGAGGCTGTGCGTGTCTTGTGAGAGAGAGCTCTTGAACCAAGTCAGAGCTAGAGTCGGCTGGGCGGCTGGGCTCTGTTGCCGCCGTCGTGGGTGACTCAGGGAGGCGGGAGGCGGGGTAAGCGCTCCGCGGGCCTCGGCTGCGGGAGACAGAGGGAGAAGGGTGAAGGACCCGCGCGGGCGGTCGCCGCGTCTTCTCGGTTCAAGGCTCAGGACGGGCGGGGGTGCGCCCGAGTCGGCGGCCCGGAAGCGGGGGGCGGGGGCGCGGCAAGTGTCGAGTCGCGAGCGAGTCCACGGCGGCTCCGAGGCCGCTCGGGGCGGGGATCGGTCGCTGAGACGGGCCCTAGGCACTAAGAGGGAGCCTTTTCTTTAACAGGGCGAGGGGACGAACACTTAGGCAAAAGCACTGGCGCCGCGGCTCAGTCCTCCCTTCTCTCTCTCAGTGTCCAGCTTTGAAAGGTTTGGAAAAAGCGAAAGTTGTTGGGGCGAGAGGGTCACGCGGCACTCGGGGGGGTGTTTGCGGGGGGGAGTGCTGGGGGGTTGGGGAGGCGCGGGTGGCAGCTTGGGGCGCGGAGTCCACCTGCGGGGGTGTCACTCCACCGGTCCCTGTCGGCGCTTCGTCTCTTCGGGCCGCCTCCGACCTCGGCCGCCCCCCATCGCATTTTGTTTTTGTGCCTTCTGCAGGGAGGAGCCCTTCCTGCTGGCGTGGAAACCATGGTGCTCACGCTCGGAGAAAGTTGGCCAGTATTGGTGGGGAAGCGATTCCTCAGTCTGTCCGCAGCCGAAGGCAACGAAGGCGGCCAGGACAACTGGGACTTGGAGCGCGTTGCCGAGTGGCCCTGGCTGTCGGGGACCATTCGAGCTGTTTCCCACACCGACGTTACTAAGAAAGACTTGAAGGTAAAAAACAAAAAGACTAAAACAAAATACAAAATCCCTAAACAAACAAACAAAACCGTCTTCTGGGGGCTGGGCAGTCAGACGGTTTTCAGTTACCTTGGTAACGGGACAGTTGAGCGCCCCTCCCTCCCTTTTCTGAAATGGGCCACTAGAAAGTTGGCAGGTGATCAGAAGGTACAGAACTCTAGACCGTGAAAGTCTTTGAAATGGGGTGTAGTGTCAAGGTGTGTTTGACCTAGAGCTCCAGTGGCCTGAGATTAATAATGGGTTTAGGATTGTTCAGACATGCTTCATTAATGCAGGCGCTGGGTCCCCTGGGACAGTCTGATTATGCCCCCAACGGGAGGCGTATTGTTTATTAGTAATAGGTTAAAGAAGTGGATGACAATTAGAATCATTGAAGGCTAGCTTGAAAGTGCTTTCAAAAAAGATGATTTCAGATGATGGTGTTCCTCTTTATTTCTTCATTCAACTTTTTAAACTTTACAACTTGGAAGTGAAGTGTGAATGTAAGGGAAGGAGCTTAGTTGTGTTTATCTATTTAGTTTTGTTTGGCTTGTTCTGGTGGTGGGTATTTGCTGAGGTATGGTTAGTGAGGCAGGAGTAGGTCCCCGGTTGTTAATGAGGATGGGTTGGTGTGGCTACAGCCATATATGGAAGCCTTGGGTGGAGCTGTCCCGTATAGGGTGTTTGAAAGGAAGGGGAGAAATGGAACTTGCATGACCAGTTAACACATTCTGGAACCTTTTTCACTTAGATCTTTTGAAAGGAATGAATCCTACTCTGTGATACAAATATTGGTGTGAAAAAATAGTAGGGAAATAACCAGTGAGGAAGCCATTGTGCCCACAAAGACTCCTTGTGCAAAAATCAGCTGAAAAAAGATTCCTAACAAAGGCTCCATAGTGATAATAACTTCCAGGAAGCTTGTCAGGACAGACTATTTCTACCCTGAGTAATGGACATGCCTCGGAATCTTCTGTGTTTTTGCCCTTTTCTTGAAAACTACTTAAAGGAAGCAGGTTTTAGCCATTGTCAGTTAAATGTTGATTTCTGAAACACTTCATTTAAGCTCAGGCTTGACAGTGCATGCCTACACCATCACGAGTCTTGAGAGGATCATTGGAAAAGGTTACTTGGTTATGTGTTTTCAGAGTTTCCACCATGTGCCTTGTCTACATGTTCTAAAAGTGACCACTGGGCACTTAACCACAGCAAGCATCATAGTGATCACTAACAAATATACTCTTATTTGGTCCTTAGAGCAGCACATTAGGCTACAAAGTACTGTTTGCTGTTGATCCCACGTTAACTTGTATCTAGGAAGACAGAGTTTTTAGTAGTCTATGGACCCCATCCTTAGAAATTAACATATCCAGGGAGTTTTCCTGCAGGGATGTCCCCCTTAGCCATCATACTGCTTGGTCAGAGTTGTGCCATGCTGCTTCTGCTTATACTCTGAAACATAGCTTTTCTCCTCCATTCCACTTATTTTACCAAATCAAGTTTTAGAGATAGGTGTATGCAGATGACCAACCTATTTGCTTTAGGCTTTTACCTTTCTACCTAATACAGGCTTTGTGTACCAGATTTCAATCATGGTTGTGGTTTTTTTCCTTGTTGTTTTGTTTTTCCTGTCAAGTTAAAAAAGAAATTGTAGTACATTTATTTGATCTGATCTAAATGGGAACAATATTTAAACTTTATCGTCCTTAGTTCTTGGGAAGTTGACAGGAGCCTAGGTTTCCTTCTTTTATGACAAAGGGCCTGTTGGATTTCACATGTAAAGTTAAAGATCTTTAACTTATTGTTTTCATCTCCATCCCTCTCACCCCCCAAGCCTTTGAGAAGGAGCTTCACTTTCAGACAAGTCTTTGGTCCAGGCTGTTGTAATTAGCTATTAAATAATGACAGGAGGACTTGAATCCATTTTTGGCAGTGTGTCTTCTAGGATTTCAGTTCAAGAAAATTTTTGTTACGGGTTTTGCCTTGCTGAGAAACTTTTACAACTCAATCATTTTGTAAGGTGCAAATTGCTTCCTTTTTTCCAAGCATTTATCTCTACATTCCCTAGTTGAGTAGCAAAAGTAATTAAGTTTAGAGAACATGTTGTATTTAACAAAAATGTATCTTAAAACTCTATAACCAAGTTACATTCAGTGAGATTAAAGCAAGAACCAAGTAATTAAAGCCATGTTTACATCTGGGCTTAGTGATCTTGAAGGTTTGGAGGGTGTCTTTTCTGGTGGAGTTACTAGGCTAAATGCAAGCGAATTTCAGGTTGAGTTCATGGGACTGTTCATTTACTGTTAGTGCAAGCCTAGCCTTTCTAGACTTGTATCTGGACGAAGGAATACAAGGTAAAGCCTGCCTAACATTGTTTCATCTAGAAAGATACTTTGTAACAAAAGGATTTTAAAGATTAGAAAAGCAATATAAAGAGTAGTGGACTCTGAAGAGTTAAAGTGTAGTTAAAGTAGGTCATTGTTAAATAGCTATTCTGTGGCAAGTGTCTTTAGACCCCTTCTAAGTATCCTACTAGCTAAGGTGGTTTTTTTTTTTGTTTGTTTTTGGTTTTTGTTTTGGTTTTTGTTTTGTTTTTTTTTTGTTTTGTTTTGTTTTGTTTTTGTAGGAATTGAGATTTAAAGAAGTTAAATAACCTGTTCACTCTTTTCTCCAGACCTCAGACAGTGCCTTTAATATCAGAATGGGGTTAGGGTATTTTATTTGGCATGCTTCTTTGTGTCTAACACCTGGAACTTTGTATGTGTCTAAATCAATGAATAAATGAAGGTCTTGGGAGACCTTTTCTTTTACTATGGGGAAACAGGAATAACTTACTGATGAGGCAGTGGCCATTTCCTAGTTTTAAGGACTTGTTTTATTTAACCCTACTGTTTTCTTCTTGAGGGTGAAGGATACATTTGCATGTTGGGAATGTCTTCTACCCCTACCTTGCCTATATAGGTCTTTAGTGTCTTTAAGTCTGCTTTCTTGAGTTTTCTGCTCCTTCCTTTGGCTATCTTTAGCAAATAAGTATATACAGTTTCTTACTACTGTCAGCAGTTGGATGCTCTCTGTCCTGTTGTCTTGTTAGAACTGGAAAATTGTGAATCCCACTGCCAGCAAAGCTATGTGAAATTAGAAACTCAATAGCACAGTGCAATAAATACTTTTTGCCTCTTATAATTGAATGTTAGGCTGTAGGATTTTCACATAGCCATTGCACACATACACACATGCACACTCACTGGATTCTTTTTTTTACTTTATGGAATGGTGAAACTTATAGTGAGTACTGTGTGCATTGTAGAGCTGACATTGAGTCAACACATAATCAAAGCTTCTACACTAACACCACCATTCTCTATGTTCCTACTCTGAACTTGGAAACATTTTCCTTGGCATTTTCAATGGTTTTATGATTAAATACCCAGGTGAGATGAGTTTAAACCAAAACTGGTATTTTTGGAGAATAGCTTGATTAGATGTAACATTACTCCATGTAACATACAGACTTTACTCTTGGGAGAAAAAGTAGCTTGAAATATCTAGAACTTTCCAAAATCTAATCAAGATATTTGATAGACTAATAGGTACCACTTATACTCTATTAAAAGCAAATGTGGAAAATGCAGGTGGTGAGCCATAGTTTGTTAGTGTAAATAACATTTGTTTGTATTCCCATGGAAAGAACACAGAAACCAGGTAGATTGATCAGCTCATAAACTTGTGTGAGTTCCTTTAGTTATTTTTTCATATCATCTGATAGAAATGTTGGCCGAACATCTTGAAAGGAGTGCCTTCTATTTGATAACTTGAGAAGGTTTCATGTACTTAATTTGTATCTGAAGGAGACCTTGAGCTCTAACCCCTTGCATTCCATAAGCATGCCTGACTTTTAACTCAGGACCTCAGGCATGCTATACAAACTGCCACTAGCTCCTAAAAGATATATGTGGTTTTGATAGGAAACTAAAAAAATGTTGAGGAAAGCTCATGAGTTTTAGATTACAGTACATATTTTGTACAAGTCATCTTTTTTTAAAGCCAAAGCTAATATGAATTTTAGTCAAACACAATCTAATACTTGAAAGTCATGTAGATTTGTCCAGCCACTGGCATGGACATCTATAAATGCAACCCAACAAAAAATTTATAAAATAGTAGAGTTTTTTGTTGTTCTTTTTAAAATCATGATTGTATTGTTTTGGGAGTTGAGGTTTGTAGATGGTGATGCCATTTTGCAGTTTAAAATGATCAGACAGTTTTCAGTATGTAAGGTTTTTTTTTCCTTGTAAGTACTTCAAATGTGAGAGTTCTTGTGTAGTTTTTTAATTAGGTTATCTGAATGGGTAATAATTGTGTTATTAAGGTTTGGGAAGCCACTTACTTTTTTTAAAATCTAAATTTAGTGAGATGTATGTAACTTACTTTTTGAAGCTAGTAAAATAAGATTGAGAGAATTAAATTTAGGATTGAGAGGATTTTTTAGTCTTTTTGAGCATATGTATATGTTGTATGCATGTTTGTGGTAGAGACAGAAGTGCCTTATCACTCTTCCTCTTACTCTTTGAGATAGAGGAAGAGTCTCACTGACCCTGGAACCTGCTGACTAAAGACTGGCCACCAATTTCCAGATCCTTCTGTGTCTCTTCCCTCCACTGTAATGATAGGCACCTGTTGTCTCAGCTTTTTATGGTGCTGGGAATATGAAATCAGTCCTTATGCTGTACCTCAGACTCCCCAGGCCTCTATCATTACACATCACATAGAATAATTGTTCTTGACCTGAGGTTGAGGTTAGTTGGTTTCCTTATATTCTCACATTGACTTTGTTAATACAAAATCATTCTAAAAGGTTTATCAAAGCTGGGAGTCAAGCCCCAGATCTCTAATCTGTACTTTTTTTAATGGTTATCTTTTTTCCTATTTCTGATACACAGAAATAAAAAACAAAACTGTTACTGAAAGCTGGGTAAGGCTGATGTGAACAGATTAAATTCTGGCTAGGAAGTCTTGAACATGAAGTTGGTGTTAAAAGTTGTGTGCCACTGTTGAGTACTAGAAACCAAACCGAAGTCCTCAGTAAGAACAGCAAATACTCTTTAACTGCTGAGACATCTCATCTGCCTAGTCTTAGTGAGTTTTTAAAAAGATACTGTGTAGACTAGTCAAGGTTTAGTATTAGTGTTGGCAGTATTGAGGTGGAAATTCATTGCCATCTATGTAGATAAGAGAAACAAGATAGGAGACCAGTTCATCGAGAGATTGTTGATTTATTCATTTTAATAATTTGGTTAATGATTAGAAATTGTTTGCCGGTAATACATGGTGGTAAACAAAGGCAGGCAGACTTTGACCTGTTAGAGTTTATATGTCAGCCTTCTACAAAAGAACTGTGCATGTGCATTAGGAAGAAAAGGTACTGATGTTTTCATTCCATCCACCACAGCAGGTGTTGACTCTGGTAAGGAAAAACGTCTTCAAAGAAAGGCTTCTTTAGCTTCTAGCAGATGAGTGGAAGCAAATGATCTTGTGATCTCACTTTTTTCTTTCTTTCTTTCTTTCTTTCTTTCTTTCTTTCTTTCTTTCTTTTTTCTTTCTTTTTTTTTTTTTTTTTTGTTGTTGTTTTTTCGAGAGAGGCTTTCTCTGTGTAGCCCTGGCTGTCCTGGAACTCACTCTGTAGACCAGTCTGGCCTCCAACTCAGAAATCCACCTGCCTCTGCCTCCCAAGTGCTGGAATTAAAGGCGAGCGCCACCATTGCCTGGCCTTAAACCCACTTTTAAGGTTGACAGAGATTTAACAATTGCAATGGGATAAGTATTTCTTTTGGGTTTCAAATTCCTTCTAACTCTTCAAGTTCATACTCTAATTAGCATATGTAAAACCCTTCTGTTGAGGGTTCTTTGCATTCTGGGCTTTCAGAGGTCATCTTGAGGGCACTGACCCTAAATGCTCTGGACTTTGCATCTCAAAGTAGTCTGAGAGCTAAGGCTTGATCCCTTTCTGATTATTTATCTTAAATATTGTAGGCTTTGAAATGGAGGCATACCTGGTAGAAACATCATACATTCAAGTAGGGTAATGGAAGCATACAACCTCAGCATTCATAATTGAGTTTGCTTTGTTGTGTTTAGGTGTGTGTGGAGTTTGATGGGGAGTCTTGGAGAAAGAGAAGATGGATAGATGTCTACAGCCTTCAGAGAAAAGCATTTTTAGTAGAGCATAACCTGGTTTTGGCAGAACGAAAATCACCTGAAGTTCCTGAGCAAGTTATTCAGTGGCCTGCAATAGTGAGTAAAACTTGTGTTTCATTGAACTGACAAATAGAGAATATTTAATCCACTTGGGGTGAAACAAAGGCGATATAATGTCCCTTTGAAACAGTAGTGTAATATGTCTAGCAGTGTGGAAGAGCTAGGGGAGCACTCGGGACCTTCTGCCTACCCTGGTTGGAGCTCTATGACTAGGCAGGTCCCATGACTTTTTAGGACCTTTTAAGAAATCAGGATGGAGGTAGAAAGTAGCAAGACAGGTCACACAGATCTTTGCTTTGGCTCGGTGGTCGGCATTTGAAGAAAATTGAGGTTTGCTGCTGACGTTTTAAAAAGTGTGGCAAGTGCATTTGACAGGCAGCACTGACTGGACTCAGTGGGCATTAATGAAGAAAGAGGATATGAGGAAGGCGGGAGTGGGAAGAGGGAGCTCAGAATATGTTGTAGCTTTAAAGACTAAACCCATAGAGGATTTCACGTTGCCTACATTGTAATTATGGAGCAAAAGTGATATATGGATCTGGAGAGGACAGCCCAGACAGATTGCATGGGACACAAGCTGGAGCTTGAAGGAGGAAGAGTCTGGTATAGAGTGCTTGGAGACGCTGGGAAGCAGATGGAAAGCTGCCAGATTGCGCAGGATGCTAGCAAAAGTTCAGATTTTGTTTCCTAGTGAAAAGCTACTATAGGTGTTTGAACAATATAGGGCTGTGGTTGTTCCACCCTTTCTATTTTTACAGCTAAGAATTTTCTGAAAACATACCCTGTCTCTCAGAAAAACATGTATATACTTCTTTCCCACATGAGTTTTTGGGAAATCATGAATCTGTAGACCTGTGTGTTAATAACTTCCAAATGTACATCTGGTTTAAATTACTGGGTTTAAATAAATGTTGTAATCTGGTGGCAGCATAAATGTTAGGAAATCCTTGTAGTAAATAAAAACTTAATGGCTTTGTTACTTCTTTATGTGTGGAAAGTTGTCAGTTCCTGCTTCCAGAATGATGTCAGTGTAGTTAGAATGACATAACAGGTTTTTGTTCTATTATTTATTTGTTTGTTTTTGTTTTCAGATGTACAAATCTCTTCTAGACAAAGCTGGCTTGGGAGCCATAACTTCTGTTCGGTTTCTTGGAGATCAACAAAGTGTATTTGTTTCCAAAGACCTTTTGAAACCTATACAGGTAAACTATTGGAATGGTATTTAACGTACAAATAGAAGTTCTTTTAATGTGAGAAGTCAAATGCTCTTATTCATTGCCCTTGTGCATATGCCTTGTAGGGAAGAAATTTAACAAAGTTGTTGTATAGCATCTGTTAGATAGCCTGTGAGTTTGTGCTCTCTCTTCAGAATTAAAAAGATAACGGTATCACATTGATGATGTGTTGTGTGGTGTGGAAAAAAGTAGGTGATATGAAAGTGATTTTTCAAAGTTACTGTTTATATAGGTATGCTATATGCAGTCTTCATTCATGAGTGCTTTGCCTATTTGCTCAAATGTAGCTATAAACCCCAGTTGCTGTTACCATTCATGGCCCTATGTGGAGTCCTGCACAGAGCAGTAGATTTCAGCTTCCTAATGCCAGTCTCAGCTGAAGTCACACACAGAGATAGTCTTCTGCATTTTTACTTCAGCTTTGATAATATAAAGAAATTTGATTGTGCAGCTTAGAAATGCTGTTTCTTTCCCACTCCATTTTCATCCTTTGCTTCTTTCTTTCCTTCTTTTTGTCCCCCCCCACCCCCACTTTGTGTGTGTGTGTTTATGTAATTTCATTATTTTAAGTGTCCTTAAATGTTACAATGCTGTCTGGTGCAGGAAAGTATTGAAGAAGGAAATATACATTAGTTTACTAAGTTTGGTTTAGCCATGATGCTCAAGGTTAATGGATCAGTATATACCAAGGAAGATATCTGTCTTTGAACCGATAAACATATAAGATAAAATTATTGCCTATTGATCAGTTGATGAAAATGTGACCAGAGGTTCATAAAAGCCCTGTATTTCTCCTTAGAGCAGTTGTTCCATGTTCCCTAATTCAAAGATCTTAGCAATTTGGTAGTCAGTTCTTACCATCAAGGGTAGTCACAGTGCATGTCCAATCAGTTTGCAGAAAGAACTCAGATCTTTTTTACAATAAAGCTCTTGGATCTTTCTCGTAGGTGATTGGTAATAAGAGTAGTTTTTATTTCTGGGCGTTGCTTTTAGAATTTATATCTTCATGTATCCTAGCTTTTCAGTGAAAGACTTCTTAGTTTTGTTTCTTAAGACTGAAAAATAGAGGTTGAAATTTTTATTAGTTCTTGGGAAAAATGCACTGTGGCTGTCAGCATAATTTATTGAAGGAGCTATAATATGTATGTTACTTTTTCCTAAAGAATGGTCAAAGTTCATTTCTTTATGGCATCATTCTGTAAAATTCTATGGTGGAGGATATATGATTTATCTGCTTGCTCTAAAGTAATATAGGTTGCACCTGAAAAATCCTTGGACATATGCAGAAGTTGAAATTGAAACTCTTGGTTTGCCTTCACATTGAATATGATAATCTGTGAATAAGAAAGGGTTTCTAAACCAGCTGGCATATTTGTTGGGCCCTAAAAAACTTCTGGGTATAACCTATTACGTACCCCACCACTAGTTAGCTCTCTGATGCTTTGTTTCTAAGAAGAATGAGACTTGTTTCTCTGCCCTGTTGGGTCGTGCAGAAGATGCTTTGAAGATCCAACTGAACCTCTAAATAATGGATTTCTAGACCTTATGGGTCTCAGACATCTTGTTCAATGAGAACTTAAATACTTGCCTACAAATTAGTATTCTTGTCCCTCTTTATGGACCTTGTTCTTATTTGTACCTGTTTTTAAATTTTTCATTGTGGTATCGTAGACTGTGTCTGAGATCCAGTACTTGACTGACCCAATGTTTCTCTTGATGTTACGTGACTTTCTTGCCTTCAGGATTTGTGAAACCCAGTGTTTGGTGGGTGCTAGTCATTTGACTCATGAAACTTACCACTAACTGAAATCTGCATTTTTGCCTCTTCCTGTTCATGTTTGAGTGGTTTTATAATGCTTTCTGAAACACTTCACTTAAAAAAGAAGTCAAACAAAGAAACAACAACAACAACAACAACAACAACAAACTTCTGGGTGAACTAGAGTTAGTCTGCCTCATTGGAGAGCCCTGGGCAGCTATCTTTGGGAGTAGGAATTGGAGATTGAACTGTAATAGCAATAAATGCATTAAGTAGTATACACCCACATCTGAATGTTCATTAGGGATTGAATGAGCAGATATGGAGCCTCTAGATTTTATCTGATGTTAACTTGGCCAAAGAAATGTAGGTTTTTTTTCTAGCATGGCCCCTTACTCTGTGACTAGTTGTTTACAGTGGGAGAAATGAGTGACCCATTCTTGGCTACCAAGTCATAGTAAATAGCCTGAAGGTCTGCTACTCGGGGACTCTGTGTTTAGCAGGTTTCTTTTTTTCCTTTGTCCTGTTAGAAGTTGGGTTTGGCAGGTTACTCCTATTGACAGTTTCTGTATAAATTTATCATAACTGGGTTTGCACGCAAAACCAGGGAACTGTGGAATAAGGCCAAGAATGGAGCGACTGCCAAGAACAGAGTGTCTCAGAAGAGGCTTACTCTGGAGTCTTAGGCTATTCATTCAGGTTGTCTGTTTGTCCCTCCACTTTTTATAACAGGAAACGTGCATTTAGAATACTAGTTAGATTTCATGAGTTTGTGTGAAATTTAAAACAATTTCAGTGAACTAACAGTATGTACGTGCCTTGTGTATTTTCTGGGTTTTCCCATCCAAAGGGTTTGGGATATAGAGTATTTTTAAATTTGGATTGATTAGTTTGATTTGTATATTATTCTCATAACCAAAATTACGTCATGTCGACTCCTAGTATATTTTTTGAAAACAAATTTTTATTAGTGTGTGAGTGTGTGCCAGTTGTGGTGTGAGTGCCCTTGGAGGCTAGAAGAAGGCATTGGAACGCCTGCAGCTGGAGCTGACAGGCGCCTGACACCGCCTCTGGCAACCAGACTTAGGTACTCTAGCAGAGCAGCAAGTGCTTTTAACCCCTAGCCATCTTTCCAGCCTGCTTCTCATAGTTCATTTATGTTCCTAACTTGGGTGATTTAACTTCATTCTGTTAAATACTTGTAATTGTTTGACCTATTCAGTTCACTGGAGTTGCAGTAGTTTGTTAGGTACAGTCAAATAGTTAGAAAATACTGTTTAATCTGATTGAACCAATTTGAAACATTCAACTCTTAACCTTCATAAACAACTCTTTTGTTCTTTGATTTTACAGGATGTTAACAGTCTTCGGCTTTCCCTTACTGATAATCAGACAGTCAGTAAGGAATTTCAAGCTTTGATTGTAAAACATTTGGATGAAAGCCATCTTTTACAAGGTATGTAAATAATCTGCTGTTGACAGTTCATGAGTTAGCCAGTGACAGGCCTATAAGAAGCGAGGATTTAGACTTTTCACTTACTTTCTATTGAAAGAAACATTTTTTTTTTTTGAAGGAAACATTTTCTTTTTGATGTTGGTAATTGGAAATTTCTTTTTCAATCTAAAATCTTTTTAAATTCTGTTTGCTGCTTCTTTCTATATGGTACTATGTGACCAACAGATCCTTTTTTTTTAGGCTAAAGCTCCTGTGATTTTGAGAGTTCAGAGGTAGCATTAACAAAACCCAGCTATATTTTGGCATAGACTTGCTGTATTTGGAATTTTTGTCATATGAAGTTGATATATTTGGGAGCTAGACAATGGTGTCTCATGCCTTTAATCTCAGCACTTGGGAGGCAGAGGCAGGAGGATCTCTGAGTTTGCGGTCAGCCTGGCTACACAGAGAACCCTGTCTCAAAAAATTATTAAAAAATAAAATAAAAAGAAGCTATTATGTGGTAATCTCTTTTTTCTTTTTACTGTTACTAGTTTCTCAGTCATCTTCATAGCTGTAAGCTTTTGCTTTAGTTTCTTTTTTTTAACCTTAGCTTTTCACCCCTTAGCAGTTTTCTGGTAGATTCCTGCGTTAGATTATTTTAAAACTTCAAAGGATAGTGAGTTCACTTTTGATGAATTGTTTAGTACTTCTTGGTTCCATAGAATATGGTAATGTAAATATATTACCACACCTAGGAGAGAGAATGGAATTCTTTTCTCTTTTTTTTTTTTAAGGTGACAAGAACCTTGTTGGTTCAGAAGTAAAAATTTATAGCTTGGACCCATCTACTCAGTGGTTTTCAGCAACTGTTGTACATGGAAACCCATCATCCAAAACTCTTCAAGTCAACTGTGAGGAGGTAAAAGCAGTGATAACTGATGTCATCCTACAGGGTAGGGTACTGTGCAAAACAGCTGTGTTCTTCATGCTAAACCCTCCTTTTATAAAATGTTAAAGTTAGAAACAAAAGACATTACAGTTGTTGTAAAATGAAGTTATTTGTGTGGTATCCTATTGACATGTTGCGTTAATTTCCAACTATTGTTCTCAACATTTACATTTCTTCCAGTATCTTTGTCTTCTTTTTTTAAGATTCCAGCACTGAAAATTGTCGACCCAGCACTGATTCATGTTGAAGTTGTACATGACAACTTTGTGACATGTGGTAAGACACACTGATTAAACCTTTCTTCTCTTTTTCGTTCTCACATTAAGTGAAAGAAGGAAGCCTGTGTATTCACTATTCTATATTATAGGTAATTCTACAAGAACTGGAGCTGTAAAACGCAAGTCTTCTGAGAATAACGGAAGTTCGGTTTCTAAACAAGCAAAATCTTGTTCTGAGGTAACTGATTTATTTTTGTCACCGTGTGAAGCATTGTTTAACTTTAATATTGCATGTTAGTCTTTAATAGTGATGGAGCAGTTTGTTCTGTTCTTCTGTGTTGTCTTGTCTGCTGCTGTTACAAGTTCCAGATCTTGGCCATAATTTCTATACTCAAGCAGATGGAGATAATATAAGTTTTGGGTTCACTATTTTGGGTGTCTAAAAGTTTCATTTTTTTAGTTATTTGGTTAAAATTTGCAGTATATGACAATTTTACTATTAGAATTGGTTCTGAAAGTCATTGAGTTGTGCAGTTAAATTGAAAATTTGTCTGGTGTGAGAGGAAGGGAAGAGCCTTAGGATTGTGAGAAGGTTGTTGAAATGGGACCCTTAGTTTGTGATGACTTGCATTGCTCATTTGTGACTAAGCATACAGATGTATTACCTTTTCTGAATAAATGGCTGATTAATTTTTGGCTCAAAAAACTGGCTTTTATGGATGCCATGTAAGTTCAGATGTTTTATTTACTTCTCTTCTGAAATATTCTTTGGGGCTGTTTCTCATTTTGTCATTAGGACCTGTTACAGGACAAATAAATTTTACAGTTTAGGGATTCAAATGCATGTGTGTTAAGTGAATAATTTCCCACATTATTGTATTCTAGGTTAGAATTCTAAATTGACTAGAATGATACCAAGCAGACTGCTTATAGGACTTAAGAGAGGCCCTTAAATATTAGGCTATTAAGGCATGGAGAATAAAGTCAAGGAAAGATCTAGGTAGGGTTCTGGATCAAAGGCAGAGTAGACTACAGCACCGGGATGTGCTAATTTGGGAGTCTATGGCCTTTCCTGCACCTTTTGTCTGTTCAGACAAGAATTTTGATACTTCATCTAAAGGTTCCTAAATCAAGGTGATGAAAACCTTTCTCTTCCTTGCAAATGTCTAGGCTTGAACCTCTTTAGTGGAGACTCAGATAGTTCTGGGAAGAATGAAGAGGTCATAGTAGAAACTAATTAGAAATTAATATTATGTGTCTTCATTTAATTTCAAATATCCCATGTATGAAACCAGAAAGCTGGTGTGTTTACTATGTGCTGGGTACCTGGAGGACCAGAGGCCTGGGGAGAGAAAGGAAGCACCTTGAGAGGTGGAAGGGGGGGTTCCTTAGGTTAGTCTTGAGTGTGTGATGTGACTTGGGAGTCAGTAATAGTAGAACATGGGCACTGGTTAGGTTGATGGAATTAGCTACTGTAAGAGGTTGTGAAGTGAGGCAGTAACCTAAAAGCATAGCATTAATTTGGCTTGGTGGAAGACTAGATGTTTGGGCTGAATAAGTAGGGGAAGATCCAATACAGTAACTGAACTGAAAAATGTGGATGTTTGCGCCTTGGAGCACACCAATTCTAGTTTATAAAGCTCAAATTATATGGTCAGGTGACCATGTATAGTATAGTACTGTGTACTTCTCGGTATAGGAGGGTCTGAGCTGGTTAGAGATCCTTATTCTAGAAGAAATGGATAATAAATCTTTTAGGAAAGAAATATTAAAGGACTATAAACAGAAAATGATTGTAGTGCTTCTTATGGTTATACTCACAGAGGATCTTGCCTGGTAATTCTGTGTTGTTAGAGGCTGTGTAAAAGTAGGTAGAATTATAGCCGTGAGAATTTGACGTTGGTGGAATTGTTGACAGTCTGTTATAGAAGTGAGTAAAGGCCAGTTGGCTGCATGCTACTTGTTCTCGAGAATGGATCAGCTTACATAGAAGTGTGATAAGAATGAGTGTCAGGTGGGGAAGGGGTCAGGGAATGGGAATGGTATACCTTGTTTGGACATTAGAAAAATTGTCCTGATATGTTGACAGAATTGGGGTCAGTAGAGACTTCTTGGGTGTGTGTGTCAGTTCTTTAGGGTGTGGCTAGGGCAGTTAAGCCTGGTAAGCAAACAGGTTTAAGGAGGCTCTTGTAAAGCGTGCTGCTGCATAGTGATCCTCTGCCTGACTCCCTCTGGTAGGGAAGGAAGCAAGACTTAAGCCCAGCTGTACTGTCTATTCACGCTCAGTAAGTTTGTGTGATCTCCCACTCACTGTTGGACACAGTAGAAACTTTAAAACTTAAGCCTGAGCTCTAGCCTAGAGATAGATTGTTGATCTCTACATGGAAAAAAGAACCACAGTCCATATTTTAAAAGTATCAGCGTTTATCAGGCACTTTTGTTGTCCCAGTTACTTAGAAGTCTGAAGCAGGAGGATCATTTGAGTTTGTGTTATAGTGTGATTGATCATTGGATGTCCACATTAAGTTTGCCATCAATATAGGTGAGCTTCTTGGAGTGGGAGACTAACAGAAAAATACCAACTTTAGTTCTTACACTAAAGTCATACTACTATAAATGAAGTTGGAAGTGTTGATTTTTATTTGAGTGTAGGTGGCTTGAGGAGCCTGGTGCTGTTACTTTAAAAATTTATGGTTAGTCAAGAAAAATAATAGAGAAGAAAAGAAATGGTAGCCATTCCTCTGAGCACCTTCCTCTCGTCCTTCCTTCCATGTATTACAGAGGCCTGGTTTTAGAATGTCTCTTTTGAAACTAAAAGATTATTCCTTGATTCCTTGTGAATATTTTTTTGTATCAGTATTCTTTTATATTTTTATATTCTGGGTGATTTTATAATTGAGAAAGTTTTAGAAACGCTGGTCTGACCTAGATTTTATGAGAACTGAAGAGGTAAAGAAACGAATAAAAACAAGCAGTTTTTGTAGATGTAAGTGACGGGTGAGTACAGTAACACACTTGGCACCCTTCTCCCAGTGCTGGCACTTCCCAAGTGCAGTGGCAGTGGTACAGGCTTACTTACAGCATGGTCTTTGGAAGACAGGAGCTTAGGATTAGGTAGGTGAGACGTTTGGCTGTAGTGTGGTTAAGATAAACATGATTGCCAGTGTGACGTCTGGCTCCTTGAAGGTCTTCTCTGCCTAGCAGACTATTCCTCAGAGTATGACACTGCTTGGTTAACTGGGAGAGTCTGCTGAAGAGTGAGCCAGCAGTGACTTTTTTAGAATACTGTCGTACACTCAATTATATTATCTCCGTCTGCTGGCAGGGAGGAACTATTGCCATGACTGGTATAGAAGACCTTCAGGGAAAACTCTTCAGGTAAGAAGAAACTTTGACCTTTGTCAAGTCAGAGGCCAGTGCAGAAGTGTATGCGTGAAGATGGGTTGTGGATCAAGAGTTGTGTCTCTGTAAAGTAGAGTCTTAGGCAGGGTATGCAGAGTTATTCATCCTTCATTTCCTAAAGAAAAAGCACTTACAGTTAAGGCCGGTTCTATTGCACAGTCACGTAATTGAGAACATCTGTACAAGACTTTATTGCTTTAACAGAGCTTATCTCTAAAACTGATTTTCCTGTGTGCCAAGTACTGTAGTGAATGTTACCATCACTATATCAACAGGAACAGTGGCTAAGAAGTTCCAAAAACTTGATTTCAAACCAAGGTTTGATATCAGGATCCAGTGATTTTTACCCTCTGTGCTGCTGCTGCTGCTGCTGCTGCTGCTGCTGCTGCTGCTGCTGCTGCTCTCCAAATCCTTTCCCTTTTGTGGTGAATCACCATTGTAAAAGGAGCAGATTCCTCCTCTTTCCCCTCTTCACTCTATCTCCCCTTCCAAGGAGTATTTACTGCATACTATATAGGAGATACTGATGTACTGTGGTGAGCATTAATACTGCCTAACCTCTCAAGTAACTTCTAACACTTATCTATAACTACTTAAGAAGATGAGGCACTGCTTGCTGTGTTTGTCTTTCATCTGGTCATTCATACATCACTCCACCAGGGTTCCTGACCAAGCCTTATGTCTGATTTGATGAGTTCAGACAGGAAATAAAGGAGTGGGCCTGTGTCCAAGTGTACTTTGTGAGGACACTGAGAACAGCTAAGTAAAAGACTTTCACAGTGTGACAGGTGCTGTAGAAAGAATTTAGATAAAACTAAGGAGTGGCTATAAGATACTATTTTACAGTGAGTAACCTGACATTTTGAGGACATTAGTCAATTTAAGAGTAAGAAGATGGAACCAGGCAGCCAGTAAAAACAGTTGGCAGAAGGAATAGCAGGTACAAAGCCCAGACTAGAAAGGCGTTTATCATGAGTATTTGAAGAGAAGCCAGTTCAATTGAAATATTGTGGGCAGAGAGAAGGGTTCCTTGAGATGGAGTGATAGTTGCCTGAAGACTGGACCGTATCAGATTCTAAAGCTTGGTCTGTGAAGGGTAGGAGCATCAGAATTGGGATTAGCAAGAATGAAGAGAAGTCAGACTAGTCTGCGGGAAACACAGTCGTGGTGTCACAGAAATGGAAAGATTCAGTGGATACATTGAAAATGGAGACATGATTAATCGACTTTTTGATTGGATGTCGGGTTGAGGAAGATGGGGAGTTTCTTGACTTAAGCAGATTGATAGATACTGTACAGAATAAAAATATATGTATCTAGTTTGTAATCTGAATTTTGAAGTACATTGGTTTTGGAGTATAACCTAAGAATAAACATTAGTACCTTAACTCTAGAAGTATTCAAAGGAAGGGAGATGGCAGATGGAAGAGATAGTTGATAAAAGGAAACTGTGAATAATTGTTTGTAATGGTTTGGTAATTCAGCTTTTGGAGACTACCTATTTAATAAGTGATTACCAGAGAATTGTATGAAAGTATAGTCAAAAGCACCTTTAAAAAAATAAACTAACGTCTTTATTTAAAAGATTAGGAGACAAGCCCAGAGGTATAAAGTTGACTGACCCAAGAGTGTAGTCAGTCAATGCCCCTGCCCAACAAGCAGTACAAAACCAACAGGCAATCAACGTGTAACCAAAGTTGAGTTGACAAAAATAGTGTCAGAAAGAATCAGATACTTTAGGACCTAAAAAGTATTTAAAACAATGCCAGAATTTTTGATAATTAAAAAGTTCTTATTTTCGAGTGTCTTTTATTCTGTGCTAGATAGTCTTTGAGGCTACCCAAATAAAAGAGAAAATGATTTATGAGTAGACAGCATTTAGTATGTTGACAGTTGTCACGTTTTAAAAACTTGAGGAAATTTCTGTCATAGTTTAGATGTTACTAGGTTTGGATTTGGTGAATACAGAGGTAGTGGTAGGATGACATAACTGAGGCACAGGACTGGTGGGAAGATGAGTTTTACTAGTTAGATGGTAAAATTAGGTAGACTGACTGCACAGTCAGCCATACAAAAGTGGTCTAGAGTTTTTTGGTTTTTGTTATTTTCTTATAGTAGAAAATTTTGTTTCTATAGCTAATATAAATATGTGGATCCAATATTTTTACTTTTACAAAGGTAAAATTATATGGAAAGGGAAGGGGGAAAATATCCTAGCTTTTTCCCATAGGCCAGTCATGACTTAATATTTTTTCCAGCTTGGGGTGACCTTTGTGATGAGCCACATAAGAACAAGAATCGTGTCCTCAATCTTTATTGCATTGCCAAGGCTTATCGTGGTACCCAGTAGGTTCCACTGCCTACAAGAGTCCTAAGTGGTCTGGTCTCCTGCCAATCTACGCAGTAAGTGCGTGGTGGGCACTCAAGTCATGTCCAGATGATTGCATGTGAAACAGCTATCATTGAAGCTGTCACCTAAAAGTTCACCTCTATGCATTACATTAATAAAGCAATTGCCACATTTCTTTCTTATACAGTAATAGAGTTCTGAAAAAGATCAGCTTGTAACCTTACAGGATTACTTAAGTTTTTTGAAAACCAGGGTGCTCTATTTATAGATATCACATAAGTCTCCTTGGTATTCAATTTATTACTTGTTTATTCTGCTGGTCTTTATTTGGCAATGGTATTGTGCTTACTTAGTATTAAACAAAGGAAATTACCTTTATTTCATTAACATATGATAATTCCCCACTAGGGGCTTTGTATTTAATGTCTGTTGGTTTGGTATCTTTTAGGCCTCTCCCAGTATGTGTCCTGTACAGTCTGTTCCCACAACAGTGTTTAAGGAGATCCTGCTTGGCTGTACTGCAGCAACTCCATCTAGCAAGGACCCAAGACAGCAAAATACTCCCCAGGCAGCCAATTCTCCACCTAACATTGGAGCAAAACTTCCTCAAGGGTGAGTAGTGCTTTGTTCAAAGTATTCAGTCATAGAAGTAAATCATTGTTTCTGTCTCTGATATTCCTGGGGTGTTTTCATGGGAGCTCCTTGGGACGGATTGACCAGGGGCCTTCAAGTATTAGAGGCACCCAAACATGGAGGAAAAGGGAATGAATTGGTTGTACGTAGAAGACTTTGATCAGTGAGGGTGTGAAGGAGAGGGCGGTGTGGTTACAGTGAGAGTTAGCCTAACATGCATTGAATCACAGTGATAGTCAAAATGTGGTTATGGAGGAGAGCTGAGCATAGATATATGGAGCCAAGCTTGCCTGTCAGGTCACAGGTGAAGAATACAGTGTGCAGCTTGGAATTTTAAAGTAGACTGAGGGAAGGCTCTCTTGTGAGGGAGGGAGTGGTAGCCTGTACTTGGCAGTTGATACAGACTTGAAGATATGGGTCAGTGACTTTAATGTAGAAAAGTCAGTTTGGAAGACAGCTGTAAAATAGTGTGGGACAGAGAACATTAATTAACTAGGAAAAAAGTGGGTGGCAGCCTGGTATAGATCTTGGAGACACTGCCCAGTGTTGGTTGCCTTGTGCACAAGTCTACACACACACACACACACACACACACACAAACACACACACACACAAAGACACGCATGCATGTACTCACATGCATATGTATGCTTGAAGGGTTAAACAGTAGGAAATTTAGTGATATCCAAACAGAGTTTTAATTTAAAAGTATAAATGAGAAATATTTTTCTAGGATGAAATTCTGGATTAGAAACAACAGCAGTGGCAAAAGAAATATTATAGAAATATTATAGAAATTGTGTTTGGCTAGGCAGAGAACTCTAGTATGAATTCCCTAATAAGTAGTGGGAGGGGACTAGAGAGATGGCACAGGGTCTAAGAGCACTAAGAAGATCTGGGCTCAATTCCCAGCACCCACATGGTGGTTCAGAATCATCTATAACTCCAGTTCCAGGGGAATCCAAGGGTACCAGGCACACAGGTGGTGAGGTGTACATGCATGCATTCAGACAAAACATAAAAAAGAATAAATCTAATAAAAATAATACACTGTATAAATATTGAATTTTCAAAGAATAAATAAAAATATTTTTAAAGCAGTAGAGGAAATAATAACTTCCCACGTATAAGCAAGTAATTAGTTTGTCTTATTTGTTTTGGGTCCTGGCCACTCATGGTGGCTTGTTATTAATAGCAGAACAAGTGTTTTATGCTGCCTGTGGTTTGTAATGTTAAATTTATGTTTCATATTTGAGGAGATTTCTATTTCTCATATACATAATATTTCTGATATATACTTAAAGCTTTATGTTGATATATGTGCCTGCCATGAGATTGAGTTTTCAAGTATTGGTAAGCAAGAATACTAGTTTTCTCTTTCAAATTTAAATAATTTTTGGTTTTGTTATATAAGAAACTTTTTTTCTGAAGTAGAAAAAGAAGACATTAAATAATTGGCCTTGTGTAGACTTTTAATTTGATACATTAAAAATAACTGAATTTTCTAGCTGCTGTATATATGTCCTGGTTCCATATGATAATGTTTGAGCAAAAGGCACTGTTCATTATGCAGTAAGAAGCAGGGGTCCTGAGCATGCAGGGAACGTGTAGGATTGCATTTTTCTGAGTGTGTAAGATACTTTTCTCAACCCCAGCTCACAGAAACCTTTCCAAAATTTTCTATCACAACAATTTTCTTTTTTCTGGCTGATTGCCATACCAACAACCTGTACCGTTTTTAGGGTGATAAGAAATAAGAGAGATCTAGATGCTACTTTTCCTACTGTTTTTCAGATGTCATAAGCAGAACTTACCAGAAGAACTTTCTTCCTGTCTAAACACAAAACCTGAAGTACCGAGAACAAAACCAGATGTCTGCAAAGAAGGATTACTTTCTTCAAAATCTTCTCAGGTTGGAGCTGGAGACTTGAAAATTCTGAGTGAGCCCAAAGGTAGCTGTATCCAGCCTAAAACAAACACTGATCAGGAGAGCAGACTGGAGTCTGCTCCACAGCCAGTCACTGGCCTTCCAAAGGAGTGCTTGCCTGCAAAGACTTCCTCTAAGGCAGAACTGGACATTGCCACCACTCCTGAACTGCAGAAGCATCTAGAACATGCAGCTTCCACATCCGATGACCTTTCAGATAAGCCAGAAGTGAAAGCAGGTGTCACTAGCCTTAATAGTTGTGCAGAAAAGAAGGTCGAACCTTCACATTTAGGTTCCCAGTCACAGAATTTAAAGGAAACTTCAGTAAAAGTAGATAATGAAAGCTGTTGTACAAGAAGCAGTAATAAAACCCAGACTCGTAAGTGTTTCACATCTCAATTGGTAAATGATATGTTTCTTCCCTGTGATAAAAATATGAGAATGACTAGAAATTTCCCCCTGCGGGCTGGTATACATTTTTATTAACATTTTAATGCTGCAGGGACTCCATACTCTGACTTAAAATGGGTTAAATCTTTTTTTTGGTGATTTCTTTGTCTTCATATTGTTGCTGTCTTTGTACCTGTGCTCTCACACAGGTAGTTCAAGTATATGTCGTTATGTTGTGTCATCCCTACCCCCTGTGTTCAACACTGAGCAGTTTGTAAGGTTAGGCCTTGGCGTACTCAGTTTTCAACCTAAGTGCTCTTAGTGCAGAGAAGATGGTACACCATGGTTCCTACTTCCAAGTTGAACTTTCCTAATCCAAAAGTTCATAACTGTTTTAAATTCAGAAACTGTTTGAGCCACCAACAAGATACCCCAAGTGGAAAAGTGGACTCTGACTTCAAGTGGTAGAGTTGTACTAGCCGTGTAGGCACACTAAGAAACATGTGAATTGTGTTTGGTCTTGGGTCCCATCCCAAGCCATCTCAATTAAGTATATGCAGTAGTCAAGCCCCAAGCCAGCAAATTGCCAGCACTAGTCATAAGCATTTTGGGTAAGGATTATTCACCGTATACTGTCAGTAGATGTCCATTCTAATAAGGGCATCGTAATCAGAAGTGCTGCTACTATGATTAGAAGATCAAAAGGACCGCAGCACGTCAGAAGGTCCAGAGCTCTTACAGGAAGGTAACCTTTGACACCTGACTTGTTACTACTTAAAAACGTCAGTGTGGATTTTATAAAGTTATTTAAACCCTTGAAATGAACAACAAACTCCATTCAGAAAAAAGCAAAACAACTACAGTGTCAGCGAGGTGGCTCAGTTGGGTAAAGATGTCTGCTGCCAAGCCTGATGACCCAGAAGCCACATGTTGGTGGGAGACTGATTCCCTTGTTGTCCTTTGAGCTCTAGGTGTGCTGAGATGCATGACAGCACAACCAGACCCACACTAATGTGAGAGGCTTCTGACAGCAGAAGGCAGAATGGTTAGGTTGACTGGTGAATCTTTTTTGTCTAGTGTTGGTTAAAATAGAGAAATCCTTTGCCTAGGGATTCTTCCAACCCAGCTTTGTCATTCTTGAGGTTCAGGTTAGATAGAGCAGTTAGTTTGCATAAAGTTAATTACGTAAAATACATAGTTTCTTAGGAGTTATGTAATTCCCAAGAGAAAGTGAATATTCATAACCACGTATCTGTTCTATTTATGCTTTTTGAGTCATCAGTCCTCACAGCTCGTTTTTGAAGCAAGTCATTTTAGTTTCTGTGAAGAGGCAGTGAAAATCCTAGTTGAGTAAACACGTGGCAGGTACCTGAGTAGGCTGCGGAGTTGAGCTTTATCTCTGCAGTGCAGCTGCCCCTTACTTATCTGGACTAGAATGGGGTCAGCAGCCAACTAGGATCGCTGCGTTGTGCCCACTGCAGTTACCTGTGGAAACAGAAAGACTCTGGAAAAGGATTCTGTTCCCTTGCTTTGCTTAGGGGCTGCAAAGGCAAAAGCCACCTACAATCAAGTACCTGTCTTTGTGTTCAGTTTGGCACCTCAGAAATGTGCTTTGGCACCGGGCAGTGGTGGCGCACGCCTTTAATCCCGGCACTTGGGAGGCAGAGGCAGGTGGATTTCTGAGTTCGAAGCCAGCCTGGTCTACAGAGTGAGTTCCAAGACAGCCAGGGCTGTCTCTAAAAACCAAAACAAAAAAGACAAAAAAAAAAAAAAAAAACCCAGAAATGTGCTTTGGCGCTTTTTCTCTTCTCTCTACCTAAGAGATTGCTGTCCTTATTAAGCTCCATTTGGACAGTTTAATGTAATGACCTGTCCTTTTAAGCCAGGTCAAATAAAATAAGCTTTGGATTTCACCCACCTATATATAATATGTGGATACCTGGCCAACTCTAAAAAGATGGTGTCTTTCAGTATCTGAGTAATTAAAATTGTATCACTGCTTCTATTTTTTTGTGTTACAGGATATTTGATTATTGTATGTAGAAAACCTAATTGTAAAATATAAAAAGCTTAGTTAGTCTGATACAGTTGGGTGTGTCCCAGAGAGAAGCAATTTGGGTGTGCCTCTAAAAGTCTTCATAGAAAAGAATGCTAAAGAATGGAAATTTCCTGCCTATTTTAAGGCAAATTGCTTGGGGGAACTTAGGGAGAGTTCTGGTCTTTATGACTGGAGGCAAAAATTTGCTGGATGGCCTGGAGCTGCCCCTCCTTATAGGTGAAATGGTTTGGCCCCTACTGCCTTGGCTTAGAGCCCCCTCTCTCACCCACCCCCCACCCCACCATAAAGGTGACTCAGTCCAGCCTGCCAAGGGTGTAGGGGAGGAGCTAGAGACTTCTTTTGTAACAGTTGGACCTTTGAGATCTTTCTGGCCTTGGCTCTCCCTCTATGTTTTGGGGGGACTGGAAGAACATCATGGAAGGAGCTCCTGGTAAGAAACAGCCATTGGTCGGGGCACAAGGTGAAGCAGTCTGCTAGGAAAGAGCTAAGGAGGCCTCTCAGGTTTGAAGGAACTTAAGAGAAAGACTGACTCCATAGAATGACACAGATAGGAAGATTTCTAAAGAGCTAGCAGCTTAGTTGTAGTTGTAGCATCAGGCTTGTAATTAGATATTTTGTATATAGTTAAGAAAGTTATCTCGATGAACTATCATGTTTTTAATCTTAAAGACACCTGTGTTTTAATTAGTATAAATATTAGTTAAACTGTTACATACTACAATTTTTCCCTCTTTTGCTCTCTTTCACTCATAATATAAATGTTCATTGGAGTGAGGACTGACAGCATTGTTTAGCACTTTATAGTGTGCTTTTGTTTTGAGTTTATTTTTGTCTAAGAACTCATATACCCCAACTCCTTCTGGACCCCTAGGGAAGGTCTTTTTCTGTGAGACACTTCCGAAGTCTCTTGGGGTATGGATGTTCTCCTGCGTTATTTGGGTGACCACAGTAACTGATTCTCTTTGTTGCTGTGACAGTTCTACCTTTTCCTTTAGAAACTACATTAACATTCCCTTTTATAATTCTTATGCCAATTACCATTGACACAACATAGAACCTGAGTTTACTTAGGGTTTTGTTTTTTTGTTTTTTTGTTTGTTTTTTGAGACAGGGTTTCTCTGTATAGCCCTGGCTGTCCTGGAACTCACTTTGTGAACCAGGCTGGCCTCAAACTCAGAAATCCGCCTGCCTCTGCCTCCCAAGTGCTGGGATTAAAGGCGTGTGCCACCACGCCCGGCTAGGGTTTTGTTTTTAACCAGTGCTCTTAATCCTATAAAAGGAGGTTGCACATGCACCAAGGGTAAGGCAGGTGATCCCTCGGGAAGGCATTTATAAAATAGCTTTTACTTTGTGGACTAGGAGGAAAACAATTAGGTTCTTATTTTGAATAGCTTTTGATAAGGTTGTTTTATGAAAAATATTTTAACTAGTTTTTTGAGCATGCAGATGGATCAACAGAGCTGTCTTTTGCAGAGGCAGGCCTGTGGGCGTAACCGAACCCTGCAGTGACTGTACTGAGTTTGATTTAGAGGAGGTCTCCTGGCAGGTTGCTTTCAACTAGCCTGTAGTTGTAAATCTGGCTGTTGAATTTGGTGGTTTGGTTGGCCACATTTTTGTTGTTTGTTTCTTTGTTTACAAAGATCAGAACTTTGCTAGTTGTTGCTTTGATTATCTTTTCTTGGACTATTTTTCAGAAATTTTAGCTGAACCAAAAATAGAAGTGTCTTTACTTTGGGAATGTTGACTCTTACTTTCCTAGAATTAAGCCAAATATTGATGTTCTATTCAGAGATGTGAAAATTTTATTTCCACTTTCTTACTTTCCTAGCCCCAGCCCGGAAGTCAGTTTTGACAGACCCAGATAAAGTCAGGAAGCTGCAGCAGAGCGGAGAGGCCTTTGTTCAGGATGACTCCTGTGTTAACATCGTGGCACAGCTGCCCAAGTGTCGGGAGTGTCGACTAGACAGCCTGCGCAAGGATAAGGACCAGCAGAAGGACTCTCCTGTGTTTTGTCGCTTTTTCCACTTCAGGAGGTAAGGCATTTGTTAGGAAAGACTAAGGTAGTCTGGTCTCTGCATACTTTTTCTTCTCAACAGGACATCTAGAATATAGAAATTATATTTTTTGTGTTTGATAATGTAGACTTTTCTGTATCTTATTCTGTATCTTATTCTTTTACGCTTTTCCTCATACACCCCAGGCTAGCCTCAAACTGTGTATAGCCAAGGATGACCTCAAACTCCCAGTCTTTCTATCTCTGGTTCCAGAGTACTGGGATTTCCAGGCATGTGAAACCACACTTGACTTAATAAGGTGCTGAGAAGAGAATCTAGTGCATGCTAAACCTAAGCATTCTACAAACTAATTTAAATCCCCAGACCTCTGTATATGTATTTATATACTGAGCTAAATCCCCAGCCCTCTTTATATATACTAAGCTAAACCCCCAACTCCTTTTTATATATATAGCAAAAAACATATTAAAAGTACAAACTTTTCAGATAGTTTTCATAGAAAAATACCCAGGTAATTTTAATGTTTTGGTCAGGAAGTTTGTTTGGGCACACTTAATTGGTGTATTGTATAAGCTGTTTTGAATCTTCACCAAAGTATAAGAAGGAGTATCCATCTTCTGCAAATATTTTGGATTTCTGTACCGTATGCATTAGAATTATTATATAGCACTGTGTCTCAGGTGATCAGTTTGTTGCACACACCTCTGACCCTGTATTCTGATGGGATGTCTAGCAGTAGCATTGCTGGGTCAGGTGTATGCTAAGGTTCTCCTGCCAGACTGCCCTGCAGAAAGGGTGCTCTTTTGCCCTTCACGGAGGGGCGTGTGTATAATTTCTTGTTTTCTTTTTTATTTTCTTCCATTCAAATTTGTTCACATCATGTTATTTGTTGACTTTTCTCTTTGTGTGTTGCACTCCTATTTAAATTAGATTAATTACAATTATTAAGTACATTTGTCAGTACTCCAGTGAGATAAAGTAGACACGGTCACTGTTTGCTTCAGTGAACCCTACAGTAACCAGAAGAAATAAATCATTAATAAACTGATGTTTAAAAATAGACAAAAAGAATATGTAGCAGAAGATGGCCTAGTCGGCCATCAATGGGAAGAGAGGCCCTTGGTCTTGCGAAGATCATAAGTCCCAGTACAGGGGAGTGCCAGGACCAGGAAGTGGGAGTGGGTGGGTTGGGGAGCAGGGCAGGGGGAGGGTATAAGGGACTTTTGGGATAGCATTTGAAACGTAAATGAAGAAAATATCTAATAAAAAAATGGGAAAAAAAGTAAACAAAAAGAAATAAAATTGCTGCTTTTCCCAAACCAGTATGTTAACAATGTTCTCCTCGCACAGATTGTTAACAATTAAAAATAATTTATACAGCTTCACTAGAATGACAGTTTTATAACAGAAGTGTCAGAAAAATTAATTGCCCTAGGAGTATAGATAATATATCAGTATCTAATAGCTTGACAGCTGTTTATAATTTAAGTTTTAAAGTCCTCTTCACCTTCACTTCTGATTGCTGTCTCTTACTCTACCAGTCATATTATCTTACTTTTCCCATTAGTGTATATTCCCACTGTACAAGCACATGAATTTATGATGTCCTTATCATACTTGTGTGAAAATGCTATGCTTTTCTCCTGATCCCTCCCTCATTTCCCTTTATTTAGTCCCTCCCACTTCACAAAGAATCCCTTTTTGGCTGGCCTTTTTTTTTTTTTTTTTTTTTTTTAATGTTTGCAATTTTATAGAGAAACTTGCATGTTTTTATTGTGTTGTTTAAAAAATAAAGATTCATTTTATTCCAATCCTTTGTCTAAAGTGAAGCAACTTTGCTTTCTGTTTTGAGACACGATGTTCTGCATATAAGCAAAGCTTACATAGTACAGTTTTTTTTTTTTTAAAGATTTATTTATTTATTTATTTATTATATGTAAGTACACTGTAGCTGTTTTCAGACACTCCAGAAGAGGGAGTCAGATCTCGTGATCGGATGGTTGTGAGCCACCATGTGGTTGCTGGGATTTGAACTCCTGACCTGTGGAAGAGCAGTCGGGTGCTCTTACCCACTGAGCCATCTCACCAGCCCCCATAGTACAGTTTCTTAGATAGCAAGGGATTTCATGTTCAGCAAGTTCTTATAAGCAAGGGGTGCTCTTGTCTTCTTCTCATTGTCTTTGTCTATTAATCTAATTTAAAATATAGTTTTAGATGCAAGTTGAAAATTATTGCTGAGCTAGATTAAATGAACAGGCCATTTAGATCACACTTCTGTGTTTTATATCAACTTAATGCTTCCAGCTTCAAGTAAAATGTTAGGTTTTAAAAATATTCAAAACTGGGCTGGAGAGATGGCTCAATGGTTAAGAGCACTGACTGCTCTTCCGAAGGTCCCGAGTTCAATTCCCAGCAACCACATGGTGGCTCACAACCATCCGTAACGAGATCTGATGCCTTCTGGTGTGTCTGAAGACAGCAACAGTGTACTTACATATAATAATAAATAAATCTTTTAAAAAAATATTCAAAACTAATCTATAGCGCCGTCTCAAACCTTCCACATGTTAAGAGTGCGTTTTGAGAATATTCAGCCTGCCTATCTGTTTTTAGGTTCTGAGTTTCATCCTTTTTTTTTTTTTGACCACTTATTCTGTAAGACTTATTTGACTCTTCTGGGTGCCTTTTCCAAGATGTACCACTCACTTGAAAATACACTACATTCCTTGGGAAACTGCTTTAGGTAGTCAGGGAAGACTCAAAGAGAAAGAGCAGGGTCATGTAGCTGTCAGGGCTGAGTTTCATCTTAACATTGCCTTTGGAAAGACTTAGGAACTCACGCTCTAATGAGCCTCGAGGGTATGTGTGGACAGCAGACACCTTCAAATCTGTGAGGTCCTAGCTGCAGTGCTTCTAATAAGATGTCTCTCTTTCTGCTGTTGTTGGTTTACTTATTTTTACTTGTTACTGTCTTTGCTGTCAAGATCCAGTTCTAGGAGAGATTGTCTATGAAGGTTACATGATAAACTTGGGTCAAGTACAAAATACACATCTCTCTCATATACCCTATCTAGCCTGCCTTTTAAGAGAAAAACAGTGATTATTGTTTGTTTTACTTAGGTTTTTTTAAATCCTTCCAAGTGACTAGCAAGTCATTGTCTGCCATTAGCCATGGAGAGTACAGAAAAACAGGACAGGATTTATTGCCTGAAATAATATTTATGTGGTAATTAGAAGTTATTAATCAATCTTGTTGTTTTCCCACTTCCAGATTACAATTCAACAAGCATGGTGTGTTGCGGGTAGAAGGCTTCTTAACACCAAACAAGTATGACAGTGAAGCGATTGGCTTGTGGCTGCCTTTGACCAAAAATGTTGTGGGGACTGATTTGGACACAGCAAAATATATCCTGGCCAATATTGGAGACCACTTCTGTCAAATGGTGATTTCTGAGAAGGAAGCTATGTCGACTATTGAGCCACACAGTAAGAGCATCTCTTAGGGGGCAGGATGTGTGAGTCCTACTTGACCTCTGTTTCTTTCTGACACCTAAGTTGCATGGATTTTATTTTCACCAACATGGTGATACTATCGTGACATTGCAGTTTTCTTTTTATAGTAGGTTTCCCCTGAGATGTTCTGTCTAGAGTTTGTTGTGGAAGAGGTCTAAGGTGTAGCATCACCTTTTGGTTTGAAGGGTCAATGTGAGTTGTTAGTTGCATTTGCACAGCCTTAACCAGATATATAGGCTCACCAGAAGCTGGGATCAGACCTCGGGTTGATTACAACAAAAGATTCTTAATTCGTGGTACATAGTAAAGACGGTAAGACCAGCTAGGCATACCCTAAGCCTCCTGAGTCCCACAATGTCAGGCTAGGTTCCAGGCATTTGAATGGAACCAGCTCAGATGGAGTCAATTCTTCCCACATCCTGGTTTGAAAGGATAGCTGCAGCTGCTACCTTAGTTTGAGACTCTGCTCTTTCCTCTTTAGGGGCACTCCTTCACTATCAGGAAGCCTAGTAAGCTACCAGGGTCAGTTTGTGACATATCAGAGATGGACTGCCTTTGCGTCACACAAGATAGTGTCTGGAAGGATAACACCTTTTTTTCTTTGTACATGCTCTGGAGAAATGAGATGCCTAGCTAAAAGTACCATGGGACTCTTATGTCTGTCATTTTGGATTTTGAATAGCCAAGTATGTTTGAATGGCAGTGTCTACACTATTCTTGAAGAATTTTGGTTGCAATAAACAATTGAAGCTAGCTCTGGCACAAAATACTTTCGATAAATGTGGATCCTGTCATTTCTTTCTCAAGACTTTTAAGAAGATTTATATATTTTTATTTTGTGTATGAATGGTTTTGCCGACATGTATGGAAATGCACTACATATGTCCCTCGTGCTCACAGAGGCTAGAATAACTCCTGGAACTGTGATGTTAGATGGCTGTAAGCCTCCATGTGGGTATTGGGCTAAACCTATATGCACTAAGTGCTAGGAACTGAAATTGTACTATGTAACCTTCATTTATACTCAGCACAGCATTCATTCATGTCTCAACAAAACAGAAAACAAAGTTGCTTCACTCTAGACAAATGAATTTGAATAAAATGAATCTCTTTAAACAGCACAATAGAAATATATGTTTCTCTATAAAATTGCAAACATCAAGGAAAAAAAAATCAGGTTTTCTCTTAAATGCAGACCTTAAGTGAAAAAAAGTGACATGAAAGCCACAGTGGGATTCCTTGTGAAGTGAGAGGAACTAAAGAAGAGGATGTGAGGGAGTGATCAGTTCTTTACAAGAGCAGAAAGTACTCTTAACAGATGAGGACAAACCATCTCTCCTGACCTACTTCTTAGATTTCAACAATGGAATCCAGACATGTTCCCGGGGATCAGAAACTCCAGGAGCTGCTGGAGTTATTGTGAAGGGGGTAGGGGGCAGCTTTAGAATTATGCTTCTCTTCATGTGTTCAGAAGTCAGAGGTGTGTTTCAACTTCCCTCTTTGCTCTGGATAGAATAAGTGACACAAGTTTCCCATTACGCTGATGGGTTTCTTCTGACATAGATCTGGGTAAAGGTGGCGCGTGTAAAGAAACTTGATTACACTTACTGCTTTGTGCCAGGCTGCATTTGACTGCAGTGCATAGGCACTTCTTTGAAATGTGTTAGTTGTTTTCTTCCTGATAAATCAGACCTGCTTTAGGTTTTAAGGAAGTGATACTGGAGTTTTTCCCTTTTTTTGTTATTGTTGCTTTTTGTTTTCCCATACAGAAAAAAAAGTACAGGTAGTTGTCTTTTAAGAGTATAATTAAGGAATTTTCTCTTGGTGGTAGATTTTTCTTTCTTGGTTTTATGATCATCCTGTTCTGTTACATAAGAAGCTGGTTGCATTAGAGAAGGAAATGAAATACCATGGATGATAATGAAAGAGATCATCCTACCAAGAAGGCAGTAAGAGCAGGTGTTCACCACAGGCCTTATTCTCTAGTAAGTAGTGGCTAGGAAGTCTAAATATTTCCTAACAAAACACTCTAATACAAACAAATAGGACAAAGTTCATAAAACCTCATCAAATGCCCCAAGTTCTTGATATTGTGCCTGGCCCATTTCATTATAGTATAGTAGTAGTTCTTTGTTGGAATGAGTCAGTGTAAAGTGAAATGTCATTTGGGATGTATTCGGGGTAAAGAATTAATTCACCACAGACATGGTTATGAAAAAAAAAGTCTCTGTGGAACAAGAATGCAACAGTGTTGAACCAGTGGACACCGACTTGACCTCCTGCCATTCACACCAGTGTTCCCTTGTTCCTACTCCAGAAAGCTTTCTGATACTTGATATGGGTCATCTTATTACACTCCTTCCTTTTTAGGGGAGGGGCTTCCAATTGGTATGTGTAGTCATGAAACCCCTTCCTCCAGTCAGTGTGGTCTTGCCTCCTGGAATGGAAAATGTGGCTTTGTAGATTCCTAGGTTGTTTCTCATTTTGCTGGATATTTGAGTTAGTGTGGATCAGTCCTGTGTATCAGCAAATGTCAGTTGTGGGCATGGCATAATAAGGTTTCTGATAAGTGAAGGACATGACCTTGGTACTTTATACCCTACAGTAACTTAATTCAGTGTTCCCTTCAGGACCTTTTAGTCTTTGTGAATTTAGAGCATCTGTGAAAATGCTGATGATTGGTTTGCAGTTTGAATAATACATTGTATCCCTTGGAGAAAGTGTAGCCCGTGCAGCCTTGAGATTCTAAAAGAATTGGTGAGGTTGGAACTGTGGTGAGGATACCTGTGGCTGAGTTCCACCTCTGTACCTGCTGCTTAGGCAGTCACTTCCTCCAGGAGGAAGAACAGAGTATGAGTGCTTGGTGCTGCTTACACACTTGGACAGGCATGCTGAGGGACAGCAGAGCTTCATGGGTAAAGTGGACAGACTAAGTGGGAACTCTAAGCACGGGAAGTCTCATACTCCCACCTATGTTTGGTTTCAGAAACCCTCTGTACCTCAGGCCTAAATGGCTTATTGATTTTTGCAGGACAGGTTGCTTGGAAACGAGCTGTCAAAGGAGTTAGAGAAATGTGTGATGTGTGTGACACAACCATTTTCAACCTGCACTGGGTGTGCCCTCGGTGTGGGTTTGGAGTATGTGTAGATTGCTACCGGATGAAGAGGAAGAACTGCCAACAGGGTGAGTGAGAACTTGAATATCCTCCACCCCGGTACACTGGACTTAAGTTGTTTGTCGGTTTGTGGTTGATGGTTTCTGAAGCACTGGGGTTTTAAGGTTCATGGAAAACAGTTACCACAAATCCATTATTTACAGGTGCTGCCTACAAGACTTTCTCTTGGATAAGGTGTGTGAAGAGTCAGATACATGAGCCTGAGAACCTGATGCCCACACAGATTATTCCTGGCAAAGGTATTTCCTATGAGGCAGGGATCACCACCCCCTCACCTCCAGCCACGTGTCTTGGGTAACTTAAGGGGCTTTAGCTTGCTTTTACTTTGTGTAGTCTAATTGCCTGATTACTTTTAGTATTGTCCTAAACGTACTCAAGAAACATGTTAAATAATATCGCCGCGCTTTTAAAGCTCTCAGGGACTGCATAGTAGAAAGAAAGGAAGTGCCCATTTCAGGAAGGAGGGATAAAAAGGAAGGATGGAGCAGACCATCTTGCTGCTGAGAAAAACATCCCTGTGGGAACGTCTTCTGTGTTGAGACTGTACATGGTAGCTGTCTTTAGCATTTGCCTCTGTCCTCTGTTTTAGCCCTCTACGATGTTGGAGACATTGTGCATTCTGTCAGAGCAAAATGGGGCATAAAGGCCAATTGTCCCTGCTCCAACAGGCAGTTCAAGCTCTTCTCAAAGCCAGCCTTAAAGGAAGACCTGAAACAGGTATTGCTGCTAGTGCTTAGTTGACTGTCCTTATGATTTCATCTGTTTCTCAGCAAACCCAAGGGCTTCTGTTGCTGTGTTGGAAAGGAATACAGACAGCGGTCAGTCTGGGAGAGGCTTCATTGATGTGTGCTGCAGTTCATCTCCCTCTCCCTCGTCGTGCCACTTTGTGTGCTTTATTTGTGACTTCTTAGTATGTTTGAAAGTAGACACAGATCAATCAGTCAATCACTTTAAAGCCACTTGGTGTTTGGGGCTGTAGGAATATGTGTATTCCTGGCTGATATGTGAGGGCAAATACCAAAGTACGTTCATTACTATGTCTTTTGTTTTCATTAGTAATACTCATAAGCTAAAAGTTAAAATCTCTGTCTTATCCTTGTTCTGTGTTACACCAGAGGTTACTATTTGTGTGAGCTATGTATTTTACTGGCAGGCTTTCAGGGAAGAAAGAAAACGTCAGTCTTCAGCTTATACCTAATTCTCCTTTTACATTTACAGACATCCTTGTCTGGAGAAAAACCAACTCTTGGGACCATGGTCCAGCAAAGTTCCCCTGTTTTGGAGCCAGTGGCTGTGTGCGGGGAAGCAGCCTCCAAGCCAGCCAGCAGCGTGAAGCCCACCTGTCCCACCAGCACTTCACCTTTAAACTGGCTAGCTGACCTTACCAGTGGGAATGTCAACAAGGAGAATAAGGGTGAGTGTCCCCCTCCCTCCTGAGGACTGGAGCACATTCACTGTAGACTTCTTGGTGAGCTTGCTGTGACACAGGAAGTGTTCCTGCTGTCATTCAGGTACAAACCCCTGAGAAGGGACTGTCACCTCCTCATACAACTTAGGTGAAGTTGAAATCATGTTTGGCGAGAGGTGGTGATGAGAATTCTTACTAGTACTACTGACAGCGTATACAAAAATAGCACATTCTGGTTCCTTTCCCCTTGTTTATCTCCCTCCCTGGCAGTCCTGCCTCTTCCCTACTCATTTCTTTCAGTGACTTTCTGTTTTGTGTCCTATAGAGTCTAACTAGGACTGTATATATAATCATTGGTTTGAAACCAGCTGTTAGAACCTGGCGAGCTCTCCAGTGGTTGCTCTAGAATTTTAGTTCACCAAGTAGCAGAGCCCTGTGAACTACCACACACACACACACACACACACACACACACACACACACACACACACACACACACACACACACACACCACCCATAGCTAATTGTTTGTGTGGCCTGATGTGTGTGCCCAGTTCCAGTAGGAGAAAAGGCTAGAAAATGTGTACATGCCGAGTGATAGGTAGATGACATTTCGTAGGCCTTCTCCGTGTTTTCTGGTTCTTAGGGGTTTTTTTTTTTTTTTTTTGTGCTCCCTCTTCCTTCTGTGTTCTGTGTCCCTGGACCTGAGTTGTTGGACATGTTTCAAATGTTTGTTTACTTGCTGCTGTCCTGTCTTGTCTAGTCTCAGTGTACTGTCTTCTCTTGCATTCTTCTACAACAGCTGGACTTTGGGATCAGATAAAGTTAGACAAGAATTTAGGTCATTTTGCTTTCTAGAAAGAGAAAAATTGAAAGTCAGTTGTTTTGTGCAGACATCTTAAAATTGTTCTGAACCAGCCTCATGATGGTGGTGCATGCCTTGAATCCCAGCACTTGAGAGTACAGAGTGAGTTCCAGGATAGGTAGGACTACACAGAGAAACCTTGTCTTTTTAAAAAAAAAAAAAAAGCCTTAATGAGATTTGAATCCATAAAGGATTTGTAAGAATGACCATCCTATGTACATATGTACATATAACTGAATATGTAAAAGTTAGAGAGGAAAGTACTGTGATGAGATGGAGAACCTTTGAGGTTTAACTCTGGGTATTTTTATACATCAGACTCTAAAATTAAGACTAGAAGGGGACACCGTTAAGGGTTTCTCCTCCTGCAAAAGCACTCAGAGCAGACATTCTATTTGGGGTTGAGTTACTGTGCGGTTTAGTCTGAGCTTAGTTGATCCTGTATCATCCTCCTGAGTAGCTGGGACACATGAGAACACCACTACACTTGGCATGACTTGTTTTGAAACTGTTTTAAGTGATTCACTCTGTATTGGGAGTAAGATAAAGGTTCTTTTCCTTCTAAGCACTCTACTAGGAGTACTGACACAATAATAAATAATTTTTTAAAGTACTATTTGCAGTGCTGGAGAGATGGCTCAGGGTTTCAGATTGCTTGCTGCCTTTTCATAGGACCTAGGTTCAATTCCTAGCATTCATGTGGCAGCTCACAAATCTGGAATTTCAGTTTAGGGATCCAATACCTTCTTCTAGCCTTCACGGGCACCAGACATACATACAGGCAAGATACCCACATCCATAAAATAGGAATAGAAAATACCACACTGTTTCCTGGTTTCACCTGGGTATTCGATACTGTTGTAGAACATCAACTAGGAACTCTGACCTAACGCACACCACTAGTTTTTATTCTTCTAGGGTTGGTTTTGGTTGGTGGGTGGTTGGTTGGTTGGTTGGTTGGTTGGTTGGTTTTACAAGAAGAAAGCTACACCCTAAGTTATTCTGCTAATAGAAACTAGTAAGTAATTTGCCTTAAATGCATATCTGAATGTTTTCATTTTGTTTTAGAAAAACAGCTGACTATGCCAATTTTAAAGAATGAAATCAAATGCCTTCCACCCTTGCCCCCTCTGAACAAGCCCAGCACAGTCCTCCATACTTTTAACAGCACCATCTTGACACCTGTGAGCAACAATAATTCAGGTTTCCTTAGAAATCTTTTGAATTCATCCACAGCAAAGGTATGTGCTCATTTTATTACTTGTACCCCTTATGAAGCTGAGTAGAGAAAATGACATGAATCATGTGTCATTGTGGGTGCTCCATGGGCTCATAGGAATGGGTTGGGACACTGTCATCTTCTAGCTACAAACATTTTTCCTGGTTTTCACTTTCTTAAACCTGAGAGTATCTAGCTTGAGGACTTGCCTCTTTACCTGGCTTCTCTAATTTGGTCTCTTGTGGAAATTCGATGTGATGTGTGCACATCATACAGTTTCAGAGATGGGGTTTTTTCAATAGTAGAGAGTGGCATATATAAGTTTTGTGTTTTTTATTAAATTCAGACAGAAAATGGATTGAAAAACACACCCAAAATTCTTGATGACATCTTTGCCTCTTTGGTGCAAAACAAGACTTCTTCTGATTCATCCAAGAGGCCTCAAGGACTGACAATCAAGCCTAGCATTCTTGGCTTTGACACTCCTCACTACTGGCTGTGTGACAACCGCCTGCTGTGCTTGCAAGACCCCAACAATAAGAGCAATTGGAATGTTTTTAGGGAATGCTGGAAACAAGGGCAGGTAATGCTGGCTTCTGTCCCCTCTGTGCTCCTTTGTGGACTCCTTGGTGTTGCTTATTTACTCTCCTCCTGGGTTGGTATTGTTTGTTTTGGGTAGATGTATTAGCACTGTCTGGCTGTGTGTTACTTTGTATAAACTGAGTCAACTATACTTCTTCCCACTCAGAATTTGAGTGCTTTCAGCCAGCTATTAGTTGGTGTTTGATGAGCGAGACAGGCCTGAGTGATCTTGTGTGGTCAACCTCAACTGAAGAAGTGAAAGTGACTAAGACACTGTTGGGATTTGAGGGATTTGACAAAATGCAATTTAAAAACAAACCACATATCCCACTTTTAAGGATTAAAACCCGTGCCAGGGGCTGGTAAGATAACTCAGTGGTTAAGAACGCCTGCTGCTCTTGCAGAGGACCTGAGTTGGTTCCCAGAATCCATGTTTGTATTGCCACTGCCTATTACATCTCCATGTTTAGTATATCTAACGCCATCTTCTAGCTTCCAAGTACACCTGAACACGGATGACAAGACATGCACAGAGGCACACGGGTATACACATAAATAAAAACAAATGTAAAAGAAAAATACAAAGGAAAAAAAACCCATGCTCTGAAGGTAGTAGTTCTGCATGGGTCACAGCCATGTAGTGTCATCTTGAAATTGGTGTGATACCTGCTGTCAGGAGTAGCACTGTTGGCTCTTCAGTTGTGGTTGATCCATCTACAGTGTTCATAGCCTTGTGGGTAACACTTGTTGGCCTATATGTCATGTTCGTACACTCCTAGCCTGATACTGTGCCTAAGCGGGCATCAGAAGAATGGTCTCTTCTCTAGCAACTTAATAATCAAGCCGGAGAGCAAAGTGTGTAGCAGATGAATAATGAAGATATAGCCACTGTGGATGCTCAGAGAACTTAGCTGTCATTTCACCAGCCGAGACTGAGGGCCAGCTGCTTGAAGAGGGGAAGAGCTAGTAGAGGTCAGACTTAATCTCCTCCTCCTTCCTTTAGCCAGTGATGGTGTCGGGCGTGCATCATAAATTAAACACTGAACTCTGGAAACCCGAGTCCTTCAGAAAAGAGTTTGGTGAGCAGGAAGTAGACCTAGTCAATTGTAGGACCAATGAAATCATCACTGGAGCCACAGTCGGAGACTTCTGGGATGGATTTGAAGATGTTCCAAGTATGTATTAAAGACTTCTCAAGGGGGTTAAAGCTGTGTAAAGTGGACACAAGAATAGCAGGAGCGTAAAGATTCAGGACTTCAAGAGGAACTCTTTTTTTTTTTTTGTTTTGTTTGTACAAAGTTTATGCTTTTGAAGTGGTATATTTCTTCTAAGAATAGTTCTGAGTAATCCGGATCTGTAGAGTTCAGAAGGTGGGGGTATAGGGAAGAGGACACAGATGGTCCTTCTTAGTCCCTGTACAGAATAGGAGGTGCTCTCAACCTCTATCAGAGCAAAACAAGTCCTTTCCATTTCATTGAGTTTGAGCCCCTGAGAGTTTTGTTGCTGAGGGGAGATGGCAGTGAGTGACACTGGCAGTGGGCAGTGAGTGACTGCTGATACTTTCACAAAACTACGAGGAAGGCAAAGTCAGTCCAGCAACAAGCTTTGTGTGTTCAAAAACAGGATCAGTCTTTATTTTGCTTTCTCTAAGATACAGCTTTATTTCTTGTGGCCATAAAAATAAGAGTTGGCAATTGGCAGAAATAGTGAAGTAGTGTTTGTATGCCAAGTGAATTTTTTTGATTTTTGAAAAGGTTCAGATAAGCCAGGCGTGGTAGCGCACGCCTTTAATCCCAGCACGCGGAAGGCAGAGAGGCAGGCAGATTTCTGAGTTCAAGGCCAGCCTGGTCTACAAAGTGAGTTCCAGGACAGCCAGGGCTATACAGAGAAACCCTGTCTCAAAAAAACCGAAAAACAAAACAAAACAAGAAAAGGTTCAGATAAAATACTTTATTTGCAATATTAAGATATTAACTAACTTATCCTTTTTTGTTTCTGAA
Organism: Mus musculus; assembly: GCF_000001635.26. Taxonomy (NCBI): domain Eukaryota; kingdom Metazoa; phylum Chordata; class Mammalia; order Rodentia; family Muridae; genus Mus; species Mus musculus. Next base: position 71,594,656 of record NC_000072.6, on the reverse strand, counting down.
TTATGAATAACAATTCCTTTATTCTGGTTAATCTCTCCAGACCGTTTGAAAAACGACAAAGAAAAAGAACCAATGGTGTTGAAACTTAAGGACTGGCCGCCAGGAGAAGACTTCAGAGACATGATGCCTTCCAGGTATGCTTTCAGATACAGATTGAGCGAACTCCATCCTTCACTTGGGGAATGCCAAGTTTCTCAGATAGCAGGAAAGTAGTTTTTAAGGAAGTATAAGACAGCTTCATGGTTTTACTGGTTCTGATGTTTTTATATTGTATGCACACCTTTAGGAGATAGGTACATTTCTAATGAGATGGAGAAAATAGTGACTTTAGATCTAGGTAGGAATGGTCTGCACATTTAATGTGGACGTGCCCTACCCTGAAGACTCTCAGGCTGGTTTTCAGACAGTCCTGGGATCAGACACACCCAGAGTAATGTGTCATCCCAGAGTCTAGTTCCTCTCATGAGATACTTTTCAGCTCTATAACCTGAAACATTCCAGATCATTTGAGCATACCTGTGTAGTTCTAAATATCAAGGCTAGCCATCTCTGTCTCAGATTTGGTCTTTTTTGTATAGAAGGTACAAATGTCCTAGTATACTAAAGTAGAAAGGAAGCTTGCTTTGCAAATTATTGGGTTTCTTGTTCTAGGTTTGATGATCTGATGGCCAACATTCCACTGCCTGAGTACACCAGGCGAGATGGCAAACTGAACCTGGCTTCCAGACTGCCAAACTACTTTGTACGGCCAGACCTGGGCCCCAAGATGTACAATGCTTATGGTAAGAAGGAAATAAAACATAGTGGAAATAAAACAAGATGTTTGGAAAAATGATTAGATAGAAAGCGGCTGGACACTGCTTTCGTTCTTGCACATTTCTCTATTTCTTGGTCACATGTGTGTGTGTTTTCATAATTGCAGTTTTAAGGCAGGTTACAATTTTATAGTTTTGTTTTCTACGCCTATAATTAATAGAACTTCATAATGTGTGGTCATTTCAGTCTAGGTGGATATCTAGGTCAGTTTTGCTATTGTTTCCCACTAATGTTATTGTGTGTGTGTGTGTGTGTGTGTGTGTGTGTGTTTTGCAGAAGTTATGATGCTATAGAAGAAATGAATATCTGAGAAGGTTTTGAGATCAGTTTCTGGCTTGGTTTAAGTATTTTAGCCAGAGGTAGAGCTGTGTGTCCTAGACACCAATATATGGCAGTGCTTGTAAAAGCTTTCCTTATGATTTGGGGTGGGGGTTGTTGTATATAATCTTGGTTCTATCTGAGTTGATGCTTCCTCAAGAGTTTAGAGTCTGGTTGTTTTAGCATAATAACCCATGCCAGTATGGGTAGGCTGTGTTAAGAGTCAGTTTATCCTTCTTTTGTTGTAACGCTCCATTTCACAGTGTTGTGCAGCCACAACAGCCTGCTGTCCCAGTTACTCTTTGGGCACTCTTCTTTGGAGCTTTACTCCCAGTCTCTTATATTTATGATTTTATCAATACATCATTGGGGGCTGGAGAGGTGGTTCAGTGATTAAGAGTATTGCTGCTCTTCCAGAGAACCTGGGTCAGTTCACAGCACCCTGATCAGCAGCTCTTACGCTAATAACTTCAGCTCTAGAGGGTCTCATAACCCCTGACTCCCGAGTATATGTACACATGTGACATACACTCAACACAGACCCAAAACACTAAAAAAAAAAAGATTTAAAGTATTTTTTGTTAATAGTCTGCTTTTATGTTTTAAGTAGACTGACTTTTCAGATACGCTTTCATGTGGCCGTATGTAACTTGTTTCATTCACCTTGGTTTTGACATGTTAATTCCTTTTTGTACTTGCATTTTGTACTTTTTTTTCCACCAGATAAATACCTTTTAAATTCATTGAAAGCTGCTATGTCTAGTACAGGTGCTCTTATGCTCACCATCCAGTGTAAACCACTGTCAGCTCTTTTATTATGATTGTCTATTCCATTGTCTTCCCTTTATATGTTCTTTTACCATTTTAAAGCACATCTCAAATTTCATTATTTGAACCAAATGCCCAAGGCTTTACCTATTTGTAGGGCTGTTATTTCAGCACATTGGAAACAAAGCAAAGTAGAGCTAGGTTTTAGGGTCCTAGGTGACACAAATGGAAACTACCATCCCTTAGTTTTAGCCCCTCTCAAATAGCATCCACCAAGCAAGCTAGAAGTGAAACCTTTCTCCAAACAGTACAGCCCCCTTTCTGAGGTTGCTGTGCTTCGTTTCCTACCCAGTACAAGAGGGAGAGTGCTGGTGTCAAGAGTGGCCACAGAGCAAGGTGAGCCTCCTCCTGTGGACACACTATGAACACGGAAGAGAATTCGGTGCAGTGGGCAGTGTTCCCTCCTGCCTGCAGGTCATTTTACCACTCTGATTTCTTGTATTCTTAGTTCTAAGCATCCTGGTATACTCAGGTTTTTTTCTTTCTTTCATTCATTTTTAAGGATTGATCACTCCAGAGGATCGGAAATATGGGACCACAAATCTTCACTTAGATGTATCTGATGCAGCCAATGTCATGGTTTATGTGGGAATTCCCAAAGGACAGTGTGAACAAGAAGAAGGTAGGATCTGAATATTGAAGCTGGGCTTACTGTCTAAGCCAGGATACACTGTTCACACTTGCTTTTTCTCTTATCTAGAAGTCCTTAGAACCATCCAAGATGGAGATTCTGATGAACTCACAATCAAGAGATTTATTGAAGGAAAAGAGAAGCCAGGAGCCCTTTGGCACATATATGCTGCTAAAGACACAGAGAAGATAAGAGAATTCCTTAAAAAGGTGAGTTGCTAATCTTGTGTCATGTGGGGGGAAGCATAAGAATAGCAATACTATAAATTCCCATACAGTGCAAATCCGTATCAATTGGATGGGCTGTCAGTAGTTGCTAAGAAACAAGGATTCTAAAAAAGGGGCGGCCTCGTCTTCTGTGTTTATTTTCAGTTTTAATGCACTTGGAGATTTTTGCTGCCTTGAGTTTGCCTGATCATCATATTATACCTTTTGTTGTTGTTAATACTGCCTTGAAAATAGGAGCATTTCACTAGTTCATGAATCAGTCCTTGGCCCCAAGGTCTCATGTTCTGAATAAATTGCTAAAGTCTCAATTGGTTTTGTTCTCATTTGGTGAGAGACTCACCTTAAGTGATTGTCATTTAAAGGACTAGCAGGAGCCGGGAGAACTCAGTTTCACTGTAGTTGCAGAAGTTATGTGGAAGTTCCCAGCTCTGGAAAGATAGAGCTGTCTCTCCTGAAACTTGTTCAGTGTTGAGGCTGCTGATTACAAACCAGGGATTTGTGACTAATACTCTGAAGTCATACCTGAGTCATAGGAACATTCCTAGCCCATTTGTGGTCCTGACACCAGGTAGGTTCTTTAATATCCAGTTGCTAAAAATCAGACTATTTGACTTCTGGTCACCATATTCCCTTAATGATGTCACTTTTTTTTTGTAGTATGGTTTTCCAGACACTGAATGTAGAAATCTTTGGGACTGTTTCATAAGTCAGACAGTAAATGCAAGACAAGTTGGTTCATGAGGAATCTGTTTACATTTAAAAAGAGGAGGACCTAAATATTGTCCAAGAGAGTACAGACTGTAGGAAGTGATAGCAGGAAGCACGGTTCTGTGTTTCTCTTGATTGCATTCTGTTAGTGAGCTTGAACACTATTTCTACCAGTGGGAACGCATAACTTGAAGACGGCCTGATGTTTATTGACTACTTGTATTTTGGGAAGGGAAAACACTCTTACTGGGTTTGACATTTGCTAAGTTGCATGCTATTTTTACTGTATTGTAGGTATCAGAGGAGCAGGGTCAAGACAACCCTGCAGACCATGACCCTATCCACGATCAGAGCTGGTATTTAGACCGATCGCTGAGAAAGCGCCTCTATCAAGAGTACGGCGTGCAAGGCTGGGCTATTGTACAGTTTCTTGGGGATGTGGTGTTTATCCCAGCAGGAGCGCCACATCAGGTCAGAACCTGTTACTAATTCCTGTTTATTGCCTTTCTGCTGTGATCTTGTGGACTTCTTACAGACGTGGCTTGATGTCTTCCAGGTTCATAACTTATACAGCTGTATCAAAGTGGCTGAAGACTTTGTGTCTCCAGAGCATGTTAAACACTGCTTCTGGCTTACTCAGGAATTCCGTTACTTGTCACAGACTCATACCAACCATGAAGATAAATTGCAGGTAAAAATAGCACCAGGTCCAGGCATTTGCTGCCTATGGCTCATGATTCAGTAGTGACCTTAGAGAGTCAGCCTATCTGGCCATGTCACCGTTGGGATAGCTTTCTACCTAGTCCTACCATGCGCGTGAGTGATAAAGCTACAAGGCCAGAGAAAGCCTCACCCTGGTCATTGCTTAGGCACTGAAAGTCCTTATCCCTGGCTTAGCCACAGCCAGTGTTCTGGAACACAGGACTTTGTACTGCAGTGCTTTTGCTACTTGTGGTTGAGCAGGATTGGAAGAACTGAACATTGGGATCAGATGGGGCTGTTGTTCAGAGACTTCGAGTAGTGGTGTGAATATGTGTGTGTGGCAGCTCACATTGCAATCCCAGCTTCACTAATCCAGAGTCTGAGGAGGGTTTGAAGGCCACCCCGAGCTATACAGCAACATCACAATTTAAACTAAATCAACAGTGAATTAATGCATATTGCTTCAGGTTTGAAAACTACAAGTCTGATAAAACACTGTATACTCATCCTTGGCCAAAACTGATTGTAAGTTCTTCAGAGAAGGATGGTGTAGGTATGGCATACTGGTCTCCAGGAGCCAGAGGCCCTCAAATTACATGTTGAGCATTAATTTAAGTTCTAAGAGAAGTTTGTGTATGTGGTGAAATTATTCTTGGTGAGAGATTTTAGGTTTTAATGAAACAAGTAATTTTTTTTCTTCTGTTGCTTTAGGTGAAAAATGTTATCTACCATGCAGTGAAAGATGCAGTTGCTATGCTGAAAGCCAGTGAATCCAGTTTGGGCAAACCTTAACTCTTCTCTGCACAATGGAGATGAATTATTGGCAGCTGATCAAACTCTTCAGGCAGGATTCCTGTGGACTTTGAGATTTCCTGTTACCTCATCTTCTTTTTTAAAGTACACCTGACTTGGGAGGGTACTGTCTCTAATGTATATTTCTAGTGTTTACAGACACTAAGTGTGTATATGTAGTAACTATTTACAGACCACGCATCCTTATACTGTGACTTCACCTAGATCTTCTACCAAGCTGAAGACCCTGCTGGCTCTGAAACAATCCTTGCAGTTACTCCCCAGCTGTTCGTCTGGACAGCTCATTCAAGTGGATTTTTAACTATTAGGGATCACTGCGAAGTTTCGTTGGATTTTATTTTATGTCCTTCAGAGCACCCTCCCCCACCCACTAGGGTCCAGAAGAGCAATGGAGGAAGTGACAGCTAATGGTGCAGTTCTAAATATATATTGCATAGGACTGGCATTATATAGCAGAAATAACTACTGTATAATTCTTGGGGTTAACCATCTTTAGTTAATGGAATTTTAATTTAAATGAAGCTTTGCTAATTTTAAGTGGTAAGCATTTTGCATTAAAATATTCCTATAATATTTTGTCGCTGTTCTTTGTCCTTTATTCTTTGTTTACTCTCTCGAAAATAAAAGGGCTAAACTATTGAATTAGATAATCATTTCTTAGTGACTAATACAGCGCTGATCTGTCCTGCTTTTGTTAAGAGCCATCACCAGTTTGAAAATGGGAACTAACCAAAACCCAAATAGTGACTGTTAACTGCTAGGGTTAGGACAGCTGCACCTAAAGTCCTCATCTCTGTGAAGGGACAGCATTGGTAAAGAAGGCTACCTTGTGGTCCCTCTCCTGGGCTGCAGAAGGAATTTGTTCATTAGTGCTAAGCAGACAAGGCCTAGAGTGTAGGTGTTAACCTTCCAAGTAATAATACATTTCTAAGTCTATCGAAACAGTTGGTGAATATTTCTTAAAAGCTCCTTTGTAGATTTGGATCTAGAAGCTACACTATTGCTTAGAAATCAGCTATGTCAGAACAGCAGCGTAGGGAAGCCACCTTCAAGCCTGCTGTCAAAGGTTCTCATACAGAATTACAAGAACTGTTACCCAGAGTTGAACTTACCTTAATGACAAAAGGCAAGAGCCAGCAAGAACTTTCACATCCTCATATATACCTGAAGTTAGATTATGAACTGATCTAGTTCTTACTCTGGAATCTCTAGTGTGTTCAAAGAAGAATGTAAGAAATGTGTCAAAGAAATTGTCAGAATGGCCATGTTTAGAAAAAATCTGCATGCAACTTAAAATGAAGCAGGATGGTTACAGTTAGAAATTCAATGTGAGAGGCAGCAAGAGGGCTCTGGTTACTTAAGTGTTTTTCCTCTAATGGGATTAGAGGAGGAGAGAAAGCCCCATACAGTTGTCCTCTGACTATTTCACATAAAAGTCACACATGTCCCATATCAGTTAAAATAATGAAGTATACAAGAATAAAGTTCTATGAATTACATCACGGGGGGGGGGGGACGGGACGGACGGGACTTTACATTGAATATTAGGAAACAAAAAGGATGCTAATTTTCCAGTTTTGTTTTTTCTTGTTTTTGGTTTGGTTTGGTTTGGTTTGGTTTTTCGAGACAGGGTTTCTCTGTGTAGCCCTGGCTGTCCTGGAACTCACTCTGTAGACCAGGCTGGCCTCAAACTCAGAAATTTGCCTGCCTCTGCCTCCCGAGTGCTGGGATTAAAGGTGTGCGCCACCATAGCTCGGCAATTTTCCAGTATTTTAACACATGCCATTAGATTGAGCAAACCTATCTAAACCAATAAGGATATATTTCTAAAATGTAACAACCTAAACTTTGGGGGAGACAGCTGAGTCTAAAGTACTTGATCTGAGATCAGATTCCCAGCACAAGCAAAAACCTGGGCATGGAAGTACCTGTAGCCCCAGTTTGCTGAGAACAGCCTAACCACCTTCTAACCCCCAAGTCAATGTCATATCCATGATAGAGAGTAATTTCTAAGACTTCTCCAAGTAGATGGGGACAGAAAGCACTTGTTGCAGAGGACCCACAGAGCTGCTTCCACTTGCTTGCAACCTGAGCTCCATTCACTGTGGTACCATTTATTTCTATCTTTCCCAGACAGACAAAGCACTCAGACACATGAAATAACGTTTTAAGCGAAGTTTTTAAATCTAAAGTTGCTAAGAGAATGACTGAGGAAGACATCCACCATTGACATAGCTTTCACATATCAAGGAAGATGTACTTTATACAAAATAAGTGTAATCTAAAAATGGTTCCCTAATGATGCCTCCAAAGTACTTCTATGTTGAAAATATAACAGCCATTCTGTAGAATCCATGCTTCAAATGTTAAGAATAAATAGTATGACCAAAGCCATCAATTAGAGGAAAAAAAATCAGAATGAAAGCAATGTATTTGGAACTGATATATAAAAGTACAACTCAGGAAAAATGGTGATTCAATTTAAAACAGTGCCTGGAATTTATAACATGAATTAGCCATAGCTCTCCACAGAAACAGACCTAAGGGAGACTTACTAGCATTGCTTACAGGCTGTGTGGTACTGTAGTCCAATGGCTGTCACCCACAAGGCTGGAGGCCTCTGTAGTCACAATCTGGAGCTGAAGTCCTAGGAAATTTCTGGGGAGTTGCTGGTCTTTAGTCTCTGTTGGAATTCTGAAGAAGTTGGATGTAAAACTGGCCTCAGCAAAAGAACAAATGAATGTGCCTTCAACAGTGAGGCCAAGTACACAAAGAACAAAGCTGCTCTTGACATCCTTTTATTTGGGCTGCCACAAGAAAGTGTGACCCAGATTTAAGGGTGGGCCTTCACGATTTAAATAATCTGGTTAAGGAATTCCCTCACAAACCAGCCCAGCAACTTGGATTTTAGATGACTTTAGCTGTAAGCAAATTAACAACCAAGATTAGCCATCACAGACATATGAGACCAAACTTGGCAAATAATGATACAATAATGCATATTCAGTAGGAAAGTAGTAGTGCACTCCTTGAATCCCAGCACTTGGGAAGCAGAAGCAGGTTCGTCTCTGTGAGTTCGAGAACAGCCAGAGCTATGTAGTGAGACCCTGTCTCTAAAAATTAAAAAAGGTCAAAGAAAGAAGTGTGTTTGTTCTTAAATCTCTAAAGACTTTTTTTTAAAAAAAGTGACACCCTTCCAATTCTACAGATTAAAGTTAGGAGTTGCTGAAGGCAGCCAAGCGTGCTTGCCTTGCACAAGGCCCTGGCCTTCCTCAGTTCAGAAGCCTAAAGTACAGTAGTTTCCCCCAGCCCAACCATACATACCAGTGAGTCAGCAGAACAGGGATTTGCCGCTGTCAATGAAGTGGTGCTACTGATGGGAATCTCAAAGCCTCGCAAGCCACACAAATCTGTCCTCTTTTCAAAGATGGCCTTGATTGGCCTCTAACTCAAATCCACCTACCTCTGCCTTTGCTGGGATTAAATGTGAGCCATCACACCAGTTCATTTTCTATTGCTGTATTCTCCAGGTAGGTATTTTAAAAGAAAAGCCTTGTTTTGGGGCTTAAGTCATGGATGCCTAACCTCTGGTAAAGGTTACATGGGAGGCAACCGTAACAGGACTGCATGGATGCAGGTGAGAACTAGCACAGTGAGAACCAATGCCAAGAAGAAAGACATAAAGCAAAGAGGTTTCAAAAACCTCAACCTCACACAGAGTATAAAATGAAAATTGCAGGGCTGTAGAGATGGCTCAGCTGTAGGGATGGCTCTTGCAGAGGTCCTGAGCTCAATTCCCAGCAGCTACATGGCAGCTCACAACCATCTGTTATGAGATTCGATGCCCTCTAGTGTATATGAAGACAGCTAGCTACAATTTATTCACATAAATCATAAAAAAGAAAATTACAAATCAATACTAAAAATAGTCCTAGATGAGAAATATTAAGTTCAAATACAGCAAGATGTTAAAAATGGGATGACACAAATTGAATTGTGCACGGCCAGGTTAATATAAGAATATCTGCATAAACCAGTTAAACTGAGAGTTTGTGCTCTGTAGACCAGGCTGGCCTCAAACTCAGATCCACCTGCCTCTGCCTCCCAAGTGCTGGGATTAAAGACATGTGCCATCTCTACCCAGATTTATACATTCTTTTTGAGTCATCTTCAAACCTACAGTTCAGACTGAACATAAACTATTGTTTAAAAGTACACACATATACTCAGTAAGCTGGTGAAATGGGCTCGTGATAAAGCTACTTGCCATCAAACCTGGAACTCCTATTGGTAGATAGAGCCAAGTCCTGCATGTTGTCCACTAACCTTCATACATGCCCACACACACACACACACAAAATACATGTTAAACTCCAAATCAGAAATGACAAGATTTGCTGCTCTGAACAAACACGCAAATGGTAATGCATCCAGTTGGGTAGGAAACACTAGTGTGTATTTCTCATCACTTCATAAGGAAGTCTGGGCCCAGCAATGCCCCATCCTCTTGTTCTATTTACCTCTGGCTGTCATGGAACTTGCTGACTAGATCCACCTGTCTCTGAAGTGCTGGGATTAAGAGTATGTCACTGCTGTCACCAGCCTACTCCACACCCTTTTCAGCGCTCCCTTCCCTCTCCCACCCTACCCCTTCATTGGCTTAGTTTTAAGTTACTGTCACATCAGCCTTGAGGACTAGACATTTTTTTCCAGGGGAGATACAGGGTCACCAAATACCTTTAGGTTTTGTTTTCCAGCAAATGTGTGGTTTTTCCTTTATTCTGAAGGGACTACTGCTGCACAGACTTTTTTCAACCTTTTTTTAAAACACCCTAGAAATGTTAACCTACTGTTTGTTGGCCACAGGAGACTGTGGCTCTGTGATCTGCTTCTTCTGTCAGGACGACTAGACACTGCGGCACGCCAGGCTGTAATGATCAACAGGAGCCCTGAAAAGGTGGGGTCTGCATGGGCCCTTCTCCGAGGATTTTTACTGTCACAGTTCTTTTAGATGGCATTCAGTGAAACAACTTGTGTGTATAAACCAGTCGGGGCAGACGGGCTATATGTGAGCCTTGGAGAGGGGAAAGTAGTTTTCAGGGTGAATGTAAGTCATTAGCTGGAGTATTTAAAGTATTGGGAATGCCTCATTTGCTGGGCAGTTCTTATGGTGGAGTGGAGTTTGAGCTTGTAGGTTTGCCTACTTGATTTTCCTCAGATAAAGGAAAAGCTCAGAGGAGCTACCTGAACATGGCAGATGGCAACCTTAACTATCCGGCTTTCCCCACAGTGGCCTGTGATCAGAACCTGTGTTACATCTTACTGAAGATCCTTTGGCTCTTAAAGATTCTTTTTCTTATGAGGCCTCTACTGTTAACTGGCCCAGTGTGAGTCCTGCAGAGTTTAGCATGCTGTTGTGGGGATTGCTTTGGGATAAGCACTCCAACACCAGGGAGGAGTAGGCCAGGACAGCTCCTGAAAGGCCTCGGTGCTGTGTCCAGTTTGAATTCTTGTTTTATGCTCTAAACCACAAGGTAGGGTGGGCAGGCAAGCGAGAGCTGCCAGGTAGCAAGGAAAGCCATGGTGGGCAGAGGCAGTACAGACAGCTTCAGTGAATCGCTTCAAGTCAGGATGTAATAACTGTAATGATTTCCTACCTTCCTTTTTCAACGCTGACTTTTTGCTTCCTGCAGAAGCCTTTTCGGAGGGTTTCAGGCATTATTTCTTTAAATACTCTCTGTTAAGACTACCATCTGTAACATTGAGCTCAATGCAGTCACTCTAGACCGTTGTCTTTTATGTAAATCCTTGAGAACAGAAAGCAGGATAGGAAGTTTGAAGTTTTTTTCATCTGCCTTTATGACATGAGATGGAGAGGCTGGGACGGGGGCAGAGGGGCAGGGGAGGGCATGACTGTCTGCCTCGGGTGAACAATGTGAGCACTTTGGACTGGAAAAGTGATGTTTCCGTTTACAAAGTGAGTGGGGCTGGGGCTGCACCATGGTAATCGAAGTGCCCTGGGATTAAGTGCCAATTTTATTGGCAGCAAGTGAGTCCTGATGGGGTGGTAGAAAAGCCAGTATTTCTGTTGCTGCACCTCCTTTAACCACGTGGGATAGAGGGCCGTGTTGCAGCTGTAAACTGTTTCCAGCGATGCCAATAGAAACAAAGGGGAAAAAGAAAGAGTACATGCAAGCATTCTGCTCAGCATGAAAGCATGGCCTGTTCACTGAGGGCTTGGGAGAGAGCTGTGAGTCTCCTCTACCCAGCTAAAGTCTGATTAGCAACATACAAAGCAAAGTGCCCAGGGATATGGGCAAGTAATGCCAGTGTCTCTGTAAAGAAACTCACTTGCTCTCTATCAAGCACTGTGGCGTTCCAACACATCAATTCTTCCCCATGGAAACCACAGATTCAAGGCAATCCCAGTTGACAGGAGCAAACTATCTTTTGAATCTCAGTAAATTAATTCTAATGTTTAAACAAAGAGGCAAGAGACCCAGAATCACCAACACAACTTTAAAAAGAAAAAAAAAAAAAAAGAATACCGGGCGTGGTGGTGCACACCCTTAATCCCAGCACCCCACAGGCAGAAGCAGGTAGACCTCTATCAGTCTGGGCCAGTCTGGGCTACACAAGCTCCAGGCCAGCCAGGACTACATAGTGATTGCCCAGCTCAAACACGGCAAGGGGTGACTATGTCCTGACTGATCATTTCTGTAACACTGCTTTAGCACTGTGTGCTTTTGACACTGTTTGTCTGTGGTGCTGGGAACTGCTCCACCACTGAGCCCCACCACTAACCTTTAGGTGGATGACTGGTTTGAGCCAGGGTTAATTATGTAGCCCAGGCAACCCTCCAGCCTTTGCCTCCCAAGTGACAGAGTGGTCTGTGGGCATCTGTGTCTCTCAGATCTGGCTTGGGGTGGAAGGACAACAGAACAGGGACGGAAGTATATCCAAATAATAAAACTGAGCAGTGTTGGCAAAAACAAACAAACAAATGCGGCACGTGTTACTTTAATCATCTGAGACCAAACACTTGACAAAAATCAACCCAAAAGAGGAAAGACACTACTTAGCTCAGTCTGAGCCCAGGGCTGGTGGGCATTTCAGTTTTTCCTTTTATTCCTCCTATAACCTGCTATGAGAGGGTGAGTCTTCCATACCTTGGCACTTCTCTCTGGAAATGTCCAGTGGTGTCTCTCAGTCTAAATAGACAAAATAACCAGAATATATATGTCCATATATATAATATGTATATTTACAAGTATGTGATACACACACACATACTCACAATTGGACTGGCAGAAAGACAGCCTTTTTAATGAAAGATCCTGAACTACTGGATATCCACATGGAAAAAAAAAAAAAAAAAAAAAGGAAAGAAAGAAAGAAAACAACAAAACTGCATACAGACTTTAACATCCTTCATAAAAAGGAACTGGAACTGGATTATAAACCCAAGGGTCAGTAAGTTGACTCAGTAAAAAAACCACGCTTACCTCTAAGCCTGACCATGAGAGTCCAAACCTTGAGCCCACAGTGGGAAGAGAACCAGTTCCTGCAAGTTGTTCTCTGACCTCCACATTCCACCACAATAAATACACGTAACTAAACCAGATAAATTACTAGGTAACATAGAGATTTTAAATGACCTTGGATTAGGATGTGAGCATGCATGTGTGTGTGCATGCATGAGCAATGCTTGTGCTTGTGCATGTGTGTGTGGGTGGGTTCGTGCCTGTGTTGGTACCTGAAGACTGAACCCAGGACCTTGTGCGTGCCAGGTCAGTACTCTACAACTGAGCTACATCCCCAATCCCCCGTAGTAATACTTTTATAATTTATTTCGTTTTATTTTATGTGCATTGGTGTTTGAGAGTGTCAGATTCTCTGGAACTGGAGTTACAGACATGTGGGTGCTAGGAATTGAACTCAGGACCTTTGGAAGAGCACCCAGTGCTCTTAACTGCTGAGCTCCAGCCCCCAATACTTTTTTTTTTTTAAACACCAAAGGCATAATATACAAAATAATTGAGAAGCAGGGTTTTATTAAAAGTAAAAAAGAAACCTTCAGCTTTGAAAAACAGTCAACAATGAGAGAATAGAACAGAGAATAGGATATAATCTGATAGATGATTGGTTCAAAATCTGTAAGAGGTCCTTAAACTTGAATAATCAGAAAACAAACAATCCAGGTTATAAAATGAACAAACACCAACAACGAAGAAATCCAGGCGGCAAGCTCAGTGTGGTGGTAGAGCAGACAGGTCATGAGTTCAAGGCCACTATGTCAACATTTTCAAACAAGATACAGAGAAGGCAAGTATAAAAACATGCCCAGGGTACTTCAACACAAATCCCTCATGACAAATTCTGCCAAAGCCACAGGATGGCAGGCAGAACTCTTCCTCCTGAGACGGGGACAGTACGTGCTCTGCACGGCTGGTTTACCTTACAGCACAGGTTTGTGCTGACCACATGATCCCAGGGTTGAGCTCTCTGGTATCCAGAGGAATTAAAACACACAGGGAAACCTGCTACAGACATTGCTTCAAACTCCCAAACTCAGAAGCAGTCCAGGTGGCCTTCAAGACAAGCTGTGGTACAGCTAGAAAATGGAACGCTGCTCAATGAGAAGGGCTGAACAGTCAAGTCATGAATCCACGGAGGAACGTAAATGCATATCACCACGTGAGGGAAGACATACTGAAAGGCTGGGAAAGGAAAGCCCATGGAGACAGCAACCGGGTCAGTGGGTGCCAAGGGATTAGAGGAAGCAATGAACAGCACATGGGTTGTGTTTTGGGTAACAAAGCCATTCTGTACAATACTGGCGGATACTGGCTATTGTACTTTAGGGTTTGTGACTTCAGATGACAGCTGTCCTCATTTGTGAAGATCATGCATACCAGAAAGCTTTTCAAACTGCTCCACACAGTGCTACTGCTGGGCTATTTCTCAATGCATCTAAAGCATGCTCTGCTGTGTGTGTTTCACTGCATAATCCAAACCTCTTCCTGGTTAGCTCTTCCTGCTCATGGTTAAGGCTACGTCCCTGGGTACAAGACACTTAGCTCCAAGCAGGGATGGACTGCAAGAGTCCTGATCCCAGATCTAACTGTCCTGCATTTCACTTGCAGTGGGGAAGAATGCCTACCAGCTGTAAAAACTCCCTTGTACACACCAGTGTATGATATGGTCATTCAGTCAACACAGCACGTTAACCCGAAGGTTAGACAAATGACAAAATGCACAAGAGTGGCCCCCACAACCAGCCTGTGAAGAGCAGGACCAGCGGCCCCGGAGCTGAAGGTACTTCTGCTAAGCTCCCATGTCCCGATGCTTGGAGATAGCATGTCCTCTTTCCAAGGCCAACACTGAGACAATCTGGGAGATTAATATCTTGAGTTCATTGCATGTGACATTTACAATGAGACCAAGAGCTAAAGCAGAAGTTTATTGACATCCATTAATATATTATTTTACACATACACACCAAATATAGAGTCCTCATCATTCAATCTACTCTTCTCAAAATTGCTTCATGAGAAAATGGATTTCTTTGCCCTCCCCCAAGGAAGATACTTCTGCTATTTATGCTCCTGAAAATAATACATTTGATTACACCACCTTCATAAAAGCAATCCTTAAATCCTCTGCAGATCGTGAAGATATACCAGCACAGAACCCTCTCCAAATGTAATGCTTCACAGCAGAGGTGTAGTGCAAGAGATACAAGAAATGGTGACTCCTCAGAGGCCAGATACACACCTAGAGGAGGACACCAGAGAGTTGAGACCCCCAACTGGGTGGCCCTAGCTTCTGAGTGTGGCCAGCCGTGACTGCATAGCCTCCAGGTCCTCTTCATCTTCTTCCTCTTCTCCCTCTTCGGAGGCAGCCATCGCTCCTGCGGGTTCAGGCTCAGGAAGGGCATCGGTTACTTTACTGGGTGCTTTGCCCAAGGCTCCTGAAGGGAGAGTGAACGGCTTAAAACCCACTGCATAAGGAACAAGGTCCTTGGTTTTACAGACTCCACTCACACCCGTGCCAGGGCAGTGGCGCGGAGCTGCTGCCC
The DNA here is from genome assembly GCF_000001635.26 of Mus musculus. NCBI lineage: Eukaryota > Metazoa > Chordata > Mammalia > Rodentia > Muridae > Mus > Mus musculus. The sequence goes on along the minus strand of NC_000072.6, from coordinate 71,579,532 downwards.
AGAGTGAGAATCTGCCTCCTCTGACAATGCACATCTCAGCCGAGAGGAAGCGCAGTGCGGCTGGGGAGACAGACTTGCTATGCTGCCCTTGAGTGAACCTCCTGCCTCAGTCTTCCAACTGGCTACTACTACAACAGTAAGAACACATCCGTGATCCCAAATCATAAAAATGTTCATTTCTAGACTATTGGGCATGGTGGTGTATACGTGAGTCCATATACTTGGGGAAGAAGGGCCACTTTAGCTCAGGACCTGGGGGCCATCTTGGGCAAAATAGTGAGACTTTCTTAAAAAAAAAAAAAAAAAAAAGTCATTAATTCTGAAGTTCTTAATTTAAATTCCTAAATACTACTGAAAACCTAAATTTATTTTCTCTGAATAAAGTTTAAATGTTTAAGGCAGACTGGGTAGCACAGGCCTATAATCTCAGCTAACTGGAAAGTTGAGACAGGAGGATAGAAATCAAGGTTTATCCAGGCTACAGAGAGGTCGGCATGAACAACTAAATGAGCCCCTATCTCAAAATAACGACTGGAAACAGAGCTCAGCAGGAGCATGCCTATTTCGAGTGTGTGAAGCCTCAGGCTCAATCCCCAGTGCCACACAACCACACTGTTAGCCAGATGAGTGTGCGTGGGGGCGGGGTGGGGGGATGTTGCACACCTGTAATCCAGTATTCCAAGTGAGGCAAGAAGAGTGACTGAGACCACTGTGGACAGTTGAGGTTTGGTCCGTTGCTATGTACTGTAATGCTAAATACTGGCCCCCAAGATCTGGTTGCCTCAGAGACAAGAGAATCCTCATGTACACCAAGTGATGCTATGTAACCTTGCTCCTCAATTTAAAACTACTGGTTGAATAAAGATGCCTATAGCCTATAACTGGGCAGAAGAGAGGTAGATGGGGCTTCAGTTCCCAGGACTTGGGGTCTAAGGAGAGACCACATGAGGAGGAGCAGAGTGAAGAGAGAGGAAGATGCACTGGGGTAGGGATCTGAAGAACTGGCCTTGAGGGCTGGCTAGATGGAGTAGGATCAGCTCAGGCAGAAATGTCACGGCATGGTATTGACAGTGAAGCAGACAAAACAGCATAGAGGGTAGATATCTGCCCAGCTCTAGTGGTATTAAGGTTTATTATAAATATAAAAGTTTTGTGTCTTTTATCTGGGAACTAAATGATCTAAGGTGGCATAGAAACCCCCAATTAATATTAATATTAACCACAACAGTGGTTATAAAGTAATTATTATAAACTACAATATTGGACAAAAAAGCTAAACACTTCAACCACCAAAAGAATCCAACAAATAAACCGAAAAACCTAAACTATTTCCAAATTTTAACAAAATATTTTCCAATTACCTTCTGTCTCCCAATAATTTAAAACAAAAATTAAATTCTACCATTTTCTTGAGCATAAAATAAAGAAAACCAAAAATTAGCAATAGAAGTTAAAACTTTTTTTCTGTATTTAACACAGGCATGTTTTAAAGTAATGTCAAATTCCTAACAGCTCTTTTCATTGTGAAAATTAGAAACTAAAAATCCTCTGTTTCTTGAAAACTAGGTATATAGCTTTACTTATTCCTTAAGAAATACCCTGCATACTCCAAATGCAGATGCAGCTAGTGCTGACTGACTCAGGGAAAAAGGGTGCGAGGGCAGGGCTGGAGGGCTCCTGCTCATACCTGCTGTGATTTCAAAGAGGATTCTGTCAATCTCCATCTCAGCTGCTTCTTCCATTTCTTCTTGATCATCCATGCTTTCAAATGTATCCTCTAACATCTCCTCTATGATTCCAGCCTGAATAGAGAACAGAACACCACCTTTCTCAACGTTACATCTGCTCCCACCAACACCTCAGAGAAAGTTCTAGTCTCTCTGAGTCTAGTCCATCTTTCCCACGTGGCAAAGAAAATGTTGGATGATGACCTCTCTGCAGACAAGGCACAAGAGGACACAGTGCTCTAAATTTGCAGGAAGGAGGCGAGTACAGCCACTTTAGTAGTTCCTGGACTTAGAAAGCAGTCCTCAGGAACATGCTGCGAAGATGAATAAAGACCCTTGAGCTGCTTGGAAAGCAACTGCACTAACACTGCAAATAAAACTGAGGGGCAAGGGTAAAAACACAGGATGAAAGCTACAAGAGACACAAGAATAACAAAGGCCTGAGCAGGCACAGAATCCAGAAAATGCTCAAAAACCATCCCAGCATGTCAGGTCCCTACTGCTGGAGTAGGGTTACCCCGATGGGCGTACTGAGTATCAATTAATCACCAAACACTGATCATCAGAAGAGAAGCCAAAGGTTTCTGACTACAAAGCAAAACCAGTCACTTTACTAGAAGCCTCTGCCCTGCAGTCAGCCTTCTTTCCCAGAAAGTAACACTGAGGTGGGGAGATAGCTCAGTTGGTAAAGTGCCACAAGACTTGAGGATCATTTCAAATAAATCCCCAAGCTCCCATCTGCACCCAGCCCTGGGGGAAGGAGGGTGTTCTAGCCAAGGCAGCTTAACCGCCAGCCACCTAGCCAGACTGATGAGCTGCAAGTTCAGTGAGATTCTGTCTCAAAAAAACCCCCAAAAAACAAAAAAACAAAAACAAAAAAAGTAGAAAGTGATCGAGGAAGTCACCAGACGTCAACCTCTGCTTCCACATGCACACATTCAGTGCTCACATCCCACCCCCACATGAACAACTTACTCACTTTACATCTTGCTCATGGCCCTCCTCCCACTCACCCCCTCCCACAATCCATCCCCAACCCACCCTCCCCTTCTCCTCTGAGTGAGTAGCCCCTGCACACATAATGTTTTTAAAGAAAAAAAAAATAGCAAGGGACCATGAAGCAAAAACAGTTCTCCAAAGCCCTGCAATTGTCCCCAACGTAACACTTAACAGTGTCCCCAACTCTAGATGAGGCCATTCTGTGTCTGTTGGAGCAAAGGGTCAGAAGCATGCTCTCCTATATCAGAAAGGGGCCCCAGACAAGCAGTCAAAGAAGGGGAACCCCAGTAGCCTTGCAAAACCAAGAGGCATAGCTCCTTGTCTGCACACCCTGGAGCAGGTGGCAGTGATGGCTATGGCCTCTACCCATGTTCCAGCCATCCACTTACCTTCCAGTCTTTGTGCTCCCTGACCCCTGAGGTGACTCTCTTAGACATGAATCTAGCGAGTATCTAAACTAATTATAACCCCTTACCCAGCCCAAATGAACAAACTCATATTCATGGTCACAAAGGTAGGCCTCACAGCCTAGCTAGTTGAAAGTTATTTCAATGCTGCAGTCTACTGTTCAACAGATAGCACTTTGGAGGCTGCAGCATGAAGATTATTTGCAGCCTGTGCTACACATCAAGTTTTAGGACACCCTCAGCTAATACAGTGAGATTCTGTCGTAAAACAAAGTAAAACTCTACAGACTAAGTAAAACTAAAAACTCAACCAAACAAAAAGGAGGGTCAAAAACTACTTGTTAATTGGTTAAAAGTACTTAGCAGAATTCAAGTTGTAACAGCCCTTCTCATTCTAGAGAGAGAAGTTATCATTTATCTACTTATTCACTTAATAGCAGCCATTCACCAAACTCCTGGCCTATGACACAGAACCAGGCACTGGGGACAAATGCAATGCCTAAAAGCATGCCCCTGTTCTCTCAGAGCTGGGTCACCATGGACAGCCTCAATATGCACTCAGCCATGTACCACTGTTAGCACTTGGTCGCCAGAATCTACAATATACAAGCTTCCTCCACGTCATATTGTTAGTGTTTACAAACCACTGTGAAAAGAGCTTAGAGAGTTGTCTTAATAAATTCATTCCCTCCTCTCTTGGTAGCTATGTAAGTTAAAATGTGCCAGCTTGGAATTATACTCCAAAATTGCTCCATCATCCACCTCTATAAGCATAATGACCTCTAGTGTGGGCACATACCACATGTAAAGGACACGCCCTTCTAATCTATTTCTTGCTGCTACTGCCCAAACATTTTCTTTCTGAAGAGCTAGCCCTGGGCTTTTATGATATTTTCCCATCTGTTCTCTAGCCCCTTCACACCCCTTCTGCCCACTCCCAGTGTCCAGGGTATGGTTCACTGTCACAGATAAAACATTCTGGGTGGTAGGTGGAGATCCACATACAAAAATTTGAGTTGTATATTCTTGGTTGTCAGACCACAAGTCTAAAGTACAAAATAGCACTTATACAAGATGTCAGCTCAGGGGCTAGTGAGATGGCTCAGCAGTTAAGAGCACTGACTGCTCTTCCGAGTCCTGAGTTCAAATCCCAGCAACCACATGGTGGCTCACAACCATCTGTAATGATATCTGAGGCCTTCTTCTGGTGTGTCTGGAGACAGCTACAGTATACTTATATATAATAATAAATTTTAAAAAATCTTTGGGCCAGAGTGAGCAGGGCCAGAGCAAGCAGGGCAGGAACAAGCAGAGGTCCTGAGTTCAATTCTCAGCAACCACATGATGGCTCACAACCATCTGTCCAACTACAGTGTACTCATATACATAAAATAAATAAGTCTTAAAAAAAGAAAGATGTCAGCTCAGATGACAAGAGCAGACACACCTGTGCCCCAATTCCAGACTGACTTATAATCCAAGAGACCTTGGGTTGCCTGGCAGCTTCAAGATTCAATGCCCTGTGTTAAATAGCTACCCCAACAGAGTACCTGGAGATCAAGATAGGCCAAAATGCCTATCACTTGCCCTCCTCTTATCCCTGGCCCTGTCTGGAGGCCAGTAGTATAGTTGCTGTCACACCCTTATCCTGAAGGTGACAGGTACCTACTATTTTCCATCCGGTTCTCAGTCTCTCCTTTTTGTAGTTTGAAAAACCATCAACAATTACAGCCTAAGGCCAGATCTGGGGATCCTAAACAAATGATTTTTTATAAACATTGAGAAGCAGAGGTGAGTGGTTACAAGAATGGACGTAAAGCACAACACAATTTATTTTCTAGCACTGTAGAAAATATAATCACCTTCCTTGCCAGCTTTACCAACACTCTCACAGCATACAGTGAAATTAGTATTTCTTTGTCTCCTCTTCTGCTGGAACTCACAGACCCCATTGCGAGATGTTCCCTGTCTGGAGATCTAGGCATTCTTATTCCTCTTCTTAACACTAACAATCCCACCAGCCTCTGAGATGCTTTGCAAAGAAATTGTTTCAACCTCTTCTTAAAACACTTGTAGGAGCAGTCTCTCTCTCTCCGTCACATCCTTACAGCCCCAGCTCAGGACCCCAGAGTTTTGTAGAGAAAGCACAACTAGCCCAGTCACCTTCATCATCTCTTTGGACAGCTCCCGCATGGTGGCCTGGATTTCTGGGATCTTCACAAGACTCTGCATTGCCTTCATCACTTCTGTGCTCTTCTGCAGAGAACCAGCTACTCGCAGGACCGCTGAAAAGTAAAGGCTGTATCACCCAGGAGGGTCCAAAAGACAGCACAGAATGAGAGAGCTCCGCTCTGGACTCCTCTAGTACATGGGCTGCCAAACTTTCTGCCACGCCTTTATGATATGTCATTGTGCTAGATGTCTGAGAGGTCATTTTTTAAAACTGACTCCTACCTAGCTCTGCTGGACAGTTTTAAGTCATCTTGACACAAGCTAGTCATCTGAGAGGAAGGAATCTCAAATAAAAAAATGCCTCCATAAGATTGGGCTACATGCAAGCCTATAGAGTATTTTTCTTAATTAGTGATTGATAGAGGCATACTGATTGTGGGTGGTGGCCCTGGGTCCTATAAGAAAACAGGCTGAGCAAGCCCGTACACAGCACCCCTCCACAGCTTCTCCATCAGGTGCTACGTCCAAGTTCCTGCCCTGCTTGAGTTCCCGCCCTGACTTCTTTTGATGATGAACTGTGGCGTGGAAGCATAAGCTGAATAAACCCTTTCCTCCCTAACTTGCTTTGGCTATGGTGTTTCTTCATAGCAACAGAAACCCCAACTAAGGCACTAGATAGTATAGTGTGAACTCTCTGAGATTCACACCAATGAGCCACTGTGGAGGGTGGCCTGAAGGTCTGCAGCTGACCATTAGGGAGGGAGGCTTCGTATGACACCTGGAAACAAGTCACAAATGAAAGGCTGGGCTCAAGCCTAAGGATAAGACCACAGTGGGAAACAGAAGGCTTGAAGCTTACCCAAGCAGAGTCTCCCACCCACTAGATGATAGTGTCTGCTCTGTGAAGAGCCTGTAGCTGCTGGTCCTCAGAAAAGTGAAATAAACAGAAGTAAAACAGAGTCAGTTATGTGGGTCAACACAGGGCTACAGTTCCTTACTAGGGAAAAGCCTTCTGGGATCTAACACTATACATCTTCTTTGCAAGAAAGTGTCATAGAAGCAAATGACCATTTCCCTCTCTGTGCTCATTGTTAACATGTCAAGTGACAAGTGAGCAACCTTCCCAATGTGTTACAGAATTCCATGAGTCGTTCACTCACTGCAAAGCAAGTTGCTCACTTCAATTACACACACGTTTCCTGTACTGCAGTGTACACACTGAACACATAACTGCAGCAGAACCCTGACCCTAGGAAGCATTCTTACCTAACAGAAAACATGAGTGAACAGGCAAATGCCTGTCTAACAGGCACTGAGCATTTCCAAGATAAGAAGTGTTCTTCAATTCTCTGACCACTGCCCTTAACTGAGGCTCCTTCCTCTCAGATGACTGTAGCTTACATCACTTTGACACAAAACCAGCCCGTGCATTCTTTGATCCTGGATCTAGGGTGGTGGCCAGCAAGCCCTAGGGATCCTCCTGTCTCTACCCCTACAACTTTTTACAGGAAGCAGCACCCCTCCATGGCCTCTGCATCGGCTCAAGTCTGGCCTGTTTGCATTCCTGGTCAAAGAAGAGGAAAGAGAGGAAAGGCAAATGTTAATGCATGGCAGGTAGCATTAGAAGATGGCTCAAGAATCCATGCAGCTGAGTCAGGCAGTAAAGCATCTATGCCATTAAGAGGATATAAAAAGACAGGTATTGGAAAATACTAAAGTTGCTGGGAGATGGCGCAGCAGGCAAATGTACTTGCTCTACAAGCCTGCGGATCTGAGTTCAAATTCCCACATCTTGTAAAAAGTGTTGTTTGAGATCCTGGCCTGATTTCCCTCAATGAACAGTGCTGTCGAAGTGTAAACTGAATAAACCCTTTACTTCACAAATTGATTTTTGGCAATAGTGTTTCATCACAGTGACAGAAACTGACCAGAAACCCTGTTTCAAAGCAATGGGTGGAAGATGATAGATCAGGATACCCAATATCCTTCTCTGGCCTCTGTATACCCACAGGTGTGTGCACCTGCACAGATGTACACACACATCCATGCACACACACACACAGGCAAATCCCATGTGGGTCTATGAATCCTCTTAGATAACTTTAGTTTTGCCAGGCTGACATAAAAGTAGCCAGCATAAAGACTTAGTCTCAACAACAAAACAAAACAGTAAAATGATATAAAGATTCTCTTAAAAAACAAAACAACTAAGAGAATGTTGCCTAGTATATATACTGGGAAGAGACACATACACACACATATACAAATATATATATATATATATTTGTATATGTGTGTGTGTGTATATATATATATATATATATATACACATATATATGTATGTATATATATTAAATTTAGTGAAGTGAGAAGGTTAAAAGGATATATGAATTTCTAAGTTCATTGCAGCCTCACAATAATCAAGACATGGAACCAAATTTACATGCTCATCAACAAACAAATGAATAAAGAAACTACAGACTTACTTGGTTTGAATCTGAAATGTTGATGTCACCACCTTAACCCTCATACCCAGCACCCATCTGCTTCAGCTCAATTTTAAATGCTGGATACACTATATGGGGGTATCTGGAAACTTTGGGAACTGGGGTTTGCCTGGCAGAAGTAGATTACTAAGAGAAGTTCTTTTCAGGTCAGATCCAGCCCCTTTCTGTTTCACTCTCTGCAACCTCTTTACTCTGATGTGCTCTGCCATGTTCTTATGAACTGAAATGTCTGAGAGTCAAAATAAACCTGTCTCCCATAGGTCAGGTATCCTGGTCACAGTGACAACAAACTAATACAGCACAGCACTATATTACACTCAGTCCTAAAGGAGTGGAAGTCCTGTCACTCATAACAGTAAGGATGAATCTATATAACATAACAATCAGTGGAACGAGGCAGACATGGAAAACAGATGAGCCATGAACCACCTACATGTATGTGCATCCTAATGAAACAGATCACAGAAGTAGAGAACAATGGCTTATAGAAGATGCCAGGCAGGAGAGACTTTTGAAGGGTATAAATGGCATAAACTGCTGGCCAAATGGTAGTGAGTGTCACAGAGTCAGGAGGACTCAGTTATGAAATGTATTACACAGTAGGGTAATAAGTCAATGTAACATATACTTCAAAGCAACACACAGTGGGGCTAAAGGCACAGCCCAGAGGCAGAGGGCTTGTTTCACATATGCACAGCCTGGGGTTCAGTCCTCAGCACTGTAACAATGTTAAAAAGCCAAGCAAGAAAGATGAAAAATATAGAATATGCTAACTGACCTAGCAGATCACAACCACATTTTATCATGGAAATGTAATTATGGTCTGTCAATCAGAAAATAAGTGCATTATAAGTACATGAGAAAGTATTTCATTTGAGGCTCTGTAATTTGTGTGTGTGTGTGTGTGTGTGTGTGTGTGTGTGTGTGTTAGATCAAAATCAAAATATAGCAGGGTAATTTAGATGGTGTCCTGAAAGGAGTTATGATGAAGAAGGGGTTGTAGCCCCTACAGGTAAGATTCTGCCAGGAAGGTAGAAACATACTGCACCCCTGACAAAGAGAACTACGCTCTGACATGTGGTGACAGAACTGTAATTACTTACAGGGAAGTAGACAATAGCTGCAGCTATTTCAAAATCATACAGATTTTGCTAGGACGGCCCATGCCAGAAATACACACCCAATGAGACAAGTGATCTTCCACTCACACGGTCATCTTCCCAGAGCCAAGGACACCAAAAACCTATACTATGTATGTATTACCCGACAATGTCACCCCAGTGGACAAAGTGACACCATCCTCCTCTTCTGTAACAATTGCCAGGTTCTATATACAGAGAAAGTGGGGTTGATGCCCAAAGTATGAACATTTCATTTTACATATTTTTGTTGTATTTTAAAACAAGCCCATATTCTAGGTACTTAGATATGTGCCGGTATCTAGACTTTGTTAGAAGGTATGTTTAAGGCTCATGCAGTGTAACTTATGCCAGAGTTTTTTCCATTTTTAAGAATGAGCATTATTTTGTATGCACACAGTGTGTGTGTACAAAAGTGTGCTGTGTATGCCCTGAGCACATAAGGAAGTCAGAAGACATTGGAGTTTTCTCTACTGCTATTCACCTTATATTCTGAGACAGGGTCTCTCACTAAACATGAAGTTTGCTGTTTTGGCTAGGCTGGCAGGTCAGGGAGCTCCTGGGATTTGCCTGTCTCTTAACATCCTCACCCGATACTAGGATTATAGGCATGAGTGGTCATGGCCAGCTATTAATGGGTGCTGGAAATTCAAACTCATGTCCTCTTAGTTGTACAGCAAGCACTTTTACCCACTGAGCCATCTCCCCAGCCCCAAGGCTGAATAATATTCTACTATGTGTATGCAACATTGTATTTATCTCTCCACCCACCAATGGGCATTTACATTGTTTCCCCCCTTGGCTACTACGAATCACATAGGAATATGTGATGGTGCACTTCATGCCTCTGCTTCCCATTCTTGAGTACACACCCAGAAGCAGAATTGCAAGATCATATGGTAATTCTATTCCTGCCCCACCTCTGAACCTCTTCCTTAACTCTTGCCCCCAGTCAAAACATGCTCATCATCTGTCTTCTTCTGCAAGCAGCTGCTGTCAGAAGGCTGTTCTTGCCAAGTATCTAATCACAACAATATATTAATAGCTGGCAAAGGGTAACATCACCCACCTGGGGACAGCTCCATTTTAATAAGAGAACATCTTAATGGAAAAACCCTTCAGAGCAGTCACAGGCTAGGGCTGATACAGAGCTCTAGGGCCAAGACTAGCAAACTGTGCTTGGGAACTCTGGTTATAAGCCTTGCTTGTTTCCTACTCCCAGAATGGAGACTTCCCTTTGCTTCCTTCCTTCTGGGATTCGACACTGCTACCCCTCAGCTGTATTAAATTTCCCAACATAAACATTCCAGCACAGTCACTGATCTTGAGGCACCAGCCCAGTCAGTCCCAGGTGAGGCTTTCTGTTGCAGCAGCTCCCGAGCTCTCAGTGTCCTTCACTAATGGCCTTGCAGTCTTGCCAGGCTCCCTCCCTGAAGCTTGCTTAGGTGTCACTAAGGTCTTTCCACTCTGTATTCACATTCACCTTTCATTCCATGTCCTCATTCCATTCCATTTCCTCTCAGGCCCTAGGGCCTCCATCTTTGGCATCAGAGTCCCCTGAGCCTATAGTTTGTGTTCACAATAACCCAGAATTCGTTCTCCATAACCACAGTGTGAGGTTAAATCCCTTACCTAACTTTGAAAACTCTGACTTCAACCTTCCTTTCCAACTTTCTCCTCAGCGCACTCTTGTCAAACTCTCCAGAACACAGCCTGAAATATTTCAGCTGTCTCTGTGCAGTTACTCCTTCCACTCAGATTCCTCCCTCGATCTCCTCAAAATATCTCAACTCAACTCCCACTGCCCTTTATCTGTACTGTCACTACAACATGCTTCATTTTAAATTTGTCTTTAAAAATCAGTCTCCAAACAGATGTAAAAACAATATTCTGCACCTCACTGCCCATCCTTTCCAGACACCTCTACACACCCTGCTCAGAATCCCAAACTCCCAGGTCTTCCTTTAGTGTTGCAAACACAGTTCTCTGACCCCAGGGCATTTACATAAGCAATCCTTTCAGTTTGGAGTAAGTACCATCTCCCTCCCCGACACACACACACACACACACACACACACACACACACACACACCACACTACACTCATCCTCATATTCTGCTTCAGACCTCATCAGGGCCTGAAAGACAGCTCTCCTTGATTCTCTACGTCCCTTTACAGCCCTCTGGAATCTAGCAGTTTGCAAGCATAAACATATATTGATTTGATCAAGCTTATTGGGGTTTTTACTAAATTTATTCCAAGTATTTGCTTTCAATTTGATTCCTAAGATAATTGTACTTATACCTTTCTGACTTTTAATTGCAATGTAAAAAGGCAGGGCAGGGGGGGACAGCAAGATAGCTCCATATACAAAGGTGCCTACCAACACAGTGATGACCTGACTCCTTCCCTAGGATCCACATGACAGGAGAACTTGACTCCCAAAAGTTGTCTTTTGACCTTCACGTGCGTATTGTGGCATGTATGTTCCCCCGACACATGCACAGCAAGTAAATATATAAAAAAGTAAATGTAATACTTCTTTTTGTTATTAAGGAAAAAGTACTGAGCAGATGGCTCAGCAGTTAAGAGCACTTGCTGCTCTAGAAGAGGACCTGGATTTGGTCCCCACCACATACATGGCAGCTCACAATTGCCCTAACTCTAGTTCCAGGGAATCAAATATCCTCCTCTGACCCCACCCCCACCCCCCACCCCCCACCCATGGCATCAGGCATGGTGCACACACATATATACAGACAGGAAAAACATTCATGCATATAATAAATAGGTAAATAAATAAACAAAATCTTTCTTTAAAAAAACAAAAGTAAAGGAAGGAATAGAGAGAGAGTAAGGAAGAAAGACTCATTTTCAGCTCATCTTCATGAAAAGACTGAATGGTAACTCATGAAACCTAAACAGCCTGATCCGTCTCCCCACTCCTCACCTAGTTCTTTTCTATTCATCGATTCATTCACTCATTTGAGAGTGTCTCTCTGTAGTCCTCGAACTCACAGAGATCTTCCTGCCTCTGCCTCTTGAGTGCTGGGATTAAAGTTATGCACCACATGGGTCTGAATATAATTATCTTCAAAATAAAAAAACATGTAAGAAGCTGGACAGTAGTAGTGCACGGCTTTAATCCCAGCATCAAAATTTTAAGGAGGTAGAGGCAGATAGATCTCTGTGAGTTTGAGGACAACCTGGTGGGCAAAATGAGGTCCAGTACAGGCAAGGGCTGTTACACAGAGAAACCCTGTCTTAAAACAAAACAAAACAAACAAAACAAAAACAACCCTCCCCAAAAAAACCCAAAACAAATGATATGAAAGAAAATTAAAACATTAGTCTGAAAAATCCAACAAAAGACTAAAATCACTTGCTTTCAGAAGAAAAGACAGTAAAAAGAAAACAGATATAAAAGAACTGATAGGTTTAAGTTCCCAAATGTGGGAAGCCACATGTGCCGTTGCAGGGTGGCACTGGCTACCGCTGGCCACCACGCATACATAGGCAGTAAAGTTTTTTTTTTTTTTTTTGGCCAAGATGAGGTTTTGAGAATTAACCAATCAGATGAGAGACAAGTTAACCAATCAGATGTGAGACATACAAATGAGGTGGTAAGCATAACCCATGCATAACCAATCCGGGTGTGAGACACGCCTCTCCTAGGCCTATATAAGCAGCACCAGTTCTGGGCTTGGGGTCTCTTTGCCTCTGCAATCAAGCTCTCCCAATAAATGTGTGCAGAAGGATCCTGTTGCAGCGTCGTTCTTGCTGGTGAGTCAGGGCGCGCAAGACCCAAATGGAAACAACTATCCAGGAATAGCTACAGAACTCTTCCCCTTAGAAATGCACAGGAGAATAGATGCAATGGTATCTCAGATTGGCAGAGGGAGCACAGGAAATAGGGGAAGACACAAAGTCAAAGGGCACAGATAGGAATCACATTTTTAAGCTAATGGTGGATACTTACTAATCTATCTGGCTATTTACTCTAATTTTGCAGACTTACATTTTACCATAATAAAGAATATATATTGATCCACTTATACTTATTTATATACTTGCACAAATACATACCATTTACCCTCAGAGTACATGCTATACTTACAGCCAATAACCTTGCTTGCCTATGAAAAAGGCACAGCAGAGTGCCATGTCAAGCTCGAATAAGCCACAATTTATTGATTCAATCCCTCACTGAAGAAAAGCAAAATGCTATCAGTTCCACTATTAGCAATGTCTTCCCAGTGTTGGCTTTAAGTATCTGCATTTTACTAACTGGGTAAATTTTTCTGATGTTTACAAATATATACAAATTACAAAATTAATGCAAAACAAATGAAACATCAAAAAGTTCAAAGTCAAACATTAATGACAAAAATTTTATGTGATGAGATGTTTCACTTAAACTATTACTTTAAGTGAGGGTGATATTGTGGTAAACACTGGAGAGCCATGTGTCTACTTAAGGTCTTGTATGTTTTACCACACTTTTTCTCTATTATGACTACTTGCATTCAATGGTAATTACTTGGCATGGCCATTTACACAGTAGGTTTGACTCCATTTTCTTCTTTTTAATTGTTATTGTTTTGAAACAGGATCTTACTATGTAGCCCTAGATGTCCTGGAACTGGCTATGTAGACCAGGTCACCTCCAACTCACTGACATCCACCTCCCTCTGCCTGCTAAGTGCAGAGACTAAAGGTGTGCACCATCATGCCTGGTTGGGACTTGGCTCTCTCCATGTTACACTGCCATGGCTAAATTTGGTACCAAATCAAAAATGCAAATAAGGAAGTTAAAATCTCATGAAAGTAAATGATTTTAACATGACCCATAGACACATATGCCAAGTTTATAAACAATAATGAAAGATGACTTAAAATGTTCTTAATTCTCAAAGAAAAATTACAAGAAAAAGAATATATTCTTTGACTCCTCTGTAAAATCTGCCAGAATGAAAATGGCTGGCCTTACTAGGAATGGTGGTTCATGTCTTTGATTCTAGCACTGGAATGCAGAGGCAGGTGAATCTCTGTGAGTTCAAAGTCAGTCTGGTCTACACAGTCGTTCCAGGATAGGGTAGGATAGGATAGGAAGGAAAAAGAAGAGAAGAGAAAAAGAAAAGGAGAGAAAAAGAAAAGGAGAGGAGGAGGAGGGGGAGGGGGAGAAGGGGGAGAGGAGAGATGGGGAGGGGGAGGGGGAAAGAGAAGAGGGTTGGCTGTGAATTCAATGGCTAGACTCTCTCTACCTCCCAAGTTCTGAGATTACAGGCATTGTGGCAACTTGTCCAACTAACAATTCCTATAAATACTTTCATGTTTGAGAGCATGTTTTGATATGAAAGAAGGTATATATTTAAATTCTAATATAGCCAAAATTACTTTCATGATTTTTGAATCAATTATTAATTACACTAAATGAGTGAGCATAAACCCCGAGTCATCTTTCTTGATCTTGAGTTGGAAAGTCATGTTTCATATGAGTCTACTGTAGGCTGCTATATAGGTATGTGATGGATGCTGGAGGACAACTTTTTGGAGTCAGCTGTTTCCTTCCACCATGTGGGTCCTGGGGATCAAATCTGGGTTGTCAGGCTTGGCAGCAAGCATCTTCATCTGCTGAGAGCCATCTCACCAGCCCCCAGAAACCTATGCCCTTGGACAGAAATGTGATTATATCATTCAAAGCATATCCGGGGGCTAGGGATGTAGCTCCATTGATGTGGTACTTGCTGAGGATGCAGAAAACCCTTGTTCAACTCCCAGCTTCACATAAAGCCAGGTGCACAGACACATGTTTTGTGACCTTAGTACTTAAGGAAAAGCAGAGACAGGAGGAACAGAGGTAAATGTCATCTTCCCCATAAGGAGTTCAAGGCCAGCTTGGGCTACATGAGCTCCTGTGACCAACAGCACAGCCTGAACTTCTTTTTTTTTTTTTTTTGGTTTTTCGAGACAGGGTTTCTCTTTATAGCTCTGGCTGTCCTGGAGCTCACTTTGTAGACCAGGCTGGCCTCGAACTCAGAAATCCGCCTGCCTCTGCCTCCTGAGTGCTGGGATTAAAGGAGTGCAACACCACACCCGGCACCAGCCTGAACTTCTTATTGGGACTGAAAACCTCTTTACACATCCAGTTCCTCTCCTTTGTCTTGGTGTAATTTTTAGATGGTTTTCAAAAGGCTTTTTTTGGATTGTACTATCAGCTTTTGGATTACAATTGCTAGTCACTTTTTCTTTTGACTTTGTAGCAATAATTTTTATTTTGTTCAGAAACTTTAAACATTTTGTGCTGCATTTATAACTTTTCTTTTATAAGATTTTATATTTGACTCTAAAAACATTTTTTTCATTTCATCTTCTTATAAATGTTAAATATATTTTCTTCTAGTGCTTTTGTGAATTTATTTTTATCTTCAATATTTGGTTCATTTAGAAATTACTTTTTAGGGGGCTGGTGAGATGGCTCAGTGGGTTAGAGCACCCGACTGCTCTTCCGAAGGTGCAGAGTTCAAATCCCAGCAACCACATGGTGGCTCACAACCATCCGTAACGAGATCTGACCCCCTCTTCTGGAGTGTCTGAAGACAGCTACAATGTACTTACATATAATAAATAAATAAATTAAAAAAAAAAAAAGAATTCTGAAAAAAAAAAAAAAAAAGAAATTACTTTTTAAAAAACATATAGATTCCTAAAGCAGATTTAAATGCAGAATGTAGCTTCCTAATTTTCTTACTCAAAATTCAAAGTAAAAAGGTATATGCTATTTCTGAATATGAGAGCCTCTTAGCTGCCTAAATATTAGAAATTCTAGGATGACAACACTTTATGTGTACAGTAGGCAAAATACACTTGAAAACAAGAAGCAAATATACTGAACTGAATGAAGAAAGAAAAAAAAAGAGGTAGTTAAGGAGACAGGAAAATCATGGGTTCCAGGCCAGTGTAAGGTATACAATAAGACCCTGTCTCAAAAACAACCATCATTGGGACTGGAGAAATGGCTCAGCAGTTAAGATCACTGATTGCTCTTTCAAAGTTCAATTCCCAGCAACCATATGGTAACTCACAACCATCTGCAATGGGATTTGATGCCTTCTTCTGGTGTGTCTCAAGACAGCTATAATGTAATTTATATATATATATATATATATATATGTATATATATATATATATATATATATATATATATACACACGCACACACACACATACATACACACACACATACATACACACACATATACACACACATATATACACACACATACATATATATACACACATATATATACACACACACATATATATATACATACATACATATATATAAAATAAATCTTAAAAAACAAAAACAAAACAACCATCATTAACAAGACCCCCTCCCCAATTAAGCCTAATGCAATTTGACCTAAGTCAAAGAGACCAAAAAGGAAAAGTACTATTCAAGACTTTAGCCTTTAGTTAATACAGGCATATCACACTATTGCTGAGAAATCTTACAAATACCTAAAAACAATAAGCAGATAATGTATATAAGAAGCAATTACAATAAAAATAGGCAGTGAAGGTATCTGAGCCCAGGTGACTTATGTAAGCCTCACCTGGAAACAGAGTTAGTACAAACATTTAGACCTAGACACCCGGTAGGTAAGGGATCTAAATTACGATATCATATAGTCTGCATGTCCTGAGGGACTTTCTGAAATTCAGGAGTTCTAAGATCAAAACTGGGAGATAGTAAAGAGAAAGAAAAAGGAAAGAAAAAAAAGGCCATAAAAACTAGCTGGAAAAAATGAACTAATAAATAGAGCTCGAGATGGTTCAATGGTTAAGAACATCTGCTGCTCTTGCAAAGGATACCACTTGTAACTCTAACTCCAAGGGGGATCAGACACCCTCTTCTGGCCTTTGCCAGCACCCACAAGCATGTATATAGACATACAGATAAATAAAAATTTAAAAAAAGGGGGCTGGAGATACGGCTCAGTGGTTAAGAGTACTGGCTGCAATTGTAGAAGACCTGGGTTTGATTCTCAGTACCCACACATCAGCTAGCAGTCAGTCGTATAGAATTCCAGTTCCACTGGATACGATGTCCTCTTCTGCAGGTACTCCACACATATACTACACAGACATACATGCAGGCAAAACATTCATATACAGAAAGGAAAGCTAAATAAGATTTAAAAAATTAAATAATAAAAGTATCCAAAAAGTGAACTAATGAATCAAGGATTTTGCTCCACATTTAATATTCAAAGTACATATAGGAAACAACCACACACAACAGAGAAACAGTCACTAGCATTTGAACCTACTTATGGATGTGTTCTTCACAGGTATTACGTGACACTCCTTTCTAAGCTAGAGATAGAGCCATGGGTTAGACAGACAAGGTGTCTGGCTCTAGTTGGACACAGTGTATGCATTAAGAATACAGCAATGTGAGACATGGTGGCCCACGTCTTTAATTCCAGCATTCAGGAAGCAGAGGCAAATGAATCTTTTTGAGTTCTGTGCCAACTAGGGCTACATATTGAGACTCAAAACAAACAAACAAACAAACAAGCAAACAAACAAATAAGACTGGGGATAGAGCTCAGCGGTATATCACTTGCCTAGCCAATACAAAGTTCTATGTTCAATTCCTAGCATGGTTTTAAAAAAAACTAACAGAACATGTTAATTTCATTAGAAATCAATGACTTAGAAGCCAGGCTTGGCAGCACAAGTCTTTAATCTCAGCACTTGGGAGGCAGAGGCAGGAAGATTTCTGTGAGTTTCAGGCCAAATTGGTCTGAAAAAAATTGGCCAAGTGAGTCGTGGGACAGCCAGGGCTGTTAAACAGAGAAACTCCATTAAGAAAAAGAGAGAGGGAGAGAGAGAGGGAAAAAAAAGAGTTACAGAGTTATGTTGTTGACAGAAGTTTTAGAAAAAGCCTTACTGTGTGCCTAACATCTTAATTGAGACCTGTAGGATAAGGACCAATCATTTCAAGAGATGGGGCACTGTGTACTTGCAGAGAGATCATTAAATGCAAAGGTTCTAGGATAAGCATACACTGATCCAGTTCCAGGAACTGAGAGAGCAGTACAGATGGATGTAGAGAAGGAAGGAGACAAGGAGGAGATGAAGTCAGAGTACACAGGACTTCCAAGATCAAACAGAATCTGAATTTTAATCAAATGCTACAAAAAGGTATCATATCTAAATAGAATAAAAGTAGATGTTCATTTTATGAGAGTATGGACTGCAGCTGAACATATACATTCAATATGTTCTAACATCTAAACAAAGACTTCTATGTAGATTCATTATTTCAAAACCATTGGCAAAAAAGTGATTAACAAAATAATAGTAACAATAATATTCTACATTTGTACAGTACCCTAGTTAAGACAATGTGAAAAGTTTAAAATAAATAAATAAAAGAGATTTGATCCTAATGGCAGCAGCATTATTGGGGGTGTCAGGTACCTGGGCCTTACCGAGTTGGTTCTTCATGCCCATGAGCACAGAGTTCATGTGTGCTTTGGAGGCATAGAGCTTGCTCACGGCTTTCCTTGACCTGATCATCTCCTTGGCCAGAACCACACAGACTTCCTTTTGGCCCTTCTTGGCTGCATCTTTCACAGACCGTTTTACTTTCTCTTCTTCTCTTTGGATATCTAAATTTAGAACAAAATATCAAAAGCCATGGGTAGGGGCTGGAGAGGTGTGTCTGCAGTTAAATACTTGCTGCCCAATCTTGAGACCAGAGTTCAGGAGTCACAACCCATGATAGGGGGCTCACAATGCCTAACTCCAGCTCCAAGGAATAGGACGCCCACCCTCTTTGGCCACCCACATACCTGTGTATACACACACACACACACACACACACACACACACACGAAGGGCAAACTGGGCTTGGTAGCACTCAAACTGTTTTTATTATACTCTCATTGCATCTGTAAGTAGAAAATTATCAGAGGATAGTAGATGAAATAAAAATATTAATATATGGGTATTTACTACTTTCTGAAACAAGACTAACATAGTTTGACAATAAGCAGAAGTATAATCCTATTATACCTTAAAAACCTTTGTGAGCTTGCTCTAACCCTGCTTGGTACCTATCTCTACTGAGGAGCTTCAGAGGGCACTGTGCATGCATCTCAGAGCTTATTCTGACCATCAGCATGCAGCTTTCTTACAGGTAAGAAACAAGGGAGCACAATCTCGGAACAGTAATTGTTAAAATCCTACAGCTTAAAGAGAACCTGAACACACTGAAGCATTGTACCAGCATCAACTGGAGTGTAGACATGTCTGTATTATTATAGACTTTATAATCAGTAAAAACTTTTGAATTTTAGAAACTGTGGCAAAATACATGTAACACAATTTACATCCTAAGCATTCATAATTCTACAATTAAACAGTGATCTGGACCAGCAGGCCATCCTTTCCTGACAGAGTCCTGAGGGCGAGGATTAGGAGATCAGAAGATAAAGATAGAAGGCAGAGAAGATAATAAAATTTATGTCCAGGTCTTGCACAAGCTATGTCGTATGCCAAGCAAGTCTATTAAATAAGAAGTACAGCATCTTATATACTATTTTTAGGGGAAAAATTAAACAGTCAGCAGAAGCTATAGTAGAGTGGGACTAGGTCACCAAGAAACTAATCAAACAATGTTGCACATAGGGGACATTACAGACTGAGTGCACAATGGCCTTGGGTCTGATAACCATAGCCCTTTTGCAGTGGGAAGAGTTGGTTTCTCAGGATCTGAAACCAAAGCTCCCGAAAGGGCCCCCATTTCCCTTCAGTGGGCCTCCTGATGATAAACTGGCTGAATAAGTCCAAGGCTGGATTTGGACATGTCACACAGATGTGGGCCAATCAACCCTCCTTTCTTCAAATTGACCAAGTCTAAATTAGGGGAGGAAAACTCTCGAGAGATTTCAAAAACTCTAACCCTGAAAAGAGAATGGGCTTTTTGGTTTCCCAAATCCCACCTCAGCTTTGCAGGTCTCTTTCTCTGTATATCTGCTACATGCCTGCATCTGTCTGATGTTATCTGTGGTGTTTGTAATTTCTCCACTGCTACCTGCCACACACCAGATTTTTTTCTGCATTTTAATTATTTAACTGGCAAAGAAAATGAACCTGATCAAGACCTCTAGATTGTAAGATTGTATCAATGTAAGGAGACCCACCTTCATTTTGAAGAGGAAGTACCACAAAAACACATTTTTATATTTGGAAAAAGAAAGCAGCTCCTGCACTGGGCACTATTCAGTGACAACTTCTATTCTACAGCACTGGGGAGACTTGGAGGAAATCAAATGATTTGGATGGTTTACGTATGGTGGTGCACACCTATAATCCTAGCACTCAAGAGACAGAGGGAGAATCATCATAATTTTAAATCAACTTGGGCTAACTTACTCCCAAAAAAGTTGCTTGGAAAGATCCCGGTGTAGATGTTTTGTATGTTGTGAAAATCAGAAGGGGCGTGTGAAGAAGTCCTACATTCCCCATCTTCAGACTCTGTCCTGAAACCCTGAAATGGGTGAAGGAGCACCACTGTCACGGCTGCTTCCTGAGATGTTGACAAATACAGAGAGAAACAGGAAACCTAAGATAAGTCTAACATGGCCAGGACGCAGAATCCTTTCAAGATGGTCTTATATTTGACTTCTTAGTATTGTATTAAGTACTTTTACAAGGTGTATCAGATGGCAGGTTTCTTGTAACTATCTTTGGCTTTGATTTAAAGATATACTTATTTATGGATTGAGTCAGAAAGTCCTCTGTACACTTTTGTAAGTTCACAAACTGGTATTAGCACTTCCATGAATGTTGAGTAAAATTCATCAGTGAAACCATTAGGTTCAAAGATTATTTTTTTTTTGGTTGAAAGGATTTTTTAAATCATTGATTCAATGACCAAGGTTGATTGAGACTTGAATTAGGGGCAAACATGCAATCTTATTTGGAGGACATTCCATGCACACTTGAGTAAATGCATATTCTGCTGTTGCTGGAAATTCTGTATATATCTAAATAGCTATAGCTGGTTTCTTCCATTGTCCTAATACATTTCTTTACTTAACCATATGGAACAGTGAAATCTCCTACTATTAATGAAATCCTACTAATTCTTTCAATTTTTTTCCCTTTCATACCTTAAGAGTATTTAGTTAGATGGAAAATGTCTATGATCAAGTAGATATTAGATTATATTAGAACTTTTATTAATATAATAAGCTCTTTTTCTCAGGATATTTTTAATGTTTTAGAGTCTGGTTTACCGTGATATAAAGTTACACCCTTTCTCTTGGTTAAATCTGTGATACAGTATCTTTTTCTAACTTTGTATTCTCAATCTATTTGTGGTTTTGGATTTAAACTGAGTTTGCTGTAGACAACATATAGTTCAATAGTGTTCTTTTAATGCTTTCTGACAATTTCTTTTGATGAAATGGTTTAGCTCATTTGTATCTAAAAAGGAATTAAATACAGACATTGTGATTCATGCCTATAATACCAATGAACTGGAGGGTGAGGCAGAAGTCAGACAGGCAAGCATATAGAAAACTTAGCAAGCTGGGCATCGATTTAGCTTGGGCTATGCATACATCCTTCTCCTAACAAAGCACCTAGCAACCCAGGACTCTTATCTGCATCAAGGATAATCACCCTGCTCTAAACAACGGAAATAATCTCATCTCATAATCTTTAATAACTCCCCTTTTGTGAACAGCTTCCATTCAAACATACTCCAGGACATAGCGGGGCACTAAAGGCAAGGTAGAGAACTAGTTTTGGGTGCAAAAACAGTAAGGCAAACTATCTTCTGAGTGAACTTTCAAAAAGAAATTCTCATGCCTATGTATATTGGGCATGTACATAATTAAAGTCAGCTGCAACAGGGAGAGATGGCTCAGTGGTTATGAGCACTGGCCACTCTTCCAGAGGACCTGGGTTTAATTTCTAGCACCCACATGGCAACTCACAACTGTCTATAACTCCTGTTCCAGGGGATCTGACATCCTCACACAGACGTACAAGCAGTCAAATCACCAATGTACATAAAATAATAAATAAATAATTTTTTTAAAAAAACAAATGCAACATAGGCTGTATATGATACCAATAAACTATTTGTGCTAATATCATATATTTTATTTTTGTATGTTACATGCTACATTATTATAAACATTTTTAAATAATGAAAGAATTGCTTGTATTTATATCAAAAATGTTTTCATTCTGTGTGTATCTAGATTTGATTTTCCTTTGGCCCTCAATTTCTAAAGATTTTTTTTTACATTTACATATATGCAATTTGCCTACTGAGTTTATGTGTACTATGTGTGTGCAGGTACCCTTGGAAGCAAGAACTCCAGGGCATCAGATCCCTGGAGTTGGAGTTACTGCCCAGTGTAGATGGTGAGAACCAATCCTAGGTCCTCTGAAGGAGCAGTAAGTGCTTTTAGTCTCTGAGCCATCTCTACAGCCCCGGGCTACAGTTTAACATTTCTTATGCTGGCAAGAGGCTCAGCTTTTAGCTTAAAAATATTTAACTTCACTTTAACCTTTGAACAGTATTCTCTCCAGATTTAATTTTCCCCCTTTTTTTCCAAGACAGGGTTTCTCCATGCAGCCCTGGCTGTCCTGGAACTCACTCTGGAGACCAGGCTGGCCTCGAACTCAGAGATCCACCTGCCTCTGCCTCCCAAGTGCTGGGATTAAACGCATATACCACCACCACCCAGCTTATATACAGAAATTTAGTATAAAGCTTTTTCTTCTACCATAGTAAAGATATTCTGGTTTACATCATTTCTGATAATTAAGTTTTAACCATTCTTATTGTTTTCTGTATTTATTTACTTATAGTGTTGCAGATTGAGCCCAGGGCCTCACACACTTCAGGCAACAGATGCTCTACCACTGTTTCCTACATCTAATGTGCCTCTTTTTAGGTTGTCTGTCCTATGCTTCAGTAAACTAAACATGTTGTGCCTCAATTAATTGATTCAGCTTTGAGATAATTTTTTGGGCTCTATGGGCTTATTGAAAATATTTTGCTATAATTTCATCTGATCTCTTGACTCTTCTGATAAATTATATACATCAGACCACTTAACATCATCCACAGGTCACAGTATCTCTGCTGGTCTTTTTCTGGTAGCATAGTTTGTGTTACTATCTTCAATTTTTTTAATCTCCTTTTTTTTATAGTGTCTAATCTGTTGTTGTATCCATTTAGTGAAGTTTTGCTTTATCTTTAAGGAGTCTTTGTTTCTTTTTTCTTTTTTTTCTTTTTTTTTTTTTGCTTATGACTTTGTTTTAAACTAACATTTCTTAAGTGGAAACTTCTGGTTTCTTTGAAAATCAGTTGTGTTGGATGGTGGTTTTTTTGGAGCAAACACATGAAGGAGTATTTTCCTGAAGTGGACACAAGTAAAAGGATGTTTCGATAACGCAGACACAATTGAAAGGATAATCTGCTGAAGTAAGCACGTGAAAGGACTCATGATGAACAAGTCTTCACTAATGACACACATTCATTGGTTCGCCTTCCATGCATTGCTGAGCTCCATTTGCTCTGACTCCATAAAGAGAAATGCACCAAAAAATTTCTCCAGAGGCCCCTGCTGCTTCAGTGGACTTGGGCCAATTGGCAGAGTGATGTCAGCTGATAAAGACTCATGTGCTGAGGCATGACACATGAGGCAAGACCCGTGGAGGACACATATTTGGAGGGAGTATAAATAGGCACATCACACAGTGACTGGGGCTTGGCTTGCTTGCACAGCTAGTTTTGCAATGCTTCTTGGTCTTGAGTCTTCACTTGAGACACAGACAGGAACTCCTGGAGTCCCTGTGGTACTAGTCCCTCCTGCTGACTTGTCCCAATTCAGCTGAGGCCTGGCTGTCTCTGCTAAATCATGCTACTGATGCTGATTCATTTGCTATCCTGACATTGCCAAACCTGACTATTGACATATTCATGTAGGGTTTGTGAGTGGATCAAGCTGCCGCTGATTAATTCTGTGAACTGAACTGCTGATTTCCAGATAACACAGATGTGAGTGGCTCCAAAGAACAACTTCTAAACATATCCTCTGCCCCCATATCCTAATAACCTTTCTTTTCCACTACCTCTGGTGGATAGAGGGCTAGAAGAGAGGTTAAAGCATTTAAGAACCATTATTAAAAGTAGGGCTGAGACAGGCGGTGGTGGCGAATGCCTTTAATCCCAGCACTTGGGAGGCAGAGGCAGACGGATTTCGAGTTCGAGACCAGCCTGGTCTATAGAGTGAGCTCCAGGACAGCCAGGGATATACAGAGAAACCCTGTCTCAAAAAAACAAAAAAAAAAAAAAAAAAAGAAAGAAAGAAAAAAAGGTAGGGCTGAAAAACCCCTCATATTTCTTATCCCTTTTAGATTAATTGGGTTTTTTTTTCTGTCTATTTCTATTGTCCGATTTATTTACTTTGTCTGTGTGGGTCATTGTTCTATAGCCCTGCAGTGGCCTTTTTACTTGGCACTGAGAATGACTCACTGTTAGGTGTCATAATTTTGTAGTCCTTTAAAGAGCATTAAGTTTTATTTTGACTGGCAGCTAAGTCACTTGCAGATCAACTTCAAGACCTGTTCATACGCTTTCCTCATAAACGTGCCTTTATTCTTACCTTAATACTAAATGTAAACCTTTTCCAGTCTATATTGAATGTCTCGGATTTTAACAAAATCTCTTTACTGTGTTTGAAAAACTAAACCATCTTCCAACCCTCTGTTAGCTTTGGAAACTGTTCAGCTTAAAACTTCCTGGCAGTTGTTTTGTCCCAGTAAGTATCCTGTCAGCCGCACTCTGTGTTCAGCCGCAGCCTCAGACCCTGTGGAGATCTCGAGATCTTCCCCTGGCTATGTTCCTCTTCTCACTCAGGACACAAATGTTAGCCTCCCTTACCCTGACCTCCAAATCCTCAATTCAATGAGACGACCATGTTTTTTCGGGATCCCCTCCCATGAGCCACTTTCAAGAAACGTATCTCTAACAAGAAGGCAGACTATGAGGGTTCTCTTTCTGTTTCTTTTGTCATTATTCACAGTCATCTGTCCAGTGTGAAAAGCAGTTGTTTCATAGTTGATGCATTCAAACTTTCATTTACAATTGAAGTAGAAGTGTTAAGACCAAAATTAACACAGCTGACAATAGAATTCTCATCTCTAATTCTTTTTTAAAGTTGTGATACTATAATCCTGGGACACTTTTCTGATATCAATCTTTTCTATTCACAAAGGTGTTTTTTAAAATTCCTTTAAAAAAGAGGAGAATAGTAGAATCTCTATAGTATAATAGTAGAGGCAAGGGAATATTGGAGGTTAAAGGTTTAAGAAAGGATAGGGCAGATCAGGAAGAGTGCAGGTGATTAGCCAAAACCAAAGCTCTAAAAACCCTTAGGGAAACTCACTACTTTATTAAGTTAATTTCTAAGAAATACAAATGCAGATTAACCTGCATGATCAACAATAAGTCTCCAAGAAGACATGGGATTATTATTAAATAAAAATCTCAGTGCCAAGGCTTACTTGTGGTAACGGGGAGACCCCAGAAGCACTATAATAACACGGGCCATTGTCATTACCTTTTGGCTGCCCACCAGAAATAGATGGTAAGACCATACTGCTGAGGCAGGACATATTTTGGCTACGAGACAGAAGAATCAAGCTAGAACTGACCTGAAAACTTCCTTCCTACTGGCTAGTTTCACAGTGCTGGAAAGTGCTATGCAGGCCACTGTGGGGTGGGAAGGAAATCTGTAGCTAGGATGACAATCCTCTGCAGTTCCCCCAACCCCCATTTTGATGTCTGAGATAGGGTCTCACGTGTTTGAGGGCAGCCTTGAACTTGCTGCTTCTCAGTATTGGAATATACCTGTTAGGAGATCATGAATTGATCTTCTTGCCTCTACTTCCCAAATGCTAGGATTACAGTCAAGGGGGACCACATCTGGTTTATATATGGAAGGTCTCAAACTCAGGATTTTATGTCAGGCAGGTACTCTGCCACCTCAGCGACATCCCCAGCCACTGCAGTCCCAACTCGACAGAGCTGGCTGGAGGCCTCAGCTTCCCATCAGTAAAAGTAAATATGTGGCCACATTTTCCCCAGTTCTCAAAATCTGCTGATAAAATCCAAACCTAACAGTCTGTGTACCCCGTCCTTCTTCCTAACACTATGGAAGGCAGACAGTGTTGTTTTAATGCATGCCAGCAGTGGTTTAAAAACATTTCTGTGCAGTTGAGATGGTTAACAAAGCAAGCACACTTACTCATACTGGCACATGCCATACCCCCGGGCACGTAAATACCCGAAAGGTAATGAATCAGGAAGGAAGAAAAAATAACCCTCTGCTATCAACGTAACCACTTCATATGCTGACGGAGTTCAAATCCCAGCAACCACATGGTGGCTTACAACCATCCATAATGAGATCTGATGCCCCTTTCTGGTGTGTCTGAAGACAGCTACAGTGTTCTTATATATAACAATAAGTAAATCTTTGGGCTGGAGCAAACAGAGGTCCTGAGTTCAATTCCCAGCAACCACATGATGGCTTACAACCATCTATACAGCTACAGTGTACTCATGTACATAAAATAAATAAATAAATCTTTTTTTTTAAGTGTATAGAATTTGGCTGGCGAGATGGCTCAGTGGTTTAGAGCACCGACTGCTCTTTCTGAAGGTCCTGAGTTCAAATTCCAGCAATCACATGGTGGCTCACAACCATCCGTAATGAGATCTGACACCCTCTTCTGGTGTGTCTGAAGACAACTACAATGTACTTATGTATAATAATAAGTAAATCTTTGGGCCGGAGCAAGCAGGCACTGAGCTAGTAGAGTGAGCAGGGTTGACCACAGCAAGCAGAGGTCCTAAAAAAAATTTAATTCCCAACAATCACATGAAGGCTCACAACCATCTGTACAGCTACTGATGTATGTATGTACTTACATACATAAAATAAATATATAAATAAATCTTTTTTTTTTAAAAAAAGAGTATAGAATAGAAAACATAAAATAGTAATTTACCTCTTATTTGCCTGTCAACAACTCTCATTTCCTTTCTGATCTTCAGTGACCATTCATTAACCTGGGGAAATTTTAAATAGGGAATTATCAGAGAAGCAAGCATTCCTAGTCAATTTTGCACATTCTTAAAAATTCTATATTAATTCTACATTGAGTTTAGACACATTTTTTTTTTTAATTCTGCAGAAAAATCTTTAGGGCCATTTCTTCCTTCCCTTTCTTTTTTAACTAACTCTTCATTCACGGTAAACAGGCACTCTAAACTGTTTACAGCCTGGCAGGGAAGAAGAACACTTTAGAGAAGGCTCTGCAGGTACACTAGTATTTTGTACATGGTACCTGGGCAAGGACAGTCTTACGGCATCAGAAGATTTTCATCTTTTACACATAATTATTTTAAAAACTACTCTGCCTGTGTACTAGGAACTTATCTTTTTATGTTATTTTTCTTCCTGTCAGGTTAACTCTGAGGCACTAAGTGTAGCCAAGTGGAGGTCCTGGTGCAGGGACTCTAATAACTAGCTCATTCTCACGCCAGTGAGCTGCTTTCCAGTTCTTTTCCTTTTTCAAAAATACTGAAGAAAATCTCAAGTGTCAGCTGATATTTCATTAAAAGTAAAAGTTATATTAAATTACTGTATGCGTTTTGGCACATGACTCGGAAGAACTGAGTGACATTGCTACTACTTCAGTGCCATTCCATCACCAGCTCCTTACTGAAAGGGCTTTCAGTACTTATATTCTATATAAACCAAAAATTCTATATTAATTGTAAAGGAACAGAACTCAGAACCCTGTAGCATTCACACACAAGTACATGAATTAAACTGCATTTAAAATTTTCTATCAGTAGATGTGTTTCTATTAAATTTCAAGTTTAACATTTAATAATTACTTACCAAAATCTGTAAAATATTTATAAAAACAATGATACCACTGAAAGAAATGTTTCAACACTTAAAAGCCAGCCATGACTTATAACCCCAAAACTGGGAGACAGAAACAAGTGAATCCCTGGAGTTCACTGGCCAAGCCAACCTTGCCAAAATGGTGAGCTTCAAGTTTAATGAGCTTTTAGGAAATAAGGAATAAGGGAATAAGGCAGAAAGTGATGCTCTACATCCTCTTCTGGCATATGCACAGGCATGTCATC
Source organism: Mus musculus (assembly GCF_000001635.26). NCBI lineage: Eukaryota > Metazoa > Chordata > Mammalia > Rodentia > Muridae > Mus > Mus musculus. The sequence goes on along the minus strand of NC_000072.6, from coordinate 71,551,306 downwards.
TACATACACACAAAAATTTAAAACATAAATAAAACTACAAGGTAATATAATTTTTAAATAATTAATCAGGTTAGGTTTATTTACATTTTATAGGCTTATTTACATTTTAAGTTAAATTTATGTAATATGCAACTAATCATGTTAAAGTATATAATTGATGGCGAAATTTAGTACAACTTGCTATCAACCCTTAAAATCTTTTCATCACCTTGGAATATAGTACACACCTTAAAGGATCCCTTATCTTCCCATCTACCAAGTCCTTGGCAACTAGTATTTTATTTTCTATCTTTATAGAACTGGTTGTTCTGATTATATCATATAAAAACATTCATACAGTATGTGCCCTTTGGTTCTAAATTCTTTCATTTCATAGCATGTTTTCAAGGTTCATGCTTGTTATGGCATGAAAATCATCTTTTTTTATGTTTCACCTTAATCCCATTATATGTATACACCACAAACATTTCTCTCTTCACCTGTTGATGACCAACTGAGTTTTCTATAACTTTTGGCTATTGTTAATATTTATGTATAAATTTTAAAAATGCCAGTTTCACTAGACTGGGGCAGCCCAGATGACACTTAGCATTTTACATGCTTCCATATGTCTCTAATATTCTTTAAGGGATCAGAAACACAGTCTGAGACCAGCAGCTCAACAAAATGTATCAAAGAGGTTCCATAAGTATGAAGATACCTTAAAGAAGATTCAAAACAGATAAAAAGAAATTTAAACAAATATTTAGTTAGTTTCAACAGTACTTTACTAACACAAAAAAGGTATTTAAATAAGTAGGAATGCAGTAACAAGGTTTTAAAAATCAATTTGTAAGTTAGACTATGTTGTGAAGACCATAAAAAAACCTACAGAAAGGTTGAGACTATCAAGATAAGTGCTTTATTCAAATTCATTCACTGAGGCTATTATATGCCAGGCACAAACTAGATGAAGGAAACTGAAATGAGCAAGAAGGCATCACCTACAACCAGTGCTGAGACAAACAATGCACAGAAACCAATTGTCCAAATCCTGGTTCCACCAATCCCTGAAGCTAATTCCTGGTGGATTCAAAACACAATTATGAAATAAAAGTCATTATACCAGAGTTAACTGGAAAACTAGAGATGTGGCTCAGTGAAAGAAGGCTTGCCTAGCACACAACAAGAAGCTCTCTCTTCAAGCCCTCGATCTAGGAAGAGATGCTGTCGAGTTAGAGGATTTCTTAAAACAAAACAAAACAAAACAAAACAAAACAAAACAAAACACAAAAAAGCAAAACACATAAAAAACAAAACAAACAAAGAAAGTTAAGAAACAGGCTGGAGAGTTGGCCCAGCAAGCTAGGATACATGCGCTCTTACGTAGGCCCTGGGATTCCCAGCACCCGTGAAACTCCAGCTCTAGGAGATCCAATGTGCTAGTCCTCTGACTTACATGTGTACACCCACACCCAGATACCCACACTTAACTTAAAAATAAATCGTTAAAGCGGGAGTGGGTGGGTAGGGGAGCAGGGCGGAGGGAGGGTATAGGGACTTTCAGGATAGCATTTGAAATGTATATAAAGAAAATATCTAATAAAAATAAATACATATACACATACATACATACATAAAAGAACATTACATAAAATTGATTAATATTTCCCTAAAAAATAAATAAATAAAAAATAAATCTTTGAAATTAAGTTTTAAAAGACACAAGCAATAACCAGAAAGGAAAGGGCTGACATTTTTATTTAAAAGTATGAATTTTTACTTTGCACAAGGCTGTAATTAAAGAAAAATATCACAAATGCGAAGAAGATATTTATAACCATGCCAATAATAATAAAAAACATTTATTTAGTTTTTGAAAAAAATTTAGATGTATTTATGTATATGAGTGTTTTGCCTACATGTCTTGTACTATATATATGCCTGGTGCCCAAAGAGAAGAGGACATCAGATGCCCTGGATACAGAGTTAGCAATGGTTGTAACTCTCATGTGAGAGAGCTGGGAACCCATCAAAGTACTATATATCTGTGTGTAATAAATATATTATTATATAATGTATAACACATAAACATAGTTTCAATATAATTTTAGTTACTTTACTAAAAATGAGATTTTTTTTTCTCACACACTATATACTAACCACAGTTTCCCCTCCCTCCTCCCAGTTCCTCCCCACCTCCTCTCCCATCCAGATCCACTCCTTTTCTGTCTCTCATTAGAAAAGAACAGGCTATCCAAGAGATATCAAAATATAACAAAATAATATATAGTAAGATAAAACAAAGCCATCATATTGAAATTAGACAAGGCAAACCAACTGAAGGAAAGGGGCCCCAAGAGAAGGCACAAGAATCAGTTCACTTGTTCACACACTCAGGAGTTCCATAAAAATACTAAACAGGAAGCTAGAACACATACACAGAGGACCTGGGGCAGTCCCAGTTAGGCCCTGTGCTTGCTACTTCAGTCCCTGTGAGTTCATATGAGCTTGGCTCAGTTACATTAGAGGGCCTTGTTCTCCTGGTGTCCTCCATCCTCGGCCTCCCCTTCCGTAGGGTGCCCTGAGCTTGAGGTGAGGAGTTTAATTTAGATGTCCCATTGAGAGGTGTGTGCTGAACAAGTCACCAATAAGATTTATAAAGAATTTGCATCCAGGATATATGAAGGCCTCTCCTACATAAATGTCTTCTTTTAAAAAATCAATTCCAAACATTATATATGAGAGTTTTCAGGATAATTTAAGTCTTTGAACGTAAGTTCATCTTCTTCCAGAGAAACCTTACATTTCTTTACCAAACATCTAACTTTAGTGGGCTGGCAACTGGTTCTCAGTAATCTGCCGAGGACAGTGATCGCCTGCAACCAGCATCAGTATTTGTGAATGCCAGTCTGTTTCCAGTCACTAGAAAGCAAGGAAGCACTCAGAGACCATTAAGATTATGTTTAAAAGTGACAGACTCTTTAGCACCACTGACCAAACTTGTATTTCAACATCACACAAAATAATGGTGAAAAGTGACTATGACATATAAAACATTAAAATCTACAAGACTAAAATGACACTCGATAGAAAAAGCATTTCCTATCTCTGGAAAACATTCTGTCAACCCCTTATTCTAACATTACTGATTAAAGAGAGAGCAACTGGGCACTTACTGCTCCTGCCTTTTCAGCACAAAGTGTATGTCCAGGTAACCAAGCATGCCTAACTAACAAGAAGGTCTGTACTGAAGACTGTCAGCTAACAAGTAAGAAAGGAATGATGGCATTAGAAAAGAAATTACCAATCAGAAAACCATTAAAAGATCATTCAATTTAGAAAAGAGGTACAAACAGATGCTAAGGAATTTAAGAAAAAGGGTTAATGAGAAACTGCAGAGCCAATCCATGAAGCACCAAGGTAGCACCCCTCATGTTTCTCTCTATTGCTAAGAGAAAAAAATCCTTCAACCAATCATATTCAGTGAGTTTATTAAAGTAAAGCAAAACAAAACCTAGTCACAAATCAGGCAACTCCCAGAACGAGAGCAAATTCTGAGAAATCTAGACAATATGATCCGATGGCGTTTACAGAAAACGGAGGAGAGCCAGAGAGCAGTGCAGGTACTGGAGCTTCTTAACAAGTCAACTGGCTGCCACTCTGCTAGTTAGTTGGCCGCAGTATCCCTTACAATTAACCAAATGGTGATTAAATCATATTGGTTTGGTAGACACTATTGGGTCCAATTTAGATGCTCAGTGCAAGTCCATGCCCCCCGCCCCGTGCTATTTTATTGAATAGCAGCAAAAGAAAAAAATACATCATAGATACCTGGCTTACATGACCTGAAAGCAGGTGACCAAAGTTACTAGCAACATTATTAATGAGACAAGCAGCCAAATATGGTGGTACACACAGGTAAGATCAGCTCTTAGAAGAATCAACAATTCCAAGCCAGCCTGGGATACATGATGCCTTAGCTTGGTTTCTACTGCTGTGATAAACATCATGACCAAAAGCAACTTGGGGAAGAAAAGGGTACATTTCAGCTTGCAGTTGTAATGCATCAGAGGTCAAGAGACCTAGAGGTGGGAACTGCAACAGAGACCATTGAGGACCACTCAGGACCACTTGTCCAGGGGTGGCATAGCCCAGACAGCCAGGCCCTCCCACATCCATCATTACAATACCCCACAGACTTGCCTAAGGCAATTCCCAAATTTCGATTCCCTCCACCCAGATATGTCTAGGTTTGTGTGAAGTTGACAGAAACCATACAGCACACAGAACAAGAACCTCTCTACAAACAAACAAAATGAAACTACTTATCATATGCCCAACATAATATGCTAGAAATAGTCTTACTTTATTAGTTATAATTTTATTATAATTTATTACTTATATTATTAGTAATAATATTAAAGAAATATTAAATTTGTGTTTAGAAGGAATTCAAATCTTTTAGTCTTCCCCACCTTACAAGACTTTTTATACAAATGTTTCAAACTCCCATCCCAACACCCTTGTTTATACAAAGGCCTCCTACTGCTCTCCAGGAATTAGATGGAGCAGTGACACACACACCCCCTTTCTTCATTTCTGGTGTGGCAATTCTTTTCAAGCAAGCTGAGTGAATAAGACTGTGAGGTCAGACCCCAATCAGTGTGGAAAAGGCACAGTTACCACCTGAGTAAGAATAAAAACCAGGTGTACTTGCTGTCTCTGTAAGTTGACTCTTCTGAGCACACCTTCCTGATCCATAACAGAAGTTTGCCTTGCCCAGACACAGACTGGTGATCTCTTTCATTTCCACCCTGTCTTAGTCAGGGTTGCTATTCCTGCACAAAACATCATGACCAAGAAGCAAGTTGGGGAGGAAAGGGTTTATTAGGCTTACACTTCCACATTGCTGTTCATCACCAAAGGAAGTCAGGACTGGAACTCAAGCAGGTCAGGAAGCAGGAGCTGATGCAGAGGCCATGGAGGGATGTTCTTTACTGGCTTGCTTCCCCGGCTTGCTCAGCCTGCTCTCTTATAGAATCAAGACTACCAGCCCAGAGATGGTTCCACCCACAAGGGGCCTTTCCCCCTTGATCACTAATTGAGAAAATGCCTTGCAGCTGGATCTCCTTTCTCTGTGATAACTCCAGCCTGTGTCAAGTTGACACAAAACTAGCCAGTACACACCCAGAACTATTTTTTAACATGTACATAGTACGAAGTTCACACTTCCTTGTGAGACTTTTTTTTTTTTTTTCGAGACAGGGTTTCTCTGTATAGCCCTGGCTGTCCTGGAATTCACTTTGTAGACCAGGCTGGCCTCAAACTCAGAAATCTGCCTGCCTCTGCCTCCCGAGTGCTGGGATTAAAGGTGTGCGCCACCACGCGCCCAGACATTCTTGCTAAATTAGTTTAACTTGGATCTCATCAAGTTTACATCCAACTTCCATTTCACATAAAATAACACACCGGAAAAAGTTAAGGGCAAGACACAGACCTTGCAGGATGATGAACAGCCAACTCTAAAGTCTTTACTTTTACAATGTTACTTTCATTTTTAATGTGGGGATTAAATTTTTAAAACGAATGCATGGTAATGTCTCAGAAACTACAACACCCAGACTTTCCCGAAAAATCTTTGCTTTCTGAGCCACTGTCTAGTCTGCCCTTGAACTCTTGCTTTCAGGAATGTCCTGAAAATGACCAAGCAGCTGAACTGCAGGCCACACTGCATCTCTTAAAACCTTTTCTTATTAAGAACTTTCATTCACCTGTTACATTTTGCTCTCTCGTATAAAACTGAACATGTGGAACTTAAATGAGACAAGCATACAATTTCACTTCAGAACATTATGTAGACCATTTTGTGGTATTTGTATACTCTTCTTGAAGATAAGTAAATCATTACTAGTGTGTGGCTTTAGCTTTGTCATCCATAAGTTGAGATAGTCTAAAGAAAACAGTCTTATTACTATTTAAACTTATGCCTGGTATGTACATTACTCGTTTAACGTTTCCATTATTTTAAATAATAAGTGTCATTGCTAAGAATGTAATGTCAATTTCTCCTCTAGTAAAGTACCCCTCTTAAAAAAAAAAAAAAAAAAGAACACGCACCGGAAAATGGCAACGTTAATTAGACTGGCTTGACAGCTACACTTCCATAAGTGAACTAAAGGTTTAGAAGGACAAGTTTGAGTGCTGTAGAAACAGTGCTTCTCAAAGGTCAAGGCACATTCTAACCACTCGGGATAGTCATAATTTAAATCTGATTTAGTAGGTCTGGAATGGGACCCCACAAGTGCTATGTGCTGGGAGCTGGTACTGTTGGTGCGACTACTGGTGGTCAGTAATAAGGCTGGGTGTGTAAAGAATGCACCTTCACGCTGGGCGGTGGTGGCGCATGCCTTTAATCCCAGCACTTGGGAGGCAGAGGCAGGCGGATTTCTGAGTTCGAGGCCAGCCTGGTCTACAAAGAGAGTTCCAGGACAGCCAGGTCTACACAGAGAAACCCTGTCTCGAAAAAAACAAAAACAAAACAAAAAAAAGAATGCACCTTCACTACCACTACTAGCTCAAACTTCACATCCTTCAATGGTCAATTACTGCGGTAGCACTCTTCCTACTTGACATAGGAGAAGTCTCGGACAAGTTTTTCGAGATCAGAGAGCCGAGACGTCTAAAAGTAGGACTCAAACTTAGGCGGCTGATACTTGGTTTCTAAAATAACTCAATTGATAGGCAGATCTAAGGATTCAGAGTAGGATCCGAACTGTTTTCGGTAGCATCCTTATGGGTAGGGCCTGAGAGAACTGAGCTTCTAGAATAAACACAAGTCGGGCTTCCCTGCACACAGAGGAGAGCGAGAAAAGGACCTGCCTGGCAGGTGCCTGGACTTTTTGGGGGCTCCGACCCGGTTCACCGCACACAACCTTCCGGTCTAGGGCAAGTCCTCCGGGTGGTCTGCAGGCCGGCGCGGGGGCGGGGCTTGCGCAGGAGAAAGGTTCCGGGCGGCCCGTACCACCGCGCGCAGGGGAGAGAGTGCTTCCTCGGGGCCCGGCGGCGTGGCGCCTCCAGCGCCTGGGGGCGAGGCCGAGGTGCTCCTAACCAGGCCCTACACACCCGGGTCGGACGCCGAGCGGCCAAGGCGCGCTTCTCCTCACATCCCAATCCTAAACTCTTCCCTCGGCCCCTCGGCAGAGTGGAAGGCCCCGGAAATAGGGGCCAGCCTGAGAGCGCAGCTGGCTGTTCCCACCTCCGCTGCGGAGCTTCCCCGGTCGCTGGCCCTTACCAGCTCTTTGGGAGGCTTCTCCTGGGTTTTTCCAAAGAGTCCCATGATGAACTGAACTCCTCTTACCCCTTCCGACTTTCCGTTCCCTGCGCCCAGGCAGGTCACGGGCAGCCGCCTGGGCGGGGCTGGGAGGAAGGGAATCAGACGCCCAGAGAAGGGCGCGGCGGCAGCAGGGCTAGTACGCACGCGCGCGGCGCAGGCGCAGAGTTAAGTTGGGTGGGGTTCTACAGTGTGGATGACACCATTGCTCATAAGGGAGCTTAAGTGAAGTATAGAAGTAACTCTTAAGATATTTATTGCCTACACCCAAAACCTGTCAGCTAGCCCAGAAATATATATCTCAACGCTGTCACGCATATTTACAACCACTTCCCAGATATTTGTGGATGGGTTTCTCTTTGGGTCCGTAGTCACCTCACAGACTGCAAATCTACACACCTACTCGAAAACTTGACATCGCCTTCTTTCCCCTTTGTAGGAAGTCTTAAAAGTTCTAGCAGTGATCTTATGCTGAAGCTGGAGAAGAAGGGATTGATTCAACAGATTATAACATTTGTTTCGCTTGTAAGATTAAGGTTAAACAGACCTGCACGAGTCAGCTGAAACTAACTTTTAAAGAAGAGATAACAAAAGACTTGCATTCTGCACACATTAAAGAAATGGATTCATAGACAAGGAACTGTGCAAGGAAACTTGGGCCCCTGGAAGAACAGGAAGCCACTTCTACAGCCTCATCTTACCTTTAAAAAACAAACACCGGGGAAATCTTTTTTAAAAAAAACCCTATTTTCTTTACTGAAACTTTAATGATAAACATAAATATTCTCTAATGGAACAGAGGCAACCTGGGTCCATTGTCTATTCCCTCTGGGAAGGAACCAGTTAGTATATCTTACAGTTAAGTCTGCATATGTTCTGGCTTTCATATCATAGCTTTCTATAAATTGTAATATGGCCACTGGCTGGGTGGAGAGGAAATCAGACTCCTAATTTTCTTTATTATTTTTAAAATGTTATTGTTGGAGAATTTCATTCATGAATGTGATATGTTGTCCACATCCATTCCTCTGACTCTTCCCTTGGCCTTTACTGATTTTTGTTTCCTAATCTCTTTTAAAACACAAAGGAACTAAACTGGCATACTTATGGCACCTGCCATCCACTTTGCCCATTTTAATTCACACTTTCACCCGGGTGGGCACCAGGTACGAACATGAAGCGTTCTGTGCCTGGCTGTGCTGCGTCTTCAGGTGGATGCTGAATTCCTTCTGAGCTTTGGCCTTCCTTGTGTTTTGTCAATGGTCCATTGGTTTATTCTGAACTGGTTGGATACCCTGTTATTTTGTTCTCATGCAGAGGGAGGGTTTGTTTACTTTTGTTTGTTTTCAGAGTATTTGTTTATTTGCTACCAAGCCAGCCCTTTCCTCCTACCACTCCAACAACTAATTCTCCTTGCTTTTAGCAAACTTGCCTCTTTTAATTTAGAAAGTCTGATCATAAAGACACTATAGATAAGAGGTATTCTCATATCGGGGTACTCGAACACAACAAAGGGAGGGTCAGAAGAATCTCCCCAGCACAAGCAGTAGCCTCAAAGAGAAGCCCAAGACAACAAGTCCCAACTCTGGTTAAAAGCTCAGTTGGAAAGACCCACATAGGGGATGACCACATTGTCTTCAGCCCTTCTACGTTCCATTAAATTTACAGGATAAATCTAAGTCACTGTTATAGAGAATGTCTCATGCATTGTATAGATGCATCACATGTCAATTAAGAAAAAACCTATAGCATATAGGAAAGAGTAGGATAGACTGTGGGACATTCTGGAGGCAGAAGGAATTCTGGGATAGAGCCAGGCAGGGGAGATTCACCTGGGAAGATGTGACCAAACTGCTTCATAGTAACTGAGCACAGGTAACCAGCCACATGGCAGAATATGTGTTAAAAATAATTGGGTTATTTTAATTTATGATCTACTCAGAAGAGAGCCTAGCAATATGGCCAAGGTATGTGTGAATATTTTTGAGTCTGAGTCTTTATTTCTGGGCACATAGAGCTGGGAGGAAGAACTGGATCTAACTTCTACACACTGCGGGAAGAAGTGACCTTAGGGTGAGACCCACCTCAGCTGTTATTATAACTGATGCAGAAGTCTCATCCAAAATACAGGCCTGTCCAACTAGCATGAAGGATTATAAGTTTCAGGGAAGAAGGGGGAAAAAAAACACTAAAATGAGAAGCAGAAATTCAAAGAAGAAGGAAGTATTTGGTTAAAAGCTGCCATTTGGTACTCTAGGATGTTTGTGTTTGAGTATTATGTCAATTTAAATCAATTGTTTTAAAAACTGAGGAATGAGAGAACATGTGATAGTCTCTCCTGATTTCACTCTCAGAAGTTCTAGGCAATAGCACTAAACACAGACAGACTACACTGATTAAAGTTTAGGAGCATCCAAGAAAGGAAAAGAGATTCATAGCAGAGCTTTGGGAAGTTGTCAAAATTGTAGAGTCAACAAATGACAAGAAGTTAATGAGAAAAAAAATGTATAGATACAGTGTGTCAAACCTTCTTAGCCTTTGACTACTTTCACAATTTTCTCATTTGATATAATTGAAATGTTTAAGTCTTGTTTCTAAAGTGGGAAAAAATCTATATTAAATCTTACCTACCTCCCAAATTCTCATTTTTAGCCCATTAAATATTTTATGTTTATTTAGGAGTGTAGCATGTATGTTTGTGTGAGTGTGTGTGTGTGTGTGTGTGTGTGTGTGTGTGTGTGTGTGTGTTCCGTGTTTCCTTTAGTTGTCTACATAAGTTTTCATCAATGTCAGTATTTATAACTATGTGAGTCTATAAGAAAATGTATAATAATTTAATTATTTTCCTGCTGTATGATATTATTTCCATTGTTACCTGACTAAATGCAATTCAAAATGTAGAAAGTGCTGAAATGTTAAGATATGCTACCTTTTCTTCGAGGGCTTTGACATAGTATCACCATTAGATTCATTTGGAATACAGGTAGCCTGCACATATGCATTATAGTACTGTGAACTTCTATAACTAGTACTCGGAATGCCTTCTCCCCCGCCCCACCTTCCCACTCCTTGCTAACAATGAACAGAAACTATTGTGTGTTGGGGGCTGGAGAGATGACTCTGGCGCTCAGAGCGCTGGTGGCTCTTCCAGAGGACCCAGGTTTAATTCTCAGCTCCCACATGATGGTTCACAACCATCTGTCATTCCAGTACCAGGGATTCAGGTGCCATCTCTGGACTCCAGAGTACCAAGCAGGCAGGTAGTGCATAGACATAAATACAAGCAAAATACCCATTCATATAAAATTTAAATAAATGAAACCTCAGAAAACATTTTAATGTTGCTAATCTGTGAACATATATTTTATTTTCTGATCCTTTACATGGCTAAGTTAGAATATGTTCACTCTACAAAAGGAGGGACTTCACTATTATGTTTTCATGTAAATGAACCACAAGAGTTGTTCATATTCACCCCATTATCTTTTCCTGTCCTCTCTCTCTCTCTCTCTCTCTCTCTCTCTCTCTCTCTCTCTCTCTCTCTCTCTCTCTCTCTCTCATGGTTTCCTTCCCACTGAAGAGACTCTGGCCAGATTGAGCATGGCAAACATAGCTCTGTCAGGCGTTGCCCTTCTCGCCCATTCCCTCTGCATAAAAACCGTTAGACATTTGTAAGGCTAGCCACCAAGGTCTATTCCCTCATTTGGCCACTCACTCCTCCTGAAACTGACTACTAGATATCAACGTATTGAAGTCCAGCAATCAAATGCCCCCTTTGGCTCACCTAATAAACATGCCCAATTAAAATTAAACACCTCATAAAACACAGGGCTTCTCCTTGTACATTTATAAACTGCCATTTTTCTATGAGCTATGTCTGTCTGACTGTGTGTCTGTCTGTGAGAGAGAGAGACACAGGGAGATTGTGATACTTGTGTTTCAGAGTCAGGGGTTTTCTCGGTTTTGTTTTTTAGAAGAGATTGTTCGGTTTGGATTGATTGGTTGTGTTTGTTTAGGATGAGGTTTCTCCAGTTTTATACATTTTCCCTGCAGATGATTTAATATTGCTTTTCTTTATGGCTGAGTAAGACTAGATTGAGCATCTATGGCACATTTTCTTTGTCCAGAGGTCTATAGGTGGACATCTACTGACTGGGTAAACTAGCTGTTTGAATGTTGCTACATTAAATATAGACGTACAAGCATCTCTATGGGAGGCTGCCTTAGATTGCTCTGCATAAATCTAAAAGTAGTCCCACTGTGGTACTTGTGTGCTTTCTGGATGAAGGCCTTCCCAGTTGGTGTGAGATGGAATCTCTGTGTAGTTCTCATTTACAGTTCATTGATGTCTAAGGATGTTGATGTTTTTCTCCTATGTGAGAACTCTGTGTTCAGTTCATTTGCCCATTTGTTAGTTGGGTGTGGTTTGTTTTCCCTTGGTTTGGTGTGTGTGTTTAATTTTTTGGATTCCTGGTTTTGTTTGTTGAGTTAGAGTCTCACTGTATAACCCTGACTTGCCTGGAATTCAGAGAGGTTGGCCTCCCTCTCCCTTCCCATTACTTGGATTAAACGCTGCTTGAACTACTTTTTTTTTTGAGGTCTTTATATATTCTTATATAGAAATGTCAAAATGTTATACAAAAACTTTTTCAGTTCATGCAATTTCATTTCTCAGTTATTGCAATTATTTCCTGGGTGGTTGGAGTCCTTTTCCGAAGGATTTTCTGGATGTTTTGAAGTGTTCTTTCTATATTTTCCTCTAAACGTTTCAAGTCTTCTAATAAGGTCCTTGATCCATTTTGGATTAAATTTTGTGCAAGGCAAGAAATAGGAATCTATTTTTATTCTTCAGCTGTGGGTTTCCAGTTTCTTAGCACTATTTGCTGGTAAGATGTGGTCTCTTAACAAAGCATACTCTGTGCTCCAGATAACTGCAGTTGTGTGTATGAGTCTCTTTCTGGGTCTTCTATTGAAACCCATTGCTCTATATGCCTGTTTTTGTCCCAGTATGAGGCTGCTTTTATTGTTATGCATCTATACTGTGATTTGAAATTCTATGTGAGACATCTCTAGCTTTGCTATTTTTATCCAGAATAGCCTTAACTAATTCTGTGTCCATAAGATGTTGTGTTAATGGGAAGGTAAACTGAGAAGTTTCAGGAGGTCCCTGAGACTAACCAAATTCGCTAAGCCCCTCCTTACTAGAGAAAGCAGTAAAAGCAACAAAGAAGACTTTCAGACAAGTCAAGCTGTAAAGAAAATTCTCAGACCAGACTAGCTGCCTGGAAGAAGTAGAAACCATTTAAGCAGCCAAGAAGAGATTTAGACCAACTCAGGCATCTGGAAAGAAACTGTCCAACCTGCTGTCACTAATGTTGGTATGGACTTTGGTAATGCAGCTAGCTGTCTTTGAGTTATTTCTGTTCCTATAAGTAACTCCTCAACCATACTCTTGTAAGTAATTCCAATAAAACTCTGGTTCATCAAGATGGACTTTGGTGGTTGGCTTAGTTAGGGTTTTATGCTGTGAACAGACACAATGACCAAAGCAACTCTTATAAATAGTTGGGGCTGGCTTACAGGTTCAGAAGTTCAATCTATTATCATCACAGTGGGAGCATGGCAGCATCTAAGCAATGTGTAGGTGTAGGAGGAGCTAAGAGTTCTACATCTTCATCTGAGGGCCAATAGGAGAAGACTTACTCCCACATGGTTAGGAGACAGGTCTCATTGCCCATCCCCACATGACACACTCCCTCCAACAAAACCCATACCTACTCTAACAAGGCCTCACCTCCTAATAATGCCACTCATTGGGTCAAGCATATTCAAATCACTACAGTGGTATTTGTTCTTTGATCTGTTGTAGGCAGCCTGTCTGAGGTAAGTAGGTGTGTGTGTTTTCTCTCCCCAGGAAAAGTTTTGTCACATAACATGAATTTTAGATTGCATTTCCTAGTTCTGTGAACAATATCGTTGTAATTTTGATAGGAATTGAATTGATCATTTGAACTAACAGCCATTTTCACAATAATAATTTTGTGGACTCATGACCATGAAAGTCTTTCCATCCTTGATCTCTCTAAAAAAAGAAAAGACCAGTAACAGCATGAAATACTCTAAGATCAAGTTCTCAACACAAAGCTTTATTTGCCTCAGAGAAACAAACAGCATGGAATAAGCAACAAAGACAGGAAATAAAGGGCAAGGGAGAGGGTGAAGAGAACAAGGGGAAGGGGTATTTGTCTCAGAGGACAAAAGACTACCTCTGGATAGAGAGGAGACAGATGTGACACATAGGAAAATGGCAGTGTATAGAGGGAAAACCTTGTGTTAGGATGAATTGCTTTGATTTGATTGGGTGTGTTAATTAGGTGAGCCAAAGGGAGCTTTTGATTGCTGGACTTCAATACTTTGATAGCTGGACCTTGGCATTTAGCCTCAGAATAAGGAAGTGGCCAAATAAGGGAATAGACCTTGGAGGCTAGCTTGAGGAATGTAGTCTGACCATTTTTAGCAAGGAAGAGGAAATGGGGGAAGGGCAAGGTCTGCCAGAGCCATGTTTGCCATGCTCAGACTGGCTAGATCCCTTTCACTGTCCTTTGATTTCCCTTTTCAGGGCTTTAATTTTTTGTTGCAGAGGTCTTTCATCTCCTTGGACAGTGTCTTAGTTATTGTTCTCTATTACTGTAATGAGACATCATGACTAAGGCAACTTTTGGAAGGAAGCATTTAATTGGGGGGTTGCTTACAGTTTCAGGTGGTAGGGAGCATGGCAGAACACAGGCAGGCATGGGGCTGGAGTGGTACCTGAGAGCTCACAAGTAATCTGCAAGCTGTAGGCAGAGAGTGAACTAGATTGGGCCTGTGTGGACTTTGGAAACCTCAAAGTCTATCCCAGTGACACACTTTCTCTAACAAGTCCACACCTCTTAATCCTTTCCAAACAGTTCCACTAACTGGGGACCAAGTTAGTGGGGATCCCCTATGGAGATGATTCTCATTCAAACCACCACAGTCAGGTTTATTTGTAGGTGTTTGTCTTTTATTTTTCTTAAGCTATTGTAATTGAAACTTTCCCCTAAGGTATTTATTTCTCAGCATGACCACTACTGTTGTAGAGAAGCACTACTGACTTTTGTGGATGTTAACTTTGTATCCTTTTGCATTTCTGAAAATGTTAACCAGATATAAAGGTTTTCTGGTAGTCTTTAGAGTTTTTAAGTATAAGATGCTATCATCGGCAGATAGGGATAATCTGACCTTTTTCTTACTTTTGTCCCTCTTGCTGCTTTCTCCCACTTATTGTTCTGCCAAAGTCTTCAAGTACCATATGGAATAAGAACACAGGAAACACTTCCCATGCCACTGGGCTTAGTGCACTTTCTTTCACCTCTCTCAACAGGTTTCTCATATTTAGCCAGCATTATAGTCCTCATTGCCTCAGGACTTTTATTATGAAGAGACACTAATCTTTGCCCAAGGCATCCTCTATGTCAACTGAGATGACCATATAACCTCTAGCCCCAAGTCTATTTGTGTGCTCCATTACACTGATTGGCATAGGTTGAAATTTTCTTATATCCCTGGAATAAAACCAACTTGATGATGGCACATGAACTTTTTAATGTGCTGTTGAATATGTGGCCTGTATAAAAGACACAAACCTGATATTTTAATTACAAGCTGTAAGCCTAGATTGGTCAGGTTCCATGCTGTTCTCACCTATATCCAAACCATATGCCCCTTGTTACTTGTGGTTTGAGTCTCAACGGGTGGCTTTTGCTCCATCAGTCTGTCCTCAGGATGCACTTTTCTTGGCCACATGCTGCTGGTTCAAAATATCTAACGGAGACCTCCTGCCCTTTCCTCTTCTCTCTCCTCTTTATATCCTCCCTTGAGACCCCTCCCTTGATTCAGAGGTCCCACTGTTGTCTCTCTAGTGCCCAATTACAGGCTCTAGCCCCTTGTTAACCAATAGCTTTAAACTGGGAAGTAAAATTGACACCACAAAGGTGTGAGTGAGGAGGCACTCCTCTGGATGAAACCAGATCTTGGGGTTCGAATTTTAGCATTGTATACATGGCAATGGACCAACCTCTGGTAGTTTGCAGTATCTTCTGGGGAAATATTGCATCTGCATTCACCATGAAGCTGGACTATAGTGTGTTGTGTTGTGTTGTGTTGTGTTGTGTTGTGTTGTGCTTGTTATTAGTGTAGAAGAAATTCAGTGATACTCATTCTCTTTCTATTTTATGAAGTAGGAAGGAGCATGACCGTTAATTCTTCTTTAAAGTCCAAATAGAATACAGCACTAAATCCATCTGGTCTCGGGCTTATCTTGGTTGAGGAATTCTTTTTTTTTTCAATAAATTATTCACTTTACATCCTAAACAAAGCCCTCTCCTCCCAGTCCCACCCTTACAAATCATTCTCTCCAGTAGCTCCTCCCTTTCTCAGAGAAGGGGAAGCCCCTCTTGGGTACCACCCTGCCCTGGGATATCTAGTTGCAGAAGGACTAAACACATCCTCTCCTACTGAGACCAGTCTGATTAGGGGAAGGGATCCAAAGGCAGGCAGGAGTCAGAGATGGCCCCTGCTCCAATTGTTAGGGGATCCACCTGAAGACCAAGCTTTACATCCTGCAGAGGGCCTAGAACCAGCCTGTGCATGCTTTCCGGTTGGTGGTTGAGTCTCTGCAGGTCTTCCTGTGATGTCCTTGACCCATCCAGCTTGATCAATTCTATCCTCCATTCTTCCACAAGACTCTCCGAGCTCTGCCTGATATTTGGCTGTGGGTCTCTGCATCTCTTTTTATCTACTGAAGGATGAGGCCTTTCGGGAGACAGTCATGCTGGGCTCCGGTCTGCAAGCAGAGCAGAGCATCATTAACAGTGTCAGGGACTGGCTCTATCACCAGATGGGTCTTAAGGCAGTCATTGGTTGGCAGGTTTTATGGATGAGTTGATGTCCCCCACTCCCACTAGAAGTCCCACTTGGCTACAGGAGGTGGCCACTTCAGTTTCCATATCCCCTGCTGGTAGGAATCTCAGTCAGCTAGGGTCACTTCCATAGACTCTCCCAAGTCCTCTCCAATCCCAGGTCTCCAGCTAGTCCCAGAGATAGCCCTCTCACCGATTTCCATTCTCACTCCCAGTCCTCTCCTGAACCCCCTCCCCATACCTGGTCCCCATCCCCATTCCCCTCTTCACCCTTTTTCCCATCTAGCTCCCTCTCTCCATCCACCTCTGATGACTATTTTGCTTCCCCTTCTGAGTAAGACTCACACATTGTCCCTTGGGCCCTCCTTATTACCCAGTCTCTTTGGGTCTGTGAATTGTAGCATGATTACCCTGCATTTTATAGCTAATGTCCACTTATGAGTATCATACCATACTTGCTTTTCTGAGTCTGGGTTACCTCACTGAGGATGATATTCTTAAGTTCCATCCACTTGCCCTTTTAAAGACAAAGAAAACAGAAAAACTACATCTTGGTTGGCAGTTGCAGGGGAAGCAAAAGAGCAGTTTAACAAGAGCCAAGAACACGGATTACCTGGCATGGCACATTTCAACCCTGAATTCCTTGGGCGTGGTTGGGTGTTTCCTATGGGATTTTTCAAGGCAGGGGGCAAAAACTAAAGATGGCTTCAGCTGAGACAAGATGGAGGAACTTTTGCCATAGTTATACTGTCTACATTTGATGTCTGTTTGACACAGGTGGAGTCATCTGAGAAGAAGGAATCTTAATTGAGGAAATGCCTCCACAGGATTGGCATGTAGACAAATATGTATGGCAATTTTCTTGACTAATGATTGGTGTGAGAGTGCCCAGCCCACTGAGGGCAGTGCCACCCCTGGGCAAATTTAACAACCCTGGAGAAACAAGCCAGTAATGGTACTCCTCCATGGCTTCTGCATCAGTTCCTACCTCCAGGTTCCTGCCTTGAGTTCCTGCCCTCGCTTCCCTGGATGGTATGCATTATTACCTGAAAGTGTAAAGTGAAATAAACCCCTCCTCCTTAAGTTGTTTTTGGTCTTGGTATTTTAACACAGCAATAAAAACCCTAACTACGCTATCCTAGAAGGTCTTTATTTCCCTATGCATTTAAAAAGACAACTTTGCTAAAGACAATAATTTGTGTTGGCAGTTATTTTATGAGCCTGAAATGCATCATTCCATCCCGCTTCCCTGGCATTGAGAGTTTCTCCAGAAGGATCTGGCATTATTCTAGTGACTTTACCACTGTGAGTTGGTGTTTTCACCACCACCCACTGCAGACTTTAATATTGCTTCTCTGTTCTTTTTTTTTCTTAAAGATTTATTTTATAGAGTGCATTGGAGTTGTCTTCAGACACACCAGAAGAAGGCATCAGATCCCATTACAAATGGTTGTGAGTCACCATGTGGTTGCTGGGACCTGAACTTGGGACCCCTGATAGAGCAGTCAGTGCTTTTAACCTCTGAGCCAACTCTCCAGCCCACTTCTCCGTTCTTATCCCTGGCATTTTTCTTTTATCTCATATTTTGTTTTATATGGTTACTGGGCATTATATCCTAGAGCTTCACACCTCAAAAGAGGCTATCTATCAGTGAGCTGCTTTCCCAAGTCTATTTTATTTTAAGACAGTATCAGTCTGTAGGCCAAGATGACCTTGAATTTGAAATTGTCTCCTGAGTTGCTGGGATTATGGGCCAGGACCACCAGACCATGCATATTCTCTCTCTCTCTCTCTCTCTCTCTCTCTCTCTCTTCTTCCTCTCCCTCTCCCTCTCCCTCTCTCTCCCTCTCTCTCTCTCTCTCTCTCTCTCTCTCTCTCTCTCTCTCTCTCTCTAATGTGTGTGTGTGTGTGCACGCGCGTGCATGTGCGTGTGTGTTGAGTCAGGGCCTCTATGCAATTCTGACTGTCCTGGAGTTCACTATGTAGACAAGGCTGACCTGGAACTTACAGAGCTCTGTCTGCCTCTCCCTGCACTCACTGCCTTGTGTGACTGTCTCCCCCTCAGTCACTCTAACCGTGTCTCCAGACTCCCACCTTACAATTGTCCCTTGTTTTCAGGTCTTCAACAATAGGATCCCTCTCAAGAAGGAAATCGAGGGTGACAAAGTGGATGTCTGGCTTACCACACAGGAGAACTCACTATCACAAGTCCCCCACTGGACTGAAGAAACCAACAGCACTTGCCCTGTAGCTTAGACTGCCAATCAGAATAAGCCCCATGGGCTGACTGCATGCTGGGAGCTGCTTGCTAGTCTGTTGTCACCAGGGCTGCCTGGCCCACCTTTTTGGCTATAGCTCCAGTTTCTCTTTGCCTGTAGAAGTTGAGGCTGAATCCACCGCTGGATCCAGATGCTTCCCCTATGTTTGCAGCAGTCTTTCTGTTTCTATGTGCTTTTCTGTCATCCGTTCCTTGACAGCCAATGTTCTTATTTTCTTTTTGGAATAATTTGTTCTTTCTCACCTGGATTCTCACTCACAGAATCACTTGGGTGTAGGTTCTAATCTGCTATCTCACCCTAGAAGTCTATAAATACTATTTACAATTTTAATTTTCCCTGTCTACTAGGCTTTTTGCTTATGTGTTGGCCACTTAAATTTCTTTAATAAATTGCCTCTTCATATCCATCCCCATTTTCTGTTGAATTGCCTTCCTCATTACCTTCTTTCCCACTCTGTATTTTTAATGAGAAGGATGTGGATTTTAAAAATTAGCTCCACAGGGCTGGAGAGATGGTTCAGTAGTTAAGAGCACTGGCTGCTCTTCCAAAGACCTGGGGTTCAATTTCCGACACCCAGATGATGGCTCATAGCCATTTGTAACTCCAGTTCCAGTCCTATGCCCTCTTCTGGCCTCCATGGGCATCAGAAATGCATGTGGTGCACAGCCATGCATGCAAACAAAGCACCCATATACATGAAATAAAAACAAGTCAATCCTTAAGTAAAGTGAAATCTGAGGAAATGTTTCATTTTTCCATTCCATATTTATTTATTTTGTGTGTATGTTTAGGCATGTACATGCCACAGTACATGTGTGGAAGTCAGAGGACAACTAGCAAGAGTTGGTTCTCTTCTTTCTTCATGTGAGACCTGGTGGTTGAATCAGGTCACAAGGCTTAGAGGCAAGTGCCTTTACCTGCTGAGCCACCTCACCAGCCCATAAACTTTTCTTCTTTTGAGACAGCATCTCACTATGTAGCCCTGGCTGACCTGAAACTTGCAAACAAAACAGATCAGACTGGCCTCCAACTCACAGAGGTCTGCCTGCCTTCTCCTCCCTAGTGTTTGGATTAAAGGTGAGTACCACCACAACCGTTTAAAAAACAAACAAAAAAGTCATTGCCCCTTACTTCAGTTTTTTCAAGAATAAGCTATTTTCTTACAAATAAACAAACAAACAAAACAAAAATCCATAAACCAATGATGTTTCAAGCAGGATAATATTGGATTGCCAAATAGTCAAAAAAAAAAAAAAAAAAAAAAACCAAATGAAATCTTATGTACCAGGTGTGTTTTATAAAAAGAGAGAGAGAAAACGAATATGTTTGGTGGATTTATGTCAGGTGTGATGGAAGGGGGTGCCTCTGTGGGCCCAGGCTGAAGCATCCCTTCCCCCTGAGGGACCAGTCATACAACAATGACTGTATAGAATAGAGTTTATTCATGGCCTGGGGAAGGGAGTTAAGGGAGTAGAGACAGAAAAGGGAGGGGGGCAGCAGCCCCTTTTATAGTGAGTCAGGCACACCTGGCTGTTGTGGGGCAGAGCCTTAGACAAATGCCAATATCAGGTATTTTTATGGGCTTCAGGAAAAACAATACTAACCCCTCTAGAACTCTTATGTAACCTAGTCAGGAAAAGTATTTAGCAGCCACAGTAAACAAAATGTACAAAATTCTAGACTTTTTTATTAACAATCAGAACGGTAAGAACTTGAAAATTGGGGCCAGCAAGATAGTTCAGTGGGCACTTGCTGCCAGGTCTGATAACCTGAGTTCAATCCCCATGATCCACATGCCAGGAAAGACCCCTGCCAGTTGTCCTCTGCCCTCCACACCCACAAGATAATGGTGTGTGTGTGTGTGTGTGTGTGTGTGTGTGTGTGTGTGTGTGAGAGAGAGAGAGAGAGAGAGAGAGAGAG
The DNA here is from genome assembly GCF_000001635.26 of Mus musculus. Lineage (NCBI taxonomy): Eukaryota > Metazoa > Chordata > Mammalia > Rodentia > Muridae > Mus > Mus musculus. Next base: position 71,530,853 of record NC_000072.6, on the reverse strand, counting down.
AGAGAGAGAAAGAGAGAGAGAGAGAGAGCGCACATATGCTAAATATAGAGAACAAAATAAATCAGTGCCTGTTCCTGGGTGGTTGATATATAAGCTGAGACCTCCTGCCTAAGCTAGCAGAGAGGTAGAGTATCCCAGCAAAAGAAACAGCCTTGCACATTTCTGACATTTCAAGTCCTAACGCCACATTTCTGTTGGTCATCAAATCAAGAACAGAGAGTGTAGAAGAGGGCTGAATTTAGACCTTGGCTCTCGATGAGATAGCTAGACCGAGAGACTAATGGCGCCATGAGCATATCAGCGGCTGCTCCTTGGCAACTGGAAGGAGACCATGAAGCTTCCTCCCTGGGGTATGGGGTTCACAGTAACACACACTCTCTGCTCCTGCCGATATTGTCTCCATTCTTAGCTATGGCTGTGGCTGTGGTTTGTCTCTTTGTTCCTCTTACAAGAACTTCAGGAGGTATGCCAGGTGTCCTTCCTACTAAGACTCACATCTGAGGGGGTGGGAAGAACTAAGTGAGCAGACATTGGAGCTCTTTCCTCCGGCCAAGCACAGCACGTGTTTAACGGGATCGCACTCCCCTGCCATATGTCCACGCAGACATTTAGTCACACACAATTTCAAAGCCTTTATATGCACTTTCCTCTTGATCCCTGAAAATATCACAAATCATTTCTGATTTAAGTGATCCTTCAAGGCCTATGCTTTTAATCCTTCTGCGAATTAACATGAACATGGAGACGATGCAAAGTAGAGAGAGTCATTTTTCTTCACTTCTCAGTTTGGCTTTGCACACTTTATTAGAATCTTCATCCTAGGAGCCTCTTGGCCATAGTCTTCCTGTTCATGAGGCAGGCTGCTAAATGAAATACTTTGGACAAGAAAACTACAGTCCAACTGCTAGTAGGAATTTTTGTGTAATAAAAAGCCAAAATATACCTTGCAGATAGATTTCATTCTAATGTATGTTGAGAATAAGCCAATCTTAGGATGTAGAATATTCTTAGACGATATACAATAATTTTGAAATACATTATCTTTGTTTCTTAAATTTTTTACGTTTATTTATTTGTGTGTGCTGTGCTGTGTCACACATGTAGAACTCAGAGGATAGCTGTCAGGAGTTAGTTTTTTTCTTCCAGCATGTAGATTCTGGGGATGAAACAGTCTTGGCAGCAAGCATCTTTATCCACTGAGCTCCAAATATTTCTGAGGAGTCTTCAGGTCTAAAGGGGTTCTTATCCATAGCTTGTGTCTCAAGAGGAAGCAGAACAGACCTGGCGGTATCTCCTGAGCATCTTCAACCACCCACCACTAATCTTATAAGACCTTTAAAAAGCTATTTTTAGCGTACTTTTAATTAGCATTTCAATGCGGCATTTTCAAACTGGATCTGTTTTGGTTGTCTCTCTTCTCCTCCATCCCTTGGACCGTTACCCCACAGGTCTTCTTTCCTCATTTCACTTGGCTTCTTTGCCCCCTGTTGTCCCTTCCTATGGTCTCCTACTTAGTTTCTTAATCCACACCAACTTTTATACACTTCTGTTTACATACACATAAACGTGAAAAATTAGAATCTGCATATGAGATAGAATAGGGTTCTATGTGTAGCTTTGGCAGTCCTGGAACTTGCTCTGTAGATCAGGCTGGCCTCCAACTCACAGAGATCTGCCTCCTTCTTCCTCCAAGTGCTGGGATTAAAGAGTTTCGTATTTTAAACTAAAGTCCTTAAACAATTTTGAATGGCTTTTGTGCAGGGTGAGAGATGTGGATCTAATTCTGTTCTGCACGTAGATATCTGATTTGGCCACTATATGCTGAATAATCTGTGTTCGGTATATGGTTTTGACACCTTTCTTAAAATTTAGATGGCCTTAGCTATGTGGGCTTATTTCTTGGTCCACTATTCTATTGGCCTACATGTCTGTTTTTTGTGCTAGTGCTGACTTAGTCAGGGTTACAATTGCTGTGATAAAACACCCTGAGCAACACAAGCTGAGGAGGAAAAGGTTTATTTGGCTTGCACTTCCATACCATTGTTCATCATCAAAGGCAATCAGGACAGGACCTAAAATGTGGCAGGAACCTGTAGGCAGAAGCTGGTTGGAAGGCCGTATAGAGCCATAGAAGCTTGCTCCACAGGGCTTGCTCAGACTGCTTTCTTATAGAACCTAGGACCACCAGACCCACCCCCCCCCCAAAACGACACCACCCACAATAGGCTGGGCCCTCCCCATCAATCACTGATTAGGAAAATGCCCTACAGGCTTGCTTACAGCCTGGTCTTTATGGAGATATTTTTTCCCCAACTTTTAATTGATTCTTTGTGAGTTTCACATCATGTACCCCAGTGTCACTCATCTTCCCATTCTCATGCATCCGCCCCAAATAAAACACAAACAACAACAAAAACAAAAAACAACCAAAGCATAGAAACCATCTCATCATGAAAGCTGTAGTGTGTCACAGTGTGTTCCACAGTACACCCCTCTGTCCACACATCTTCATTTACAAATGTCCATTGCAAATAGTCGTGGGTCTGGTTTGAGATCTCTGGCTTCTGCGACACCATCATTGGGACTTCTCCCAGTTATCCTGTTGTTACTCTGTGTCAGGGAGATACTGCAGTTTTGGATTGGCAGGATTGGCCCTTTCACAAACCCTGGATCTGGGCCTGAGTGGCAGCTGAGCTGGTCAGACCTCCAGCTCTCCCTTATCCGCACCACCGGGGGTAGGAGGCTCTCCAGCACCGCTCCGGCTAGGCCACCCAATGCCACATTATCAGGAGGCAGGCCTAGCTCTTCACTCTGCCTTACCCCGCACCCATGCCTCCAGAGCCAGCTCCACTGTGCTGCCCAGTCAAGGCATAAGGCCCACTCCGCTAAGTGTTTCAGCCAGCCAGATGCTGAGCCAGCTCTCCCGTTCTCATACCTGCAGGGTGGCTTCCTTCAGGGGCCAACGCCACTGTGTTGCTCAGGCGAAGTGCAGGGACTGCTCTCTGGTGTAAAGCAGGGATAGCTCCTCTGCTCTCATGACTGTGGAGTCAGCTCTCCCGACTACCACAGGTGGTGAGGCACGAGGTGGGAGAGGACATCACGCTGCACTCATACAACCTCACAGAAGATGAGTGGTGCGGCCAGCTCTTCCTTGCTCTCATCGTGGGGACTGGCTCACCCATATCCTCTCCACCAGGGCGATCTCCACTGTGCTGCCCAGGTGAGGTGCAAGGCCTGCTCTCCAAAGTGCTGCAGCCTGTGAGGGGCAGGGGCAGCTCTCCCAAAGGCCTCAGGGGATAAAGGGTAAAGGAGCAGAGGGCTTCCCCACGTGCCCAGGCCACCTCACTGAAGGTGAGTTACAGGGCCAGCTCTCCTGTGCTCACACCCTCAGTGCTGGCTCAGCTATGCCCCTGACACTAGAACCAGGTGACTGGCAGGGCCTCCTCTCCCACTCTCACGACCCCTGGGGTCAACTCTCCTGACTGCTGCGGCTGGCAAAGGGTGAGGGCATCACCTCTGTGCCTGTGCCACCTCACTGCATCAGAGTGGTGGAGCTCTCACCCTCCGGGCCAGCTGGCTTGAGGCATCTCCACTACCTCGGCCATCTCGGCCGCGCTATCCAGGAGAGGTGCAGGACAGTGCTGCAGGCATCGAGAAGCAGGGCCCGTTCTCCCAAATGCTTCAGCTGGCAAGGGGCAGTGCCAGCTCTCCAGCTCTCCTGATCCCGGGGCCAGCTGGCCCAACTGCCAGGGGTAAGGGTTTGGATGGAGGCATTTTCTTATGGTTCCCTCCTCTCAGATGACTTGCTTGTGTCAAGTTGACATGAGAATATCCAGCACAACTCTCATGGTGTCCTTGTCACTATAGCTCTTTTGTATAGTTTGGGGTCAAATACTATATTGTCTCCAATAGTATTCTTTCTGCTTAGGATTTATTTGACTATAAATAGACTTTTGTGTTTCCATATGAATTCTTGATCGTATTTTATAGTTTTGTGAAGAGTTTAATTGGAATTTTTGATGAATTTCATTAATTTTGTATATGTCTTTTGGTAAGTATCCATTTTCTAAATATTAATTCTGCCAATCTGAGAGGATAGGAATTCTATCATCTTGTACCTTCTTTAATTTTTTCAGTGATAATAAGCCTTTCTTATGGCTTGCTGTTATTGTTTCTATAAAACTCATGTTGGCGTTTAGTTCCTATTGTGAAGTATTATGGCGTACTTTGGGAGATTATTAGGTTTGAGTAAGGTCCTTAGTCAGGCAGTCTCATGATTGAATATGGGTATTGTGAGAATTTCTTCCTTCAGAGACAGAAATATAGTCTGTCTTTTTTTCTAGTGTATGTTTCTGCCTCCTTTTTCAAATATGAAGTGGCCATAGGTTTGTTGTGTTATTGCTGGGGTCTCTCTCCTATCCCGTTGGTCTTCCTGGTTTTATGACAGTACTGGGCCATCTTCTGTCCTATGATTTGAGGATTGGCATTGTAATACTTCCAGCAGTGATCTTACTACTTTGGATTCTTTTTGATATTTGTCTTCTTCGGGGTTTATATATGCTTTCTTGTACTGTTTTCCTAAATCTGTGAAATACACTATCAGAATTTTGACAGCTATTGCATTAAATCTGTGAATTAATTTGGTACCTAGTTTCACAGTATTAATTCTGTTGGTCTAGGATCACAAAAAGGTCTTTCTATCATCTAGTATCTTCTATGAGTTCCTTCTTCAATGTCTTGATGTTTTCATTGTAGAGCTCTTTCTCTTCTTTGGTTAGATATATATTCCTAAATGGTTAATTTTTTGCAGATGTTCTGAACAGTATATTTTTACTATTTTTTGTGAGGGTGCACAGTGATAATCTTAAAAATAACAAGAGAGAGAAGATAGCTACATACATAGGACAACACTCAGAAGGACAGCAACCTGGATACAGAGAAGAAGAAAAGGATGCCTTCAAAGCACTGTGGAAAAACCAGAAGGATGGCTGTCTCATTGTCACACACCCTGCCAAACGGCCATCTGTGCTACTGCAGTGACAGCCACCGTGACTGCTGTTCTGAGTAACCCTGGCCAGTTTCTTCCCTGTCATTTCCGAGTGTGTTATAAGCACATAAAAGCTGGCAGAGTAATCTGTGCAGGTTTAGCAAGGCTCCCTGGGGCTAGAGTGCACATGCATTTTGGCAGTCATTTGAGAAAAACCAGCCAGGTATATTCCAGCTAGAGGGAAGTTTTATTTCTCAAGGCCATGCTAAACTCTCTTCTTCTAACCAAATGTCAGGGATGTCTCTGCTCTGGTTGCTACCAGGACTATGCCTCTGATAGGCCAGTAAATGGCTGTCAGTGAAATCCAAGACCTGGATGCTTTTCTTCAGTTTCTTAACACCTAGGGCTGGTTCTGACACACTGGAATTGAGTAATTCAGGAAAACCCTCTCCAAATGAATGATGAGGAAAATAAAGATAGGTTGGAGAGAGAAAGCCTAACAAGACACTAAAAGAATCCTATAAACTACAGACCAATACTAACATAAATCTTACTATTTAAAAAATAGGAAGAAGAAGAAGAAGAAGAAGAAGAAGAAGAAGAAGAAGAAGAAGAAGAAGAAGAAGAAGAAGAAGAGAAGAAGAAGAAGAAGAAGAAGAAGAAGAAGAAGAAGAAGAAGAAGAAGAAGAAGAAGAAGAAGAAGAAGAAGAAGAAGAAGAAGAAGAAGAAGTGGCTCCGTACTTACGACCTTCATTAGCTCTCATTATCCCACTAGAAACCTGTTCTCCAAATACAGTTATATTATCATCAGCATCTGAACTTTTGGAGATAAAACTCAGTCTATATAATTTCCACCATGACATATATTTGACAAAGTATACAATACCTACTTGATCTGTCTTATCTTTTACACAGCAAATAGGAAGTTATCACATGTGAAACATATCACATTATACAACAACGTTTCAATAGGGTTAGCAATCAGCAACTAAGGAGAGTGGTGTACAGCTAATCTGAAGATTAGAAATTCAAGATTACCCTCTGCTACAGAATGGCTTGGAGACCAGCCTAGAGAGAGGGGGGTTGAGGGGGAGAGAGAAAGGGAAGGGAGGGGGAAAGGAAGAGAGAGAAGAGGGGAAGAGGGGAAGAGGGGAAGAGGGGAAGGGGGAGGAGAGAGGGACAAGGAGAGGGAGAGAACGGAAAAGCCAGGCATTGTGGCACATTCCTGCAATCCCAGGGCTTGGGAGGCTGAGGCAGGAGGATCCTGAATTTGAGGTCAGATTAGCTACATAGAGATACTGTTTAAAGAAAACAAACACCCCTCCCCCACCAAAAGAAATAAGTGACTAAAAATGGAAAACAAATGGAAATTTCAGAACCTGTTTCCAAACACAGGAGCCCCACCGCTCATCCAGAGGGGCAGTGCAGAACCCCTGACAGAGGCGGACGCTGGGTGGAGAGAACACTGCATACACTGTCATTTAACCTATACACTCATCTTCCTTTATCTGTGGTTTCACCCTCTACAGCTTCAGTCATCTGCTGCCAATGGCAATCTGAAAATATAAAATGGAATATTCTAGAAATGAACAGCTCATTGTTTTAAGTTTCACACTGATCAGAATACAGCAATGAGGTCTCATACCATCCTGCCTGGAGCAGGAATTGTCCATGTGTCCAGTGTATCCACATTGGTGTCTTGGTTATCAGCTTGCCATATCAGAGTTTCATTTCAAGTAACACTTACTTATGGAGTAATGGCCCCCAGGGTGAGAGTAGCGATGCTACAGATCCGTGCAAAGACTCACAACTGGTTCGAGGACCGAGACTAGGCGTCTATTGAGTGACTTCGTGGAGGCACACAGTGATGCCCTAAATGGGGCGGATGTTGCAACCCCTCGAGCAGGAGCCACAGGATGGAGACGAGCGCTGTGAAATGCTGCCTTCTGGACACAACATGACCATTTTACCCATGAACTCATGTTGCTGATTACCTGCACAAAATAAAGTCACCAAGGGCAGTCAGCATTCTGGTCCACAGCACTAATTAGACCCAATGGGCTATTAACAAAAAGGGAGGATGCAGAAGGGGGAGGGGAATGTGTTGGAGGTGCCTGGGGGGAGTAGGAAGAGGAAGTTTGGGGAGCATCCGGTCAAGATGCATTGCTTACATGTATGGAATTGCCAAAGAACAAATAAAAGGGTTTTTCATTTTTTGTTTTTGTTTTTTAAATAGTGATGTTAGTAATTTGGAAATGCCAAAGAAAAGTAATAAAATGTTTCCTACAAATGAAAAAACAAAACAAGATGCTGAAAGAGAAAATTAACATAATTTATAATCGTTCTATTTACTACTTATTGTTAATCACTTGTTGTGCCTAATTTATAAATTAAAATTTATCATAAGTATGTATAGGGAAAATCAGTGATCACAGGGTTTGGTATTTTCTGAGGCTTCAAGTATCTGCTGGGTCTTGTAATAACTTAAGAAAATAATCAGTGTTTACCAAAACTGAAAGCTCAATAATCCAGAAATCCCACTCTAAGCAAACATAAGCATGGAAACCAAAGTCATATACAAGAATATTCATAGCAGCACTGTGTGTCATCGTCAGGCACTAGAAATAAGCTATATGTTCATCATGGTGGAATGCTGTATGTCCATGCATGATGGAACTAAATTACGGTACATTCCTACAAATCACAGTCATGTGCCAAGCAGTGACACATCAGCCAATAATGGATCACATACATACACAATGCTGTTTCCATAACATTATACTGCCTAGTAATCTTGTAGCCATAGTAATTTGTACAAACATACTGTGGCCTTACCTAATGATGTTTATCAAAATGTATCCTATCCCCTTTTAAAAAAATGTTTTGAGGATTTCATTATGCAGTCCTGGCTGGCCTGGAACACACTGTATAGACCATGCTGTCCTTAAACTCACAGACATCCTCCAGCTTCTGCCTCCTCATTGCTGGGATTAAAGATGTACACCACCATGCTCAGTAAGAGGGTGGTGTGTGTGTGTGTGTGTGTGTGTGTGTGTGTGTACATTTAATTTTATTAGTTTTTACATGTATGGGCATTTTTTTCTGCATATAGTTCTGTGTATACCAAATATGCCTGGTGCCCACAGAGGCCAGAAAAGGATGGCAGGTCTCCTAGGGCTAGAGTTACAGTTATTAGCCACCATGTGGGTGCTGAAAATCAAACTCAGGTCCTCTAGAGAAGCAGCCAGTGCTCTTAAGCCCTGTGCCATCTCTCCAGCCCTAATACATATGCTTTTATGTTGAGCATGGGTCACTAGTTACAATTTTTTTAAATATTATAAGTTTTTTATTTATTCACTTTACATCCCACTCACTGCCCCCCCCCTTCCTGGTCACCCCCTTCTACAATCCTTCCCCTATTCTCCCCTCTCCTCAGAGCAAGTGGTGGCTCCTCTGGGTATCCCCCCACCCAGGAGCTAGGTTTATCCTCTCTCACTGAGGCCAGACAAGGCAGCCCAGCTAGAACATATCCCACGTACAGGCAACAGCTTTTGGGATAGCACCCACTCCAACTGTTGGGGCCCCACATGAAAACCAAGTTGCACATTTGCTACATATGTGCTGGGAGGTCATGTATGCTCTTTGATTAGTGGTTCAGTTTCTGAGAGTGCCAAGGGTCCAGGTTAGTTGACTCTACTGGTCTTCCTATAGAATTTCTATCCACTCCCCCCCCCGCCCCCGCCGGGACCATAATCCTTCCTCATATTCTTCCATAAGAGTCCCAAAGTTCCATCCACTGTTTTGGTGTCAGTGTCTGTATCTGTCTGTAAATATAACAGAGTGTCAGGGATTGGTGCTTGCCCGTGGGATAGGTCTCAAGTTGGGCCAGTTATTGGTTGGCCATCCCCTCTGTGTCTGCTCCATCCCCAGTCCCTGCAGTTCAAAAACCACAGGATAGCCAAAATAATCCTGAACAATAAAAGAACTTCAGGGGGAATCGCCATCCCTGACCTCAAGCTATACTACAATACAATAGTAATAAAAAAACTGCATGGTATCAGTTCAGAAACAAACACGTTAATCAATGGAATCAGATCAAAGATCTACAAGTAAACTCACATACCTATGGACTCCTGATTTTTGATAAAGAGGCCAAACCATATAATAGAAAAAAGAAAGTGTCTTCAATAAATGGTCTAACTGGATGTAAAGGAATGTAAATAGATCCATATTTATCACCCTGCACAAAACTCAAGTACTAGCTTTCTTCCTTCCTTCCTTCCTTCCTTCCTTCCTTCCTTCCTTCCTTTCTTTCTTTCTTTCTTTCTTTCTTTCTTTTTTTGAATAATCTTGTTTATAGTCTTGCTTTAGGGAGGGAGTATAGTGTCTGTGTATAATTGCTATGTGGGGCAGTCTCCAGTTATCTATACTGAAACTATTTATTTAGTCAACAGAAAACATGCAACATGTAGGTAGTGAATGGCTTTTATTCTTTCCTATACCCCCCTAACATTTCCTATCTTTGCACACACTCTGCACCCCTCCCCCTTAGTACTGCCAGGGAAGGAACCAGACAGAGGCTTCTGGGATGTTAAAATTGTCCTCTTTCTCATCTAGTTACATGAATGGTTTGACTTCGTGATAAATTAAAAATTTGCATGTTTGACATTTGTGTTTTTTAAGACTTTTAATTATGTGGATGTATGTGTGCCTATCTTGAGTATGTGCATGTGTGTGCAGGTTCCTGCAGAAGCCAGAAGAGGGTGTTGGATCTCCTGGAGCTGGAGTTACAGGCGGTTGTGAGCCACCTGACATGAATACTGGGAATGGAACTTGGATCTTTTGAAAGAGCAGTATAATATGTGCTTTTAATCACATCACCATCTCTTCAGCACCCGATTCTTGTTTTTATGGAAACACATTGTCTTTCAAAGGAATAACCTAAGAGGAAAAGATAAACATATTTTCCTTCCAATTTTGTTTTGTTTTGTTTTGTTTGGTAGTAGTGTAGGTTTGGTTTTGGGGTATGTCTGTATGTATCTGTCTGTCTGTACAGGCAAACATACTGTGGGGGTTTGAATGAGGATAATCCCCATAGGCCTCAAAATGTGTGTTTGGTTCCTAGTTGGTCATCTGTTTAGGAAGGGTTAGTGGTACAGCCTTATTGCAGGAGGTGTGTCACGCATTGGAGGATGGGCTTTGAGGTTTCAAAAGCCCATACAAGACCCAGTCTTGCTATCCTGTCTGATGCTGTGGATAACATGTAAGTTCTAAGCTACTGTCCTAGTGCCATGCCTGCCTGCCTAATGTCATGTTCTCCACCATGATGGCCATAGACTAACCTTCTGAAGCTGTAAACAAGCCTTCAATAAAATGCTGTTTTTAATATGTTGCCCTAGTCATGGTGTTTCTTTGAAGCAAGAGAAGAAACTAAGATGCATACCATATCGTGCATGTCGGGAACCAGAACCCAGTCAGAGGGTATTTTCACTTCCTGCCTGTTAAGGCAGGGTCTCTGTTGTCTCTGCTGCTGCAGTGTGCACTCTAGTCTAGCTGGTCAATGGGCTTCAGGACTACAGGAGTGTTGGGATTACAAATGTGCGCGAACTGCATTTGGCTTTTACGTGGGTTCTCTGAATCCAAACCTAGGTTGTCCTGCTTACCCTGCAAGTGCTTTTAGCCACCAAGTCATCTTCCTGGCCTACTATTCCTCTTTGCTGTCTGGAACTGGTTAAAGATGGAAGAATACTGTCTATTTGCTCCACCCCTTTCTTGTCTCAGTATGGTACAGGGCATCTAAAAGTCCTTCCCACACCCCACCCACTGTTCTTTCTCTAGGACTATTACTTCAGGACACACTAGGGCTGCACTCAGATTGTGGACTCAGATAAACATGTAATTTATATTTAACATGACCTCCTCTGCTAAACACCTGAAGCTATTTGAACAGACACTAAATACCTGAGTGAGTTTATTTGCTCCAATCCCACTTAGGGTAAAGGAAAGCAAGTCGGTGGGTTCCTGTGGGTTGTTCCGCCCCCTAGAAAATTGTAATGTCTTTTCTCCAGTTTCTGTAGAACTCCATGTGGTGCATCTTGTGCTAAGAATTGCCTTTTGCTTTGGCATATTCCCCTCCATCCTTTACACAGCCAGGAAAACAGCTGACACTGTAACTCTGCCCTCATGCAGTATCAGCAGGAACCTGCTTGCCTGGAGTGAGAAGCTGCCCTGAGCGAGGCTCCTGCTCCTGCTTGTGGAGATGTTCAGGGTGAGGGGATGAATTTAGTGCTGAAAGCACAGAAATGAGCTTACAGGCTTTCTTGAAATAAAGATCCCGGTGAAATAGCTACTATTTTGATATGTGATGGAAATGTATTTCCAAGACAATGATTGGAACAGGACCAGATTTTTCAAAAGATGACCTCTGACTCATCCTCCTTCCCAAAGATGGTGGCATGAGAAGTATCCAAATGAAGTGCCCACCTTCAACACCAGAGGCTGAGGTGTTGCCAGCTAATCCCGTGCTTCTCTGTGGATCCTGGTGGGTAGAATGTTTATAGATCTTGTAAGGGTGCCATGTCTTTTGTTAGATGATGACTGTGCCAGGTACTACAAGGCCACTAGTAACCTAAGTTAAGGCAGAAAGACTGGACTGAGTGACTATCACACATGATTCTGATGATTTTAAATAGAAAAACGGTGAAGAGTCACATTCTTTTCTACCCCTTGTCAAACAGTACTAGGTGGATTCTAAATAAAGCAGCATCCATTGAGATGGGTCACAAGTGTACCACATTCAGAACTAGAAATTATTTGTACACAAAATTTAAGGCATAGGATGTCGCTGTTTGGTATTTTAAGAGGGTTCTCTTATCCAAGTATCTGACAACAAAGGCAGGAATTAGTTTGATGGATTTTGTTTCAGAAACCTACTGTTTGGCCACTTGGCTCAGGAATTAAGTAAAAACAAATGGGAACAATACCAGTAGTCTAACCATTCTTTGCTGTAGAACACCGTGCCTATTGGTCTTTCTGAAAAAAAAACAAAAACAAACCACAAAACTCCAATCAAGCTACCTATGTAGAAATATCACTAGTCCCTGAATTGTCAACGAAGAGAAAACATTCCGAAAAATAAGCACTCTCCCCACCCCGTATCATTATCATCGGCTCTGAACATATTGTGTGGATATCTCATGAACTGAGAATTTATTGATATATAAATCTGACTGATCAATTATAAAAAAGAAAAGGAAGAAAAAGAAAAATATGCCCCCAAATAAAAGAGCTTGCAGACCTTTGTAATAGCAATGATGCTGGTACTTACTCTATAGACACTGTTATGAAAGTCAATTTTATGTCATCTGGTGCCTACAGGGCTTTAGTGTGTGTGTGTGTGTGTGTGTGTGCGCGCGCGCGCGCGCGCGCATGCAAGTGTTCTACCTCTGAGCTAGATCTCCAGTCCAAATTCCCATAGCTTTTCCTGAGAGTTTATTTTTGAGAGTGAATATGGCAGGGAGATCCATGAACAAGCTAGAAAGGTACAACTCTGCCTAAAAGCCATGGGTCAGAGTGGATCCACTGATACATTCTTTTGACCATACTTAAAAGTGAAAACCCAAGCACTCGGGAGGCAGAGGCAGGCGAATTTCTGAGTTTGAGGCCAGCCTGGTCTACAGAGTAAGTTCCAGGACAGCCAGGGCTACACAGAGAAACCCTGTCTCAAAAAACAAAAAACAAAACAAAACAAAAAAAGGTGAAAACACACATAGATACCATAGCTGCACCACTCTGCACTCGAGCCCTGAGGACACGTAGGTTTGAAAGCTGTGTCCTACTCTCATCTTAATCTCAACTGTCCTGAATTTGTGATCGTCTATTAAGTAAGCATGCTGCCTATTCCAACACTGCAGAGGATATTATGAAGGGAAATGTCCTTCACACAGCCGGAATCCAGGGTCTGCTGTATCCTATTAGTGAGTTACATTCCCAGCCTGAATGGGAACTTAGGTCAGAGAGTAAAACACCTGAATAGACTGCCAGTACCAACATACAATTAGTGACAACCAAGAAGAGAAACAGGATGATCCCAACACACAGGATGGGTGGTGAGGTGGCTCAGCACATAAAGGTGCCTGCCAGGATGCTGATGAATCTGCACTGCATCCCTGGGACCCACACGGTGGGAGAAGAGAACGAATTCCTGCACATCATCTCGAGCTTCCACAAGTGCCAGGGCAAGTGTCCTGCCCCTCCCAGGAAATACACAGATGTAGTTTTTACAATTAAAAAAAAAAAAGGAAATTAATTTTTAAAATATCATTTTTAACAATTAATTTTCAGCACTTTAAATTAATTGTCTTAACTAATTTTAAATTAATTGTCTTAATTTAAAATCAGCCAGACATTTTACTTGCTTTTATGCTCTTTTGGCATAGTTGCTTTGTTTTGTTTTGAACATGTATGGATGTTTTGCCTGCGTGTATGTCTGTGTACTGCATGCATCCCTGGATCCCAAAGAGGCCAGAAACCAGAATCAGATTCCCTGAAACTGAGTTACAGATGTTTGTGAGACACCATGTGAGGCCAGGAATTGAACCCAGGTCCTCTGTAAAAGCAGCCAGTGCACTCAACCTCTGCACCATCTCTCCAGCCTTCTCCTTTGACTGAGTTTTAAGGAATAATAAAATGAAAACACAGGTGAGAAAAGAGAAAGATTTTACAAGAATAACTTGCCAGGCTCCCAAGTAACCTAAAAAGTAAATAGCATCTTTTACCTTCCTTACCTACATGAGATGGGAGAGAGGTAAAACTAAAATATGTTCTTAAGATTCAAGCCAGCAATTATTTGCTGTATCTATATAGGATCTTACATACTGAGAGGAGGCAATTCTACATAATATTTCACCCCTCAGGGAGCTTATCAACTTTACAGAATGAAGAGATTTTACACACAAAATAATTTAGGTTTCAAAAGTCTCCTAACAAATTATGTGTCATATTATCCAGGGAATCCTGCACCTGCAAAGACCACATGCTTGGGGTTCCTTAAATACAAGAAACTGTTCAAAGAAACAGAACTTTTCTTTAAAAACAAGTTGAAATAAAATCTATCAATCTTCAGTATTTCCTTCAGTTCTCTACCTCAGGGAAAATCTGCTAAGAGCAGATTTAACAATTAAGGGATGAGCCACGTGTATGAAGACCCGAAACCCTGGCAGTCCCTCTAACCATTTTGAAGTAATTTTGTTTTTTCACTGAGGAATTTTTGTGCACACATAACACTGAAAAAAGTATTTTGTCCATTTTGGACCATGCATTGTGGGTAGCTAGATTAATAACACACAGGCCCTACCATAAAGGATCTAAAAAGGCACATGCAATGTTTAGTTCAATGCATCTATCAGGAATGTCCAAAGTACCTGAAACATAGAGCACACATCTCTCCACTCAGCTGTTGATGACATTAGTTGAATCACTTGAATAAGGTGTCCTTCACTGACTGTCACTACCTGTAAGTATCTTTGCCCCCTTTTAAGTCTAGTAAGGAAGCAGAAGATGGGAAGGCGCAGAACTTAGGGAGAAAATTCAACCAAGCCAACAGAAAGAGTAGAAAAAGGAACAATACAACCAGGTAGAGGGGATGACAACAAAGCACCCACCGGAGGAAAAATAACACGGGTGGTAAGAATGTGAAATGAGGGCTGGTGAGATGGCTCAGTGGTTAAGAACATCGACTGCTCTTCCAAAGGTCCTGAGTTCAAATCCCAGCAACCACATGGTGGCTCACAACCATCTGTAACAAGATCTGACACCCTCATCCAGAGTGTCTGAAGACAGCTACAGTGTACTCACATATAATAAATAAATAAAAGTCTTAAAAAAAAAGAATGTGAAATGAAAATGAGCCTAAATAGTAAGCCAGAAATGAGAGGGACCATTGATGGCCAATGCTGATTTCTTTGTTGTCTAGTCCTCAACTTGGTCCAGTAACTAAATTTGGGGGTCTGGATAAATGTTTTAAGAGTAAAAACTTCCTGAATTTGCAAAAGAACAAAGGTAATACAGAATCAGACAGATGATGAATCTAAGGTGTTTCTGGTAACATTCACCTGTGTTTCACAGCCTGGCTTCACCACAGCCTTGTCTCTGAACATACAACACACATGCTGCACTTCACGTGTAGGGATGCCACACAGTGCCAACACAAACTGCCTGAAACATCTTGGCTCAGACTCAACGCTATCACGTGGTGAACTGCAGTATTTTAAGTGTATATACAGTTTTCTGCTCTTACAGAAACATAATGGTTTAATCACAGAAAGCAAAAGCTTAAAATTTTTCTTTATTGTCATTTCTTAGCATGTAACTACCATATCAGTATACTAGTATAGCTAGCAACTGTTTAGACTGGATTGTATCAGATTCTTTAAAAACTGCCAGTTGCTGACTCAGTTTCCTTAAAAACTGTTAAATCAATTTTGACATGGGATTAGGCAGAATTTTCAACAATTTCTGAAATGGCTCTAAACATATTTCTGCTTTTTTTTCATTTTATATTACAGATTTATACAAAGTTGCATCTTCTGCACTGACAATCATAAAAATAAAAATGTTGATCAGTTCTAAATAATGTCAAAGATGTGCTGGGCTTCTAGGCTAACATAAAATATTCAGACAAGATTATTTTGGGGTTGTTTTGACTTTTTCAAGGCAGGGTTTCTTTATGTAACAGCCCTGTCTGTTCTGGGACTTTATTATAGACCAGGTTGGCCTCAAACTCAGGAAGATCCACCTGCCTCTGCCTCCCTTGGATTAGAGGTGTGTACCACTACACTTGGCTAAGATTTAATTCTTTTTTTTTAAAGATTTATTTATGTGCATGAGTACACTGTAGCTGTCTTCAGACACAACAGATCCGGGCATTGGATCCCATTACAGATGGTTGTGAGCCACTATGTGGTTGCTGAGAATTGAACTTAAGAGCCCTGGAAGAATAGTCAGTGCTCTTAACTGTTGAGCCATCTCTCCAACCCCAAGATTTAATTCTTTATGTAAAAATAAGCACACTTATCTTACTAGTATGAAAAACTGTCTTACTCTTTAGTGAACAGCAAAGCTGTAGGGATAGCAGAGGCTTTTAAATATATTTACAATTTTATTGCCAGTAAATGTCTGATATGTGTAGCTATTTTATATACCTACATGCCCCAAAGCCACCTTCTTGAATGAAAGGGATTATGAATGGAAAAGATTCAAAAGGTCTGTTTAGGATAATGATATCCAATGTGTGATGTGCTCTGGAAAGCTAGAGAAATTTTGTCTAAACATTTCTACACTTTCATGTACATTTTGTAACTCCACCTATCTCCATTAAGACCTTAAAAGGAAGACTGGGGATGAAGAAAGACAACAGAGCACTGTAGTTAATTAAAAGAACCCAGAGCCAGGGCATGGCAGAATTGAATTCAGGATGATTATGAGTTCAAGGCCATCCCAAGCTACAAAAATCAAAGGCTGAGGATGGGAGAGTGCTTGCCTAGTATGCCCCAAAAGACCGAAGTTCGATCCGAAGTACTTCAAGCGAGTCTAGTAGAAATCTGTGTATAAAACTGGTGCTGTGGAAAGAGCCCATGAAGAACAGGTAAATTTGAGAACCATCTGCTGAAAGCATGGACAAAAGAAGAGGTGAGAAATCTTGGGACTCCATTTACAAGGAAAGGATTTCAGCGCTTGTTCAGAAGTATATGCAGCAATGGCTGCAGTTATTTTAAGTTCTCAAATTTATGAAATACAATCCATAGCTGCTAGTCCTTTCTACTAGGTGTTTTCCTATTTAAGACAAGGTCTAATATCTCTCAGGTTAGTTTTGAACTCTCTATGTAGTTGAACATGAACTGGACCCTTGATCCTCCACCTCTGAGTGGGACGACAGGTATGCACCACCATGTCAGTTTATATGGTGCTGAGGACCAATTCAGGGCTTTATGAATTCTCTATTTAGACAAGCATTCTGCTGATGTTTGATGGTTTCTCAATTTTTAGGATGATGACAAAGAAGTCTGTCTCTTTAGAGGTAGTTAGTTGAAATTCTGACTAGAATTTCACTGTTCAGCCTAGGAAAGTACAGTATTCTGGATAGAGGTATCAAGCTGGAACTGCCAGTCAGAGGACCTTGAAGGATAACCGACATTTTTCTACGTAAAGTTGGGACTTTAGACTTGTAAATGCATGTTTTACTTGTGAAACTTTCAATTTATGATGGATTTATTATGACATAATCCCACTAAAAGTGAAAAAGCACCTATTTTCTATTAGTATTTGAAAGTAAGGCACAATTTATCATGCAAGAAAAAATTGTTAGTATCCTGGAAATAATTTATATTTTGTTTTTCCCATTTCCATTTTGGAGTGCAGCTAACTAAGGATCTTAGAGGTGTCCATCATGAAACTTGGGTACTCTGAAAAAAAGATGACAAGAAACCAGGGTCAAAAAGCAAACAAGTGCTTCAGGATTAAGACATTAGTAACAAGACATAAGGCTAGTGTAAAGAGGTTTCCACTAGCTAAGTATGACACTGAGTACCAAAAATAAGCATTTTTTAAAATTTAATAATTTTTATGAGTGCTTTGGGACTGACTGACTGACTGACTGTCTTTCTTACTTACTTACTTACTTACTTACATGGGTGTTTTGCCTGTGTACCTTGTGTGTTCACTGCCTACAGAGGCAAGAAATGTATTAGACCTCCTGAAACTGTAGTTACAAATAAGATGGTGGCTAGTTGGCTATCATATGGATGCTGGGAATCAAACCCAGGTCTCCTGTAAGAGTAGCCAGTGCTCTTAACCAACGAGCATTCTCTCTAGCACCTAAAGTTTTAATACACTGGGTAATAATAATAATAATAATAATAATAATAATAATAATAATGATAAACATCTAAGTCCAGTGATATTCAAAACATGGGAGAAAAATAGAAAGCTCTCCTCGCCTCTCTCTCACACACACAGCCAGCTAATAAATGTGCAATTAAGCAGAAATTTGAAAATGACCATATTCTAACTTGATGACCAAGTCAAAGAATCATCACTGGCTGTTAAAACCACTGAGATGAGGGAAAAGATCACAAAGAATCACAGGTTGCTTCTTAAATTACAGAGGGAAAAGGTATCTCACAAAGGAAAGACTTGACAGATATTAAACACATTTCGAATCACCAACAACAGAACTGACACTACATGCATCCTGATACGATGTATATGAGCAGCACTCAAATTTAATCTTGAAAGAAAACAAGGAACACTATATAAGCCAATTTGTACTGTTAAAAATATTAGTACCAGAACAGGCATCAGGCTTGCAACTCAGGCATGTAATCTAAGAGGCTGATGCAGGAAGATTGAGAACTCAAGGCTTACCTAAGCTATAATGAGTTCAAGACCAACTCAGGCAATCTAGTGAGACTATCTCAAAATTAAAAAATTTAGAGAGGGCTGGGGTGTAGCTTGGGGTACTTGCCTATTATGCTGAGGTCCTGAATTCAAGCCTTAGCACAACACACACACACACATGAACAGCAGTTTCTCTACAGGAACTAAGGGAAGATGGAAGAAAGGGAAACTAAACCCAACAGATAAGTCAACAAAACAAAGACAGAGATATAAAGACTTTTATGGGACAAGGAACAAATATTAGGTATTAAATGTCAAGGGTTCACTACTCAGCTATTAAAAAGAATGAATTTATGAAATTCCTAGGCAAATGGTTGGACCTGGAGGGCATCATCCTGAGTGAGGTAACACAATCACAAAAGAACTCAAATGATATGTACTCACTGATAAGTGGATATTAGCCCAGAAACTTAGTATACCCGAAATATAAGAGACAATTTGTAAAACACACGAAACTGAAGAAGAACAAAGACCAAAGTGTGGACACTTTGCCCCTTCTTAGAATTGGAAACAATCACCCATGGAAGGAGTAACAGAGACAAAGTTTGGAGCTGAGACAAAAGGATGGATCATCTAGAGACTGCCATATCCAGGGAGCCATCCCATAATTAGCCTCCAAACGATGACACCATTGCATACACTAGCAAGCGTTTGCTGAAAGGACCCTGATATAGCTGTCTCTTGTGAGACTATGCAGGGGCCTAGCAAACACAGAAGTGGATGCTCACAGTCAGCTATTGGATGGATCACAGGGCCCCCAATGGAGGAGCTAGAGAAAGTACCCAAGGAGCTAATGGGGTCTGCAATCCTATAGATGGAACAACAATATGAACTAACCAGTACCCCGGAGCTCGTGTCTCTAGCTGCATATGTATCAAAAGATGGCCTAGTCAGCCATCACTGGAAAGAGAGGCCCATTGGACACGCAAACCTTATATGCCCCAGTACAGGGGAACGCCAGGGCCAAAAAGTGGGAATGGGTGGGTAGGGGAGTGGGGGAGAGGGTATGGGGGACATTCACAGAAAATGTGGTGACTGTTTACGGGCAAAGCATCATGATTCAAGTTTACTTTCAGCTGACTGAGAGGGAAAAAGAAGAAGTATTAAAATTGTAATAAAAGGTGCTAAAGTAAATGTAATAAAATACAAATATGGTACACGAAAGAGAAAGATATTTTTTCTACTATCTATATGCTCGGCTTTCCTCTACCACTAAAAACTTACAAAATAAAAAGTCAGTTAAACATACAAGGTAATCCTTGTGTGACTAAAAAGTTATAGTTGTTTTTACTTAGATGAATATGCTAAGTACTGATTTTTCAAAGCCCCCTATAAAATTCTTTCCTATCCAAGATATTAGGCTGTGAGGTAGACCACCATTACTCATAGCCAGTGTCAGCAAAAGGATTCCATTTCTTCTCCCTCCATCTCAAAATCACGTTGCAATTACCCGAGAAATCAGTAATCCAGCAAAACACCTACAAAAACCAGTCACCTTACCACAGCTTAAGATCAGAAACCTACAACCTTCTGCTTTTAAAATAATTTATTTTATAGATCTGTTTTAATTTCATGTCTCAGAGCATACATTATTTAACCAAGAGGTGCTGGACAGAGATTGTAAAAAGGGAGAAAACACTTAGGGTAAGAAACCTGCTCAGGCCCACTAGGATTTGATCCTGCCTCATAAAGTCTTGTTAAGATTAATTTCTACCATACTTCTTTTGTGCTTACAAAAAACCATTAACTTCTGAATTTTCAATGCTGTAAATAAATTTTTTTTACAGTTTAGTATGCATTCAATTGACACACAAGGCAACCAAATAAATTCTGTCATCAACATCAGCATAATGTGTATTTCCTGTCACTGCACTAACATTAAACTAAACTTCAAACCACAAAAACATTGTGACTAACATTAAAAAGGCAAGCTGTAAGATACTCAAAGCTTATTAAGGACACATTGCACATGGTTAAGATGGAACATCATTTGACAACGGCTGTTGTTGTGCATATGGCTGCTTTTTCTTATATGAAGGCCAACGACAAACAGGGCAACAGTGTCGGCCCCCAGCCAACCACATAACAATGCAATTCTGGTGAAACACGTGACCACAAGGCAACCCCATTAGCAAACATCCATTTTCAAAATTCTCAAGGCAAACAACACATTCAGTACAGTGCAGCGTACCCGCAGGCCAAGTTAACCAGTCCGGTTCCATATCTTCATCAGTATTATGTGATCCATACGACCTCCTCTTCCTTTCACATGGGCTGCTCTCACATTTATTGGCACATGAACAAGCCTCAGTATCACAGTGACTTGTTCTTCCTGGAGAACTGTGAACAACGCTTTGTTTATCTTCAAATATATCCTTACTACTACTAAAAGTGTCCATGTTGTCACTATCCGAGTCATTTTCAGTGTCTTGAGAACTCTCTGACATTTCTTCTTCAGACTGAACCCCAAGACATTTAAATCGCCACATTGGTAAGTTTTTAATATAATCAGTTGGTATCAGAGGGTGAAGCCAAAGGTCAGGGAAAGCTAACCGTTCCAAGAATAAGTCAGGGTCTTCGTCCCAATCAGAGTCTACAGGAAAGTTCTGAAAAGAAGCAATCGGGTGGAAGAGGTAGCTGGTGTACCAGTCCCACAGACTTGATAACCATTCTAAATTATTCGCATTAACTTCATCATTGTTGCTGCGACGTCTCTTCTTCTCAAAGTAATCAATTAGCAAACCATGTCCAAGGTATGTACTGAGAAACAGGGCTGGGTGTGAAGTGTAAAACATCCAGTCTGCCCTTACCCACGAAGCCAGTGTGGTTGTATTAGAATACCGCAGCAATCTTAAACTATAGTCATAAAAGCTATCTAAGTAAGGGAGCTGTAGAAAGCCCAACACAGGTAGCCAAGAAATAATTAATAGGGAATTGTATGTCCCTAAAGTGCTTATGAGAACCACAAATCGCTTGATGGTTGCTCCTTGTGTAATAAATAAGTCCATCCAAGCCATAAGATTAACTAGAACCAAACTCAAAACAAACAGATCATTTACTTCAGGTTGTAATGAGCGCAGAAATGAATCCATGGCCTGAAGGGATATAAATTCACCTGTGTGGTTTCCGTATCTATAAATTCCTTCAGGAGTTCTAAGTATGTATGATGGCATGTTATAAATACCAATATCTGTCATATAACTCTTGTTGTTCCAATTTTCCACATTAACAAAAATAAACTCAACTCTTCCAGTAAATTTTATACTTAATGCAGAGAAGAAAGCTGGCGGTTGGTCAAGGTTTGCAAATAGGTATATTTTTACCCAGTATTGATCACTTTTATTCCATTCTTCCTTCAAATGCTCCACATTATATATAGTTTTGATCCGAGAAGCTGCATGGGCAGTTATCCACTTAAAAATGTGCTCTACTTCAATCTTGCGTCCACTGTACTCTTTAAGCATGACTTTCCCTTTAGATGTACTTGTTTGTGGCACAGACATGATGAGTGTGGAACGCACCCAGCCTCTCCTTCTGCAGTACCTGTAAGAGAGTGAACTGAATGAACAGCGAGGCTGTTGAACAACTTACGTTCTACTAGTTTTCTTTAGGGCCCTTTTAAAACCCTCTTCTCTCAGACCAGATAATCTTCAAGTAACCAAAGAGAGACCAATACTTGGCAACTGTGCCAGAACAAGCAAGTTCACTGTAGTCGTCTTTAAATTTCTGTGTTTAAGAAAAGAAAAAATTCTGTATAAGCTGTACCTAAGCCAAAGAGTCAGAAAATACTTTAGCCTCTCTTATGTGCCACTGCATTACATACTAAGATCCAAAGATAATGGGAAGTAATTTCTGCTCATATGGAATTTAAAACTCCTGTTATGGATGTGAAACCAGTATCAAAGGAAGAGTAAAGAAAGATCAAAGAACAGATATCATCAGGAATTTGAGCAGGTGAATAGCTCAATAAAGGTTTGGAGAAGAACTTGGCCTTAAAAGATGGTTAGAAATTAGAGAGAAACAGAGAAAGAGATGAATGCTCCTACATGCTGAGTCCCTGAGATGGTTCAGAGTCCTTGATAGGCACCTACCTTACCGCTTCTCAACTAAGTACTCTCACAAGGCCTAACACCACAGTGCGATAGGCGCTAACTACTAAAAAGTGATCTTCACATAAGCCAATCCAAAAGACAGCGACTTCAAGTTACAGTTATCTTTCTTTTCTCTTTAATGAGTACCATAAAAACAACGATTTAACACTTAGAAAACAAAGACAGAAAGTATACAAAGAGTTTCAGGCCAATTCAGTTTACTGATGGGGTGAAGGAGAAGAGCATAATTATAATCACTACCTGTGTACATTTATGGACAAGGTCAGTGACTCTACTCCTTTTGGTCCCCAGCAAGTTCTTGATATCACATTTGTCACCTCTGAAAAAACAGGTGATAAGAAATACCAAAAACTAAAACATCCATCACGTTACTTATGGATAGATAACTAAAGACATTTTTAAAAATTCTTCCTAAAACCTGCCATGTAGAATTTTATGACATATAAAATTATTCTTGATAAAAAGTAAAAAAGTCTACCATGTAGATATGTTTTGCTATAGACTTGAGAATGGATACCACTTGATTTCTTTTTTTTTTTTTTAAAGATTTATTTATTATTGTATCTAAGTACACTGTAGCTGTCTTCAGATGCACCAGAAGAGGTCGTCAGATCTCATTATGGATGGTTGTGAGCCACCATGTGGTTGCTGGGATTTGAACTCACGACCTTTGGAAGAGCAGCCGGTGCTCTTAATCACTGAGCCATCTCTCCAGCCCACCACTTGATTTCTTATGTTGCTTCAGAATACTGATATAAGGGATGTTACATTTTATTTACTAAGCACATTTCATATTTTATTGGGGTTAGATGAGTATGTTACACATTCATAGGATCCAGAGAGGAAGTCTAGTTATGTGGCATATGTTTTATAATGGCAACATGACTAATTTATCTCAGGAATGCGGTGGTGTAATTTGAGATAAATGAAGATGGCATGTCGTCTTTTAAAGAGCAGGTTGTTGAGGACTCTGGGAAGCTATATTAGTGACTTTGAATCATAGCTCCTGACTCTGCTTCTACTGTGTTGATTCAGTCCCTTAACAGAGCATATTCTCTCTGCAAGATCAGAAAATATTCTTCATTGCTGAAACATCTCCCCAGTCCCACTTCTCTACTTTTGGTCATTCTTTTTATCTTTTCTCTTATAACTACACTGGCTTCTGAGTTGTGTCATAAATCAAATGACATCTTTATGACACGAAATCTTGCTTTGTAGAACAGGTAAGCTTTAATATTCTCATTTCCTCCTTTTATGTTTTCTGTTCAGTTCAGAACTGGTATTTTTAAGTCTTGTTATTCTAAAGAACTTGAGACTACCCAAAAGAACATTTCCTGTTATAATTGTCAAATTAAATAATGTTTTCCATGTTTGGGGAAAAAATCTCTAATGCTTATTAAATACTGGGTTACTAATATATATTTCTCTAAATATTATTCTAAAGTATCTTCAATGAATACAAGACTACATGCATATATTGTTTTTAAAAAATTTATATTACCATGTATCAACATAAAATCTTTTACTGCCAATTCAAAAAGAACACTTTAAAGGTCAGAATAAATTCAATGATACTATCAAGAAAACATTTTTCAGAGCTTTGTTTTGTGCTAGCGTTTCATTATATAGATTGGCTTAGAATTTGAGACCTCCCATTCTGCCTGCCACTGGGAATACAGGCATATACCATTTTACCCAGCTTTGTCATCAGTTCATTTGGCTATATAAAAATGTTGATTTTTTTTTTTAAATCAGTGTTTACACTGGGAGGCTCATAGCTGCCTATGACTCCAGATCCAAGGTATCCTACACCATCTTCTGGACTTCAATGGCACCTGCACTCAGATGAGCATATATACTCCTCTACACACACACACATACACACACACAAAATCTAAATTTAATCAAAAATGAAATACGATAAGAATTAATGTAATGATAGACTGAATACCGAAGTCAATGACAAACCAAACAACCCCATCTTTAAAAAAAAAAAAGTGAAGAAAAACAAAATAGTGAAGGGTAGAAACGGTAGACAGGGTATGTCTGACTAAATACAATGATAAACCTGACTTGATATTAGGGAGAAGGCATACTTAGGGCTGGTTGTGGAGTAGATAGAAAGTGACTACAGAAATGCAAACTGAAGGTCAGAAGTACGGAAGTGGTTGTATATGCCTGTAATCCAAGCCCTTGACTGATGGAAGGGTATAAGCCAGTTTGAGCTACAAATGAGAACAGTGGTCATCCACAGCCATTTGGAGAATACTGAAGCAAAGGACTACAGACAATTTTAAGGGATCTCTCAGAAAGTCAACAAACACCAGTTTATACAAGCTACAAACATCTGGGTAACTAGCAGTATACTAAACAGTTCACTTCAGGCAGGCTTTATTAAGCAAAAAGGACTCTGGTCAGGGTTCAAACTCGGAATTTCTTAATCCCCTTACCTGGGATCACTGGAACAGTTGAAAGTGCCTGTCCGTATTCCAAATCTTGACACTTTTTTCACCATTTTCTCCCAGTGGATTTTACCCACCAAAGGACTTCTGTCATTTGCTATGACCTATTTCCCAAAAGAGAGAGTTGAAGGAAAAAGTCAAACCTTAGTTAGCTAAACCCAACCATTCCTATCTATATAGTATAAATACTTTTTTTTGTTAAGAACATTCTGCTTCCAGTTCTGGTCTAACTGAACCATCTCATTATTACTGCACTTCTTTTTAAATGTTAATTTATTATTATTAATTAAATTCATGTATATGTACATGAGTGCTACAGCATCCTTGTGGAGATCAAGGGGACTCATGACAGTCAGATCTCTCCTTCTGCTCTCTGGGCTCTGGGGCTTGTGCAGCAGGCACCTTTACCTGTTGAGCCACCTTACTAGCCCTCACTGTCATTCCTACAGAAGTTACATCTATCCAGCTAGAAAAGAAACACAAGTGCAGTATGCTAAACCCCTTGTTATATCAGTAACTCAGAATAGGAGTCAAAAGCCTTTGAAAAATCTAGCCATATTCTCTACTATGAACCTATTCTCTGTAATTACATTACACAGACAGAAAAAGGCCCTGAAGTCCATTTTTCTTTGAAAATAAAAATTTGAAAATCCAAATAAAGCTTATAAAAATTATCACATGGAGATTTAACAAGTTCAAATGTCATGTTTTTCAGTGTTCAGCTTTGTAGCCAAGAATCAAACACATGTTTTCTATTAAACTACACTTTGATTAAATCGGTGCTACGCGTAGGACTTTTTCCTCAGCAACTTTGAAAGACTCTAGGAAAAGGAACAGCCAAAATGAACTTGACAACCTTAAACTTCTGCTTCAAGTGTGCTAACAGCCCTCGTACACAGTTAGGTCTGAAACAGATTATATTTTAAAGAAAGGAAAAAAAATCAAATTGACTTTCAAAATGTTACTAACTTCTGTTTATGACAGTGGTTAAATATCTCTTCTCTGGATCCCCGGTCTTCCTGACTTAATGGAAGCAGAGTTTCACTGAAGATAACAGTATAGTTTTTAAAAATGTAAACATAGTAAAGTACAATTCAATGGAAAACCAAAAACTGTCTGAAGTTTTCATGAAGCCATCTAATTTAAGTCCAGCATAGCTGGCGCACGCCTTTAATCCCAGCACTTGCGAGGCAGAGGCAGGTGGATTTCTGAGTTCGAGGCCAGCCTGGTCTACAAAGTGAGTTCCAGGACAGCCAGGGCTATACAG
Organism: Mus musculus; assembly: GCF_000001635.26. Lineage (NCBI taxonomy): Eukaryota > Metazoa > Chordata > Mammalia > Rodentia > Muridae > Mus > Mus musculus. The sequence continues at coordinate 71,504,570 of NC_000072.6, read as the reverse complement.
AGAAACCCTGTCTCGAAAAAACAGGAGAAAAAAAAAAAAAAAAGTCCAGCATATATAGACCTAAGCTTTCATAAATGCCATCCTTACTGACATTATTCAATTTAAAATTACAAACACAATACTCTGGGGCCTCTAATCTTTCTGACAGGAAGAACCATTTTCATATTCAAAAAGCCTTCAGGAAGTAAAGCCCCAGGCTTGTGTATGAACTGAGTGCCAGCAGTCAACTCCCCGGGAAAGGCAAGAGGAGTACAGCCACGTCATCTGTGGCCTTTCTCCTGGGAAGTCTAACAAGTGTCAGTGGCATCACAGGCTGAGGGAGGGCACATGGTCCTGAAAAATGAAGTTTCCTTTCTGTGCTACCAGAGTACTCTAGTAACTCCTACATACGTCACGGATGTTGCTGTTCTAACACTTATGGAGACATGCATGTTTATGTAACACATTGTAACATACATTGGATACTTAATACATGTACACAAATTAGAGAATTAAGTAAATGGTTTTGATACTGCATTTAATGAAAATACATGATCTCACTGAAGGAGACAGGAGTTCACATTTGCATTCTCAGATGACTGAGGACAAGGTTTTAGATATAAGCTTTCTAAGGAGGTAATGCTGATCACATTACCCAAGATGTTATTTTCCCTTTTTCTTATCTAAAAGTACATTGTAAAGGTTTATCTGCAGACTCAGGGTAGTCAAGCATGGTCTGCTTCCTACTTCCTGGTCCTTTTCCTTCTTTCCTTCTGTCTCTGTCTCTGCCTCTGTCTCTCTCTGTGTGTCTGTGTCTCTGTCTCTTTAGTGGAGGTAATGGTGGCTCAGGAAGTGGAACATAGAACACTAAGGGCATACTAGGCAAATACTCCACCACTCAGTTACATACCCAGCAGCAAAGTAAGTGTTCTTTTCCTTTCTGTTACTTCTAAAGAGTCATTAGTAATTCTCTTGACCATGGAGCCAAGGAACCTGGACTTCTCAGGTGAGCCTCTGTGTAATTAAACACTATGCCCTCTGTTCTTTTCAGTTTTCTTTTTTTCTGTCTCTTCTTTCTCTTTAAAAATAACTCTTTTCCAACATTTTTCCATTTCTTGAATAAAGCTGTAAAATATCCCAGATACTTTAGGTCTGTGTTGGCAATGACAATGCATCAAAGAGCTAAGAAGTTGCCTCTGTCAACGTGCACACAGTCCTAAATCTCAGGGCATCTTTGAGTGAAGACCTAATTGCTGATTGTGCAAGTACCTTGCAGCCGTCTGACAAGCATTTCTGTGTTAGAAATGAGAAGGGGAATGAGAGAGAGCTGTTCCCAGGCACACCCTGGTTCTGGCAGGGATGGCAGGAGTGAGTGAGGAGAGCTGTGAACGTGGCAGAAGAGCTACATGACAGTTTCAACCCTGGGGCCTTATTTACTCAGCAAACTGTTCTAGCATCTGTTCTGGAAGAGTTGAAGGATCCCCCACTGAGAGAGCTGTACAAAAATGAGAAGTCATCTAAGTATTTAATGAAATCGTTTTATGATTCTGTCATTATTGCTACACAATTAGAAATTGCTTTGTTAAAATCCTATGCAGTTAGTCAACTGAAGGTCTTACATACATTAACAATGAAGAAGGTTGAATTAAATGGTCACTATAAAATGCTAGTGTTTTCACCATTAAATCATTGGCTCAGTTAACGGCAAAACAAAATCTTCTCAGCCTATAAAACTGTGTCACATTAGCAGGAGTCGCTCTGACCTGTAGCTTATGTCCTACAAAGTAGGCATGATCTGAAGTGGCACCTACAGTGCTGGTCTTATTACATGAGAAGAGCTACTTCTCAGAAATTCTCTATGAAGAATATTTTCAGATATAAGAAAAAAATCGAACCAAAGTACAGGTGAATTTCAAGCCCGAAAAAGACCTGGCATACAGGCTAAATATAGGGCAATCTTTCCATTCATTGTTATGCCTAGATGATCTGGGTGCTGCTAGTTAAACATTTGAGCTGAACTAAACTTTTTCAAGCTTTTTACAGCTTGTTCTATACAATCCCCAGTTCTGGTTTTTCGAGACAGGATTTCTCTATGTAGCCTTGGCTATCTTGGAATTGGCCCTGTAGATCAAGCTGGCCTCAAACTCACAGATAGCTGCCTGCCTTTGCCTCCAGAGTGGTGGGATTAAAGACAGCTACCACCACTGCCACCACTACCCAGTTTCTACTTCTTTTTATAAAGAGTTTCTAAAGCAATTTCTATTATAACCAAAAGTTCCTTCCCAACAACCTGTTATCCTGAATGTTTTCTGAACAGATAGTATAAATGGCATCTTGCTATGCAACTACACACTAATTGTCTCAGTTACTTATATATAAAAGATAGCCATTTCAGTGTGTTTGCAAATATATTTTTGCCTGTTTTTTTAAGAGAAGGGGTGTATTTCTGTCAGAACATTTAGTGCATCCTTGTTGATCTCCACAGAGAAGTCATAATTAAATAATACAATCTCTTTGAATAAGAAAGTTGACATTTTCTACATTGCTCAGTATTTTAACAGGGATCTAGTTTCACAAGTATAAAATATATGTATATCCCCTGTACAAAAATCATCAAAAATGAGAGTCAGAGATGGACAAAAGCTGAAACCAAATAGCATTTTAATTAACTAACTTTAAGTATTCACCCTGTTATTGTTTTTAACTTCTGGCTAAAATCAAGTATACTATTCTCACTGGCTTACTTTATGGGTAAACTCAAAAGATTTTCACCAACACAAAACACTGTGGCTTGCCATATATTTTGTTCTGTAGTAGCCCATTAAAGGAATAAATAATTAGAACTGCCATAAACAAACCTCTTGTCTTAAGAGCAAATAAACAAGTTTAAAATCAGCTGTTAATGCTTCCAGTCAAACAGGAACTGCATTAACATAATACTTCAGTTGAAGTACTGAACAAAGCTTTCCAGTACTTTAAGTCCTACAGTGTTTTTTCAGTGCTGTGCAACTCCAGTGACTTTAATCTCAATAAATGGGACAGCTAGTAGGGAACAAACAGTTATATCCCTTTTTGAATTATGACAAAAGTTAAAACAAATAAACCAAAAAGTTAGAGGACAAATCCAAAAGAAAATGCTATACAATATGCAGCTTTCCCATTTCAAAAGCCTATCCACTTTGCTGTTTGTCTCTAACCAGCAATCTTTTAAAACAAAATAATGTTTGATTTTTGATGCCAAGGAGACTGGGTGGTGGCAGAGTCAACGATCTACAAAAGTGGGAAATAAACGGCTAATGAGAGTCAGGAGCTTAAGTTAGGGAGGAAGCACAAAATTGTAACTCTGAGTTCCAATTGTATCACAAAGAAAGGACTTGGATCTGTGAGAAATACATAATGTATATTAGTCACAAAGATGTCACACAGATTTTGCTACCTTTAAAAAGAAAAATTAGTTCTTGCAATGGTTGGTGCAGAGAACCAACTCCTACAAGCTGTCCTCTGATCTCCACAAATACTTCTTACCACAAGAAAGTAGATGTAATTTTTAGAAGTGCGGGAAGACCGAGGATGAGATAGCTTGGTGGTAAAAGCACTTGTCTGACAAGCCTTCTGACCTGAGTTTGATCCCCAGAATCCACGTAAAGGTAGGAGAAAAATCAACTCTACAAGGCTGCCCTTTGGCTGTCACATATGTACCACAGCAGGTACACCCCCTCCCATACATTCTCCATGCACACACAGGAGGAGGATCATGACGATGACGTGTTAAGAGGAGAAGGTGAGTGGAACACCAGCATTTATCTCTCTCTGCTTCCTGCCATGAATGAGATGTAACTAGCCACCTACACTACTGCTGACAAGATTCCCCTCCAAACAGGAAGCCAAAATAAACCCTTCCTTTGTCACAGCAATAGGAAAAATAACTCCTACAGTTCTATTCACCACATATGCTTAAGTGTACAGGAAACAAATGGAATCAAGCTTGACTAGCTGAAGACAGAAATGGCCAAAATCTATGCAGTGCAGTGTATGAAAATACTCCTCACAGACATTTTAAAAACAGAAAAGAGCAAACAAACTAGTCAGCTTCTTTCAAAACACTTAAGAGAAGAGTGGCATGATGGCTGACACCGGTTATCTCAGTAGTCAGAAAGATGAGCAGGAAGAAGGTAGTGAGCCTGGACTACACAGTGAGATCCTGCCTCAAAACAAACAACAGAAAACAAAACAGGAGAAGAGGCCCAGCAGTTAAACTGTACAAACCTGTATTCTTGAGACAGACTAATACAGTCTGGCTGAGCAATGACAAACCACCAAGAGAACACTTCCCTTCTGTTTCTCGCAAATATTTTTAAAAATTTAAGTATATTTTTAAAAAACTAACTAAAGAAACCAAAACCCAAACATAATTATGAAGCTTAAAAGAGGTGCCTGGCCAAAAAGGTTTAGCTGGTTAGGTTAGCTCATAGTGCCAACAGCAAGGTCTCAGGTTTACTTTTCTCAACTATCTTAACAGGCACTGTTTTTGCAGACCAGACTAGCTGTTTGATCGAAGTAACTGGCCACAAAGAACATAAGCCAGGCACTGGAAATCAGTGCAAACATTGCACATTACTGGAAAAACTAAGTTGTGCCTTACTGTATTGTTTCCCATATAAACACATTCCGTTGTTCTTAGGAAGTACTTTTCAACTGTTAATATGTGACTTTTTAAAAATCTTTGGGAGACAATAATGAAGAGACTAAGGTATAGTGGTTATATGTTAATATTTACATCATTACTTATTACTAACTTTATTCAATGGCCACCTTGTAAAAAAAAGTTCCTCATTATTATCTCTCTCTAGTCTGCTTCTTTTTTTTCTTCAGAACTTTCAACTTATTGGCATTATATTAAATTTTAATTTATTTGGTGTCTGATTCTCACAACTGGAATGTGAGCTGCCTTGACATAGTCCTCAGTATCTTTCCGTTTTTATCTTCAGGTCCTAGAACAGGGCCTGGCATAGTTATTTATACTAAAAAAATGGGTTAATTTTATTCACATATTAAGGGATTTAGTCCATACATACCTTTAGTGAGACATCAATAAAATAAGTGACTGGGGCTGGAAAGATGGCTCAGGGGTTAAGAGTACTGGCTGCTCTTCCAGAGGACCTAATTTTGATACTCAGCACCTACGTGGTTAACAATCATTGGTAAGTCTAGTTCCAGGAGATCTGACACCCTCTTCTGGCCTCTGTGGGCACCAGGTGAGCACACAGTACACAGACATACATAGGGCAAAACACCCATATACATAGTAAAAATAAACACATCTTTTAAAAAAAGATAAATTAAAACTAAAGGCTATATTGCTAATTAGTTAGTCAGATCTACCAAGCATTTACAGGTAGGATCCTGTATTTCAAAAGCAAGTCCCAGGCCTTTGACATGGTTCTTCTGCATTTTAGTCCTGCCTATTGCCTTCTCCACCATCCACTTGCAGAAAATCAATTCAGGTGAGAGATAAGCACTTAGGCCACAAATACACAGCAGTCGGACTGACTATTCAATTCTATATTGTCAATAAATCTAAAATTATCAAAACCAGCAAATCTTCCTTGGCCAGATTAGAAATAATTACTGGGGGTAAGAAATAGAATAACAATTTCATAAAACTTTAAAGAGACGACTGACATCACACCCAGGGCTAGGCAAACGTTCTACTACTGAGCTATATTTTCAACCCTTACAGCTTATTTCTCAAATCAATGAACAAAGACAGAAATAAACTAGAATTTGTACAGGCTAAACCCTCTCAGGTTCTACCTTTTCTGATTATTGAAGGCAAAAAGTCAAATGCAGTAGGAATGGAAGTAAAAAGGGAAGGCCAAGGGTATCCAATGAAATCTCTACAGAGTCACCGAAGCTCACTCTTTCAGCACAGTGCATGACAGCATCATTCCGTCCTCTTTAAATGCATATGTGTTTGAGGCCACAAACAAGAGAAAACCTACCTATTCCCAATTATACTGCAAGCCAATGACAAAAATCAGGTTTCCCTCCAATTAAGGTTTCTAACACTTATTTTAAAAACAAATCTTGTAGTCTTTGTTCCCACAAAGTAATATGAAGCTTTTCTTTTAATTTTCAAACCCTAAGTCAAAACTGGTCAACAGCAAAGTGGGAGATCAAAAGCACTGAGGAAATAAATGGGAAGATGGGCATATGTATTGTCAATGATTACACAGAAAGTTAGTCTGAAGGAAGAAAAAGCATCAGAGAACCTGGGATCTGATCCTAGTGCAATACTGCGGAGCAGTCCCAGGACCTTCAGTAACCTACTTCTCATCTTAGTGCTTCAGAAACTGTCTGATATGACTTGAGTTTCAGCCATCCACACACTACATTCTTAATTTTGGCCACATTCAGTCTTCAAGTTTACTTGTTATGTTACTGCAAGTGAATACAGATTTTAAAAAATTAACTTTGCTTTTTCCTAAGTAATATTTAGGATGACATTACATGTTCAGTATCCCATTATTCCAATATACATGGTTACATTAATTTTTTTCAAAGATTTATTTATTTATTATATGTAACATTTATTTATTATATGTAAGTACACTGTACCTGTCTTCAGACACACCACAAGAGAGCATCAGATCTCATTACAGATGGTTGTGAGCCACCATGTGGTTGCTAAGATTTGAACTCAGATCCCTTGGAAGAGCAGTCAGTGCTCTTAACCACTGAGCCATCTCTCCAGCCCAGGTTACATTAATGTTACGTGTATCTACTTACCATAATCCACACCATGAAAATTATTAAAGATAATATTTAAGGCCCTTTACCACTTGAAATTCCCAATATTCTAATTAAATCTCACAGTTTTGATATCATAAAAACTATCTAATGACCATAAGCAAAAAAATACATGTGCCATGGGTCTCTCAGTACAGCTACTACGCTGACTACTTTGCTGACTTGTTTTTATGCCAGTTAGCACACCTGCCATTCAAGGTTGGCTGCTTCGCTAATGCAAAGACTTCTTTACTTTAGTGTTCTTCCCTTACAAACTAAAACTATGTGGACTAATAAACTTAATAAACTCAAAACGAAAGTTTAAAAAACTAGAGCTAAATATAAGGAACGTGTTTCTAGACATTTCTGTCTGTTGATTCTCAAGACAACCCTCCCCCTCTCCCCAATCTTTCCTTTTCCACTCTTTACTTTTTACTTTTTTTTTTTTTTTTTTTTCAAAGACAGGATCTCATGTATCCTACCTAGGCTGGCTTTGAACTCCTTATGCAGCTAAGGAAGACCCTGAAGCTCTGGGTCCCTGTTTCTGCTTCCTGTGTGTGTGATTTCCTGTGTGCGGCACCATAGCCTGACCTAGGTGGTGCTAGGGATTGGAGGCAGGATTTCATGCATGCACACCACTTCCATTTCACTTCAGTACTCCACCAACTGAGCCACAGCTCCTCATCTATTTGTCATTATCATCGGTTTAAAAAACCCTATGAGAACTGAGTTTTGCCTAGGAGGCAAACAGGAGGATACAAGAGAAGAGTTACTCAGTGGTAAATACTATTTTGGTATAAATAAGGTTCTTAAGTATTATCATCCTTTCTACCTGAACCAGCCAGATGCCATCTTTTGTGTCTTCCACAAGCTCATAGAAATGCATTTCACCACTGAAATTGGTACTAGAAACAGACTCAGATGCCTCTTCTTCCTTAAGAGCAGAATAGAGTTCACCTTCCATCAAGTCACCTGAAGGAAAAAATAAAAACCCTGGTAAGGTTTCAAAAATCCCATGTTCTCAACTTCAATGATTAATACCATTTTACATCATGAATAAGCACACTATTATATTTTTATTCTACAAAATTCAATAGCTTTTGAATACATCAGCAAAAAATGAAAAAAAAGACAACAATTCATCTCTTATAGTAGTGCATATATTCTAATGGGGTCATCATATAGCTTGTTAGTAAATTACTAATTACATCAGTCCAAAAAGAAATCCTCTCAAATTAGTAATCATTTAATTTTACATAAAGCCTGCACAGGCTTCACATGATTTTTCAAAGCTTGGTTTATGTTGTTACTCGAAAGGTTTAGAAAAGGGTTCACAGAATTTGCTATCAGCCTGCTTATAAATGGCAACAAGGTTTTTATGTGACTGGGAGAGAAAGAATGTTACCTATCAGAACAACAAACCCCACATTCATAGACAAGTTTACAGTGTAAACGTGGCTCTTGTATAATTAAATATAAAAAAGCAAACCATTCATGTCACATTATCTAACCTTTGCCTTAAATATTACATGGTGATATTCCAGTTCCATTCCAAACAGCAAAACCATCCACAACAAACATTTAGGTTTCACAGTTAAATTGCCATACCAAGACTGTTTTTTGTTGTTCTTATGCTGTTAAAATGTGTGATCTGAATCATACTTTGGTTGTATAGTCTTTAGGCTATGTGTGGATTCTTTGTACATTCCATATGACAACAATTTTAGGCTCAAATGGCAGCAAAATATCTAACATAAAGCTCCAAGGGGAAAGCCTGTGTGATCAAATAACTGTATGAGATTGCTAACCCACTCCCCCCACCCCACCCCACCCCCCAGCCCCAACAACCAATGGCAGCATAAACCTGGTGCAAACAAGAGCAATAATAATAACCACTTGAAAAATGTATCCCTTACGCAAAGGACTCCTTCCTTCTATCTCACTGGCGAGATGAGTTCTGTAACCCTTATGCTATAAGTATGTAAGTGTCAGACTGATAAACGTTGTCATCTTGCCTATCACACTATTTGTCTAGATAGTACTACCCAAGGGGGAAAAAATGGTCTTCTAAAAGGCCCCGCTGATGATATACTTGAAAGGACAAAACAAGATAATCATAAGTTTCCAATGCTTCCTACATCACCTCAGAAGGCCTTTCTTAATTTACATTCCTCTTTCAGGAAAACTATCTAAACAAGGAGACACTTTAAAGTTAACTGTATTTCCCCACCCAATCCTACCCCAAATCAACGGCTACATTAAATATTCTTTCAGCACTATTTCAAGTCTTTTCCTCAACCCATTAAGTGACGCAGAGATGCCTGTGACACATGACAAGAAAGGTAAGTCAAGATTCAAAAATAAAATGTATAATCTGCAAGAAAATATTTACTCTAAACAAGGCCAACAGCCACACAAAATGTTCACTAAAGTATAAAAAGCAATATTGCACTGTGTACACCTTACCTATAATTAAATGCATAATTTACACGTAAATCTTTAGGTCCACGTGCCTTTTGTTATTATTTTAATGATGTTTTACCCTCCTGGTAGCTTGTTTTTATTGTGGATGCAGATGCTGCTATTTACAGACTATGTTTTGTAATTTTTCCTTTCTCTATAATCAATTTCAACTGACGTTCCTGAATTCTGGGACAAATGATTCAATTTAATGATTTTTTTTTAAAGCTACACTTTCAAACTGTCATTTCCAAAGAGCCTTTGGAACACACCAATACACCTAACAGTTGTCTTTTCCAAACCGAGATTTACATATTTATTTAGAAAACGTAGACAAAGATGACCTGGGCAGCTCTCTGGAGCAGTCTGTTTAACCATTCTGGGGACCGCCTAATTCTGGGGAGTGGGTAAGAGCCAGGACAGTGGAGGCGACCTCCAGGAGCCCAGCACTTGCCTGACTTCTCCACCAGCTCCCGAACATCTTTCTTCTCCGGCAGCCCGGAGTAGCCCAGCCCTCGACACTCCAGAATGGTCTTCAGCTTCTTGAAGCTCAATGCCACCGGATCCACCAGCTGAGTAGCAAAGATGCCAGTCTCGTACCACACAATGGCCTCAAAAAACCTGGCCAGGACGAACAGGACCAGGAAATACAGGAGCAAGAAAAACAGCTTCAGCCACATCTTCGCCCTCTTGGCGTCGCCAGGAGCCGGGACGCCGTGGACAAGGGAAGGGGATCGAGTGCGGGGCGACAGAGCGCAGCCTGGGCGAGGGCAGCGAGGGCGCGCGGCGGTCACCGGCGGGCCATCCCCGCGGGGAGGCAGGTGGATCGCGGCGTGCGTGCGACTGAGAGCCCCGGCTCTGGCCTTGCGGTCAGGAGCTGAGAAAGGGAGAAGGGGGGACGTTCAAACGCACCCCACCCATCGAGCTGCGGACGGCTGGAAGAGGGCAAGAGCCCACCTGGGGTGACCGGGAGGCAGCTCCGAGGGACTGCGGGCCAGCGGAGGGCGGTTGGGGCCGGACTGAGTGGTCCAGAGGGCGCGGTACTCGGCTGGGCCAGGCCCGGGGCCCGGCGCGCCCAGCGCGGGTTGGAGTGACCGCCGCAGCGCCGCGCCGAACGCCCAGGCTTCAGGCCCCGGCGGCCGCCCAGGCCTGGCGGCAGCTCCAGGTTCCCGCGGGCGGCGCCTATCAGGCCCCGCGGCCCGCGAGGGGGCGTCGCGGCGGCTCCCGCTGAGGAGGAGCGCGAGACGACAGTCGTGAAGGGAGGAAAAAAAGAGGAAAAAGCAAATAACGCTAGGCCCCAACGCGGCTCTCCCGGGCGGCTTCCTGTCAGCTGCGTAGCCGCGCGGTGCCCAGCCCCGTGCGGACGCGCCGCGCCAACCGCGGCCACCGTCCCTGCCGCCTCTGCAGGCCGCGGCCGTCGCCCCCAGAGCACTGGACCCGCTGTAGCCGCGGCCCCAGTCAAGACATAACAACTGACGTCGGCATCGGGGCGGGGTCTCGGCAGGGGCGGGGTTAGAAGCCGCGGGGTGCAAGGGGAGAGAGGGGCTGCGGGAGGCTGGGCTGGGTAAACCTTCCGAGTTACTGTGCTCTCGCGGTCCCAGCCCTCTGATGCGCTGATGTTTAGTCACTGATTTCAGTCCCAGGATTGGACATTGGACCCTGCGACACTGTGCACCTTTGTGCTGAGCGTGAAAAATAAAGGCTGCTAAAAGATGTTCGTTTTTGTTTGTGGTTTTTGTTTTGTTTTGAGACACTGCCTTATTAAATAGTCCTGGCCCGCCTGGAACCGCTCTGAACACCAAGCGGGCCTCAGAATTCAGAGATTGCCTGCCAGGCATGGAAGTGCTGGGATTAAAACCGTGCACCGCCGGGCGTGGTGGCGCACGCCTTTAATCCCAGCACTCGGGAGGCAGAGGCAGGCGGATTTCTGAGTTCGAGGCCAGCTTGGTCTACAGAGTGAGTTCCAGGACAGCCAGGGCTACACAGAGAAACCCTGTCTCGAAAACCCAAAAAAAAAAAAAAAAAAAAAAAAAAAACCGTGCACCACCACACCCACCCAAATCATCAAGATCTGTAAAAATCAGAATCTGTGTTTTAAGTCCAGTCCCTGTCAACCGCGGATGCTTTTGGGTTTTTCTTTTGTTTAGTTTTTTGTTCGGGGTGGGGTGGGGGGGAGGGGTGGCACAGCTGGCTTGAGGTGCTTGAGGTGAAACTCTGAAAACAGATGTTTTTCTACCTTTGCTTTAGAATGCGATTTTCACATGTGTGTTGGAGGAGGTATGGCCAAAAAGAATTTTAGTATGTGATCCAGTTGTGGCTAGTCTCCTAGAGGGTTAAAAAGTAGACAATGAAGGTCTGAGTTGTCAGGACAAAAGTTGTTAGGTGTGGTTAGGTCCAGGTGCAAAGGTCTGTGTGTTTTAGCCAGCCAGAAGAACTCATATAAAATGAGTTTGACAGGCAAGCGTATGGTACCTGGTTCCGTGTTTATTTAACTCTAGCAGGGTCATGTTCTCTCTCTCTCTCTCTCTCTCTCTCTCTCTCTCTCTCTCTCTCTGTCTTTCTCCCTCTCTCTGTCTTTCTCCCCCACTCTGTCTCTCTCTCTCTGTTTCTGTGTGTGTGTGTGTGTGTGTGTGTGTGTGTGTACGCGCGTGTGTGTGCATGTGTGCGTGTGTGTGAGTCTTCTTGATCAGGAAAACAAGTAGGAATTCCAGGTGAAATGTTAGCCAGCAAGGAAAAGCATGAACAACCCTAAACCAGGGGTGAAATTTTTAGGGAGAGAGTGTGACCCTCAATCAGGGAGCAAATGAGCCATGGAAAACAAAGAATGGATCATAAAATGTAGACAAAGGATAGTACCCCTTTATAACGCAGTTAACAAAGGCATCTCGGTGTACAGCTAGTGGAGGAGCTAGGAAGGAAGAAGCCTAGGAGCAGGGTGGGCAGGAATGTACAGCTTCAGACTTACAGAACAGTGTGGTGGTTTTCCAGGGCAGCAGACCACGTGGAGACTGTATTAAACTGTTCCTGCTGACAGACTTGGCTCTGTAATTTCAGCATTCTTGATTTCACAGTATAGCACTGTTATATGGTGGCATTGCTAGTCAAGTCTAAACACATAAATGATATGCCTTGCCTCGAAGGAATGCATTTTAGTAATAATAGACTCTGTCAATACACAGAGGCAATAACAGAAAAGAAGAACAGGTAGGGAAAGCTGGGTGGATGAGCTGAGGATGGAGCCAGACAGGCTAGAGTTTAAAAGTTAAAAAAATCAAATCATGAGAGGGAAGAGGAGAGAGAGGGAGGAAGGGAGGGAGGGAGGGAGAGGGAGAGGGAGAGGGAGAGGGAGAGGGAGAGGGAGAGGGGGAGGGGGAGGGGGAGGGGGAGGGGGAGGGAGAGGGGGAGAGAGATATTAAGAAACAATTTTTAAAATATTTTTTATTACATATTTTCCTCAATTACATTTCCAATGCTATCCCGAAAGTCCCCCATACCCTCCCCCCCACTTCCCTACCCACCCATTCCCATTTTTTTGGCCCTGGCGTTCCCCTGTACTGGGGCATATACAGTTTGTGTGTCCAATGGGCCTCTCTTTCCAGTGATGGCCGACTAGGCCATCTTTTGATACATATGCAGCTAGAGTCAAGAGCTCCGGGGTACTGGTTAGTTCATAATGTTGTTCCACCTATAGGGTTGCAGATCCCTTTAGCTCCTTGGGTACTTTCTTTAGCTCCTCAATTGGGAGCCCTGTGATCCATCCAATAGCTGACTGTGAGCATCCACTTCTGTGTTTGCTAGGCCCCGGCATAGTCTCACAAGAGACAGCTACATCTGGGTCCTTTCGATAAAATCTTGCTAGTGTATGCAGTGGTGTCAGCGTTTGGAAGGTGATTATGGGGTGGATCCCTGAATATGGCAGTCTCTAGATGGTCCATCCTTTCGTCTCAGCTCCAAACTTTGTCTCTGTAACTCCTTCCATGGGTGTTTTGTTCCCAAATCTAAGGAGGGGCATAGTGTCCACACTTCAGTCTTCATTTTTCTTGAGTTTCATGTGTTTAGCAAATTGTATCTTATATCTTGGGTATCCAAAAAAAAAAAAAAAAACCAAGTAACAGTATACAAAGTAAGAGGACAGACAGATAGAGAGACAGAGAGATAGACAGAGAGCAAGACAGAGACAGAGAGAGACAGAGACATAGTGTGTGTTTAGGAATATATGTATATACAAATGTGTATGTAATTACAATTGATGGAATGTAAGGCCATGAATTTGAGAGAGAGCAAGGAAGGGTATATCGGAGAGTTTGGAGGTAGAAAGGGGACGGGGGAAATGATGTAATTCTATTATACTCTTCCCAAAATAAAAGAAATATTTTAAAAAAAAAAGAAACAATTTTGACTTCACTTGTTTCCATTGCCTCAATTCCCAACCCTTTGCCTTGTTCTCTCAGTGGTTTAACCCTTAGGAAAGAGAGACACACCGATGAAAGTGGACACGCTGGGTAAAGGTGGCACATGGACACCTGTGAACACATGTCCTCTATGGGTGGATGTGGATGACTTCCAGGAGGGTGATCTATGATGTGAGTCAGAGGATCCCCACGAATACGTGACCTTTGGTCCAGGAAGCCTTCTTCAGGAAACTTATCTTGAGGAAATTATTGGACACAGATACAAAGATGTGTATAACATTTTGCCTTAAGGGCAGAGTTAAATAGAAAGAAAATCTCACAGGTGATGATTCATCTTCATTGCTAAGTTTGGAATCACCTAGGAACTAAAGTAGTGGATATAGGTGTGAGGGAGATTCCAAGGAGGTTTAACTCAAAAAAGGAAAACCCATCTTGAATGTGGCTCCATTCTGTGGACTGAGGCCTTGAATAGAATAAGCAGGAAAAGAAGAAAAAGGAGGAGGAGAAGGAGCAGCAGCAGCAGCAGCATTCATCACTCTGCTTCTTGGCTGCGGACATAAGGTAAGCCGCCACCTCAAGCTTCTGCCCCCATGTTTTCCCCACCGTGATGGACTGTCTGTACCTCCTTCAACTGTGAGCCAAAAAAAAAAAAAAAAAGAGAAAAAAGAAAAAAAGAAAAAAAATCAAATCAAAACATGCTTCTGCCCTTCTGTCTTGAGTTGCTTTTGTCACAGAAGTTAAAAAACCAAAACAATTAACAGAACATGAGAACTAACCAAATAAAATAACACAATGGATTTAGTATCACACATCTACTAAAAGAAAAAGATAGTCAAATGGTTAGAGACATGGACTCCTGTCCAAAATACTGAAGAAGAAGAAGAAGAAGAAGAAGAAGAAGAAGAAGAAGAAGAAGAAGAAGAAGAAGAAGAAGAAGAAGAAGAAGAAGAAGAAGAAAAAGAAGAAGAAGAAGAAGAAGAAGAAGAAGAAGAAGAAGAAGAAGAAGAAGAAGAAGAAGAAGAAGAAGAAGAAGAAGAAGAAGAGGAAGAAGAAGAAGAAGAAGAAAGAGTAGCTGACTCAGACATTTACGTGATGCTTCTAATTTTAGGCTTGTATTAGAAAGAGGACGCGGAGATGGGTCAGTGGGTAAAGTGCTTGCTGCACAGCCATGAGAACCTGGGTTTGGAGCCCCAGAATCCATGTGAAAGTGCGTGCCTGTGACTAATGCTGAGGATGGAGCCCTGGAGCTATAACCAGCCAGTCTATTCAATTAGTGAGCTCCAGGCTCAGGGACAGACTCTATCTTAAAAAAACAAAGAAGAGCCAGACATGTTGGCATACACTTGTAATTCCACAATTTGGGAGGCACAAGCAGGTGGCTCTCTATAGGTTTAAGGCCAGCCTGGTCTTATACATAGTGAGTTTCAGGTGATCCAGGACTATATAGTGAGAACCTGCCTAAAAAAAAAAATAAAAAAACAACAATAATAATAATAAGGTAAATAGAGATAAAGGAAAACACCCTAAGTTGGTCTCTGGCCTCCACATAATACACACACACACACACACACACACACACACACACACACACACACACACACACAAGCAAAAGGCATTCCCTAAAATGCAATTGTATTTCTTGTTTAAGAGATACTGGGATTAAGATTTTTTTTTTTGTCCTTCTTTTCTTTTATCTTTTTTTCTTAACTTATTAAAACTTTCCTTTATTATGAGTACACTGTCACTGTCTTCAGGCACACCAGAAGAGGGTATCAGATCCCGTTACAGATGGTTGTGAGCATCCATGTAGTTGCTGGGAATTGAACTCAGGATCTTTGGAAGAGCAGTCAGTGCTCTTAACTGCTGAGCCATCTCTCCAGCCAAAAACTTTCTTTTAAAGAACTTGAAAAAAAAATCATAGAGCAGAATTAACCAGACCCAAAGTCTACACTCCCTGTGGCCTCCTGTACAGAGAGAATAGCCATTTTGAAGCTGTGGGGCTCTGCCTTGACCTCATTTTTACCACTCATAAAATGAGATCGAATGTCTACTCCAGTTGTTGAAAGGATTAAATGAGAGAGCCAGGCAGTGGTGCTGCATGTCTTTAAGCTCAGCCCTTGGAGGCAGAGGCAGTCAGAGCTCTGATTAGCCAGAGTGAGTTCAGGAAGGTCAGGGCTACACAGAGAAACCCAGGGTTGAAAAACCAAAAAGGGGGGTGGGGAGATAGAGAGATTGGGGGAGGGGGAGAGAGGGGGAGGGAGGGAGAGGGGAAGGGAGGAAGGGAGGAAAGGAGGGATGGAGGGGAGGAGAGAGAGAGAGGCTGGGGGAGAGGGAGAGAGAGGGGGGAGGGAGGGAGGGAGAGAGAGAGAGAGAAAGAAAGAGAGATTGATTAAGTGAGATACTAAAAGAAACTATGTTCGGAGGCAGACATTGCATGTATTTCTGACACATTACTTGTATCACTTGAACTAAGTTTAATGGGAAAAATGTCAAAGGTAGCCGCGTGTGCTGACCCACATCTGTAGCCTCAGCACTGGGGAAATTAAGGTAAGAGGAGGACCTTGAGTTAGACACCACCTGGGCTACAGAATGAAACCTTGTCTCAAAAAGAGGGGTCAGGAAGATTGTGAGGCAAAAGAGAGAAAGAAAAGATCAGGCTGAGCTCCAGGAAGCAGGGTTTAGAGTCCACCCATTCTTTTCCTTTACCTTCACAGAGGTAACACACAGTTAACACAGGCAGGGCGCATGTCAGCATTTCATTCTGACTGGGACAATTCACTCTGAGCGAGAAGGCAATGCTGATAAAGTGGCCTGACCTGACAAATAAACAGCAGAACTTCCCAAGACTCTCCCATTACCCAGAGACTACTCCCTTCAATCTAGCCAGCCAGCCAGCTTGCCTACCTGCCTTCTTTCCCGGCTTGCTTGCTTCCGTGTGTGTGTGTGTGTGTGTGTGTGTGTGTGTGTGTGTGTGTGTGTGTGTGTGTGTGTGTGTGTGTTTTCTCAATCACTCACTGCCTTCTTTGTTGAGACAGCGTCTCTCATTGTACCAGGAGCTCACAGATTGAGCTGGTAACTCAGGGGGTAACAAGTCCCAGGAATCCTCCTGGCTCTGGGATTACTGGTCCTGGGGACTGAACCTAATTCCTCTGACTGGGACAGCAAACACTTTATTTTCTGAGCCATCTTCCTCATTTCTATTTTTGCATTTCTTTTTTTTTTTATCTACATCTATATTTTCAAAGAATATTTTTCTATTGTTTTTCTTTTTTAAATTTTATAAATTACATATTAATTTTTTGCCATAGAATGACCTTTCATATCTTTTTCATACCATTTCCCTCCCTTCAATTCCAATATTACATTATATATTCACATAAATCTTTTTCATGGTTGAACCACAAAATTTATCTTTCCTTTATAGTGTAATTATTCATTTCCTCTGGAGTTAATAGTTAATATACAGACTGACCTGGTAGCTCATACCTTTAATCCCAGCACTGGGGGGGCAGAAACAGGCAGACCTGTGTGAGTTCGAGTCCAGCCTAGTCTACAGAACAAGTTCCAGGAAAGCCAAACACAAAACAAAAATAAAATTATTAATTCATACTTTGGTTTTTTTTTTTTTTCTATTTTCTGTGGCCATCTACTTACTTATCCCCAAACTCCCAACACTATAAAACTATTTCAAATACTACGGGTTCTACACTATGTTGGTAATAACCCTTTTGCCCTTAGCTGCCTTGTTCCAAACTGGGCCAAGCTGCATTGCAGAGCTGTTATCCAGGACCCTTGTGTGTTCTGTGGGATTTTTTTTTTTCTTCATCCCTTAGATGTACTTACTTCTTTCACTTCCTTGTGTTCAGGGACCAAGTCTAGTTCCTCAGAGGCTACTCAGGAAACCAGCATAGTGGCAAACTCTGGATAAATTTCAAGCCTGGTGGCCTACAGCTTTAATCCCAGTTGTTGGGAAGCAGAGGCTAGAGACAGGTTTAAGACCAGCCTGGTCTACAAAGCAAATTCCTGGGCAGCCAGGGACACACAGTCTCTATCTTAAAAACAAAACAAAACAAAACAAAACAAAACAAACAAAAACAAAGCCAAAACCAAGCAAACATACAAACAAAAATTCATTGTCTCTTTCCTCACTTTTCTTAGAAAGAACTAATAGTTAATATTTTACCCCGATTTTCCTATCACATCTTTTGTTTACTGAGTGTCAAGCAGATAGGAAACACATCTTTTCTCTAGATTATATACACATACTTCTTTTCTTGAGCCATTTAAGAGTTAGCTGAGGTTCCTCTCATGTTTAAATTATATTGTTACTGCTAAGTATAGAACCTTAAATTAGCAATCATTTTCCCCTGCCCCCCTCAAAAAAAATTAACAACACTCATCTGCAGTTGATTTTGTTGGAAAGCTGGTTCACTTTTGATTGCTGCCCTTTAAAGGTGATATGGCTCTCCTGCAGCCCAGGCTGACCTCCAACTTACTATGTGCGTGACCTTGGACTTCTGAGCCTTCTGTTTCCATCTCCTAGTACACCTGGGACATGCCCTGTCTCCCGTTCTTTTTGTGTGATCAACCTGAAAATGTTGGTTATAGCAGTTTCCCCTACAGTGTCTTTTTAGCTTTGCACTCTCTTGGAGTTGGTTTCCTCTCCACATGGGCTTGTTTGTTTGCTCCACTTTGTTTTTGTGAGACAGAATCTCACTCTGTACCCTGACTGACCTGGAGGTTGCTTTGTGACCTTGAATTTGTTATGTGATCTTGGATTTATGGGAATCATCCTGCCAAAGAGTCCCGACTCCTTGGGACCACAAGTTTGGGCCACTTGTGATCAATTTCTATTTGCTTATTTTGGGTTTTGTTCCTCCAAATAGAGATTTGTTTTAAAATTTTAGAGCATCTTGGTTCTCTGTTCACAGATTCATAAATGTGAAATGCCAAACTACTCATTGGCAGTTAGTGTTCTGAGAGTGGGCAGGGCCCCTGTGGGGTGAGAAGCAGAACTGAGCCACCTCACTTTCTCTGATCTGTTTGCTTTCCCCAAAGAAGAATCCTACCTAGGGTACTCAAATATGGCCACCAGCAGTCTGGGACTGAGAGGAAGAGGTGGGACACAGCGAGTCTCAGCTATTTAGACAGTGTATACTTATATGTCCCATTGATTTCAATGCAACATTTATAGTCACTGAAAAAGAAGGTTTTAGACTGTGCCCTTAGGCAAGTAGCTTACCTATTACTGTTTATTGTTACTGTGAGAAAACAACCTAGCAGGCTCAGTGTGCCTCCTCCAAGTGCGTATTCTGCTGTGACCATGAGAAGTGTCTGTCCTTTGGATGGGGTTCAGAGGGATAGCAAAGCCTTCCTTTGGTCCCAGTGCAAATGCTGGCAGGATGTGCAAATACTAGTGTGTACCAAGAACTGACCCGTTTATAGAAAACCTGGCAACTGCAGCCTTCCTTCTCCAGGATTATTATGAACTGAAACTGCCCCCTCCAGAGACTTTCAACAAGCCATCCTGCTCTGTCCGCTGACCTCCACAAACACACTGAAGGTCACGGGTGCCGTGTAGCTGGTGCCCTCCATCACAGCCAGCACAGACCATGGGAATGGCAATGCTGGCTGAGGCTGAGAGCCAGCTCCCCTTTTCTCTCCTCAAGGGCCAATCTGGCTAACATGTTTTATAACGCAGCGGTACTCAACCTTGAATGATTCAACCCTTTAATACCCTCATGTTGTGGTGACCCCCCAGCATAAAATTATTTTTGTTGCTACTTCATAACTATAATTTTGCTACTGTTGTGAATCATAATGTAAATACCTGTTTTTCTGATAGTCTCGCTCAACCTCTGTGAAAGGGCTGTTCAATTACTTTTAATTTTATCAATATTGAAAATTGTATGGTTGTGCTCACGGTGTCTGTGCCACTACATACAAATGGTGGTCAGCTGGCAACTTTATGGAGCTGGTCTTCCCTCTTCACCTTTACATAGGTTCCAGAGATTAAACTCAGGTCATCTGGCTTGCCCAGAGAGCACTTGAACCCACGGAGCTACCCCACTGGCCCTTAAAGACATTCTTAAGCTCACGAGAAACAAGATACATCAAAGGAGAAAATAGCTGCAAAACTTAAGTCTGATAATCCAAAATATATACCCTCAAAGCTCAAACAAAGCAATAAAAAAATTAATCAGAAGGTTTAATCAAGAGATGGAGAGATGGCTCAGTGGTTAAAAGCATGAACTGTTCTTCCAGAGGATCTGAGTTTGATTCATGGCACCTATTTCAGGAACTCACAATTACCTGTAACTCTAGTTCCAGGGGATCAAACTTCTCTGACCTATATGGCTACCTGCAAACTCTTGTGCACATACTTACACACAGACATAATTTCAAAATATAAAAATTTTTTAAAGATTTAAACTATTTAATATATGGTTGGCAAGTAAACATACCAAAATTGCTCACCTATTTAAACTATTTAAAATAAAATAATATATGATAATAGTGTATAATATATGATATAATACTTATATTATAAAATCATAATTTATATTATAATTATATAATTATTAAAGTACAATTATATAATTTTATATAATAATATATAAATAATGTATAATTTATAAATATATTAATTTTATATAATATAATATAATATATAATATAATAATATGGATATGCAACATATAAAAATAATATATAAAAGTAAATGTATAAATTATTTAATATAATATATTACATATATAATTATGCATTATATTATGAATATAAAATTTAAAATACAATAATTATATGCTACATATATTATATAATATATAATTGTAACATAATAACGTTATAACAATTTAATATTTAATGTATTTAAATTATTTAATATATGGTTGACAAGTAAACATACCAAAACTGCTGACAACCTTTAATACCCAATGAGAGGACACAACCTATCTATTAGAGCAAACGAAACTGGAAAGATTGGCCACACCAAATGTTGGTGAGGATATAGAGAAAGCAGGATACCTGTTTTCAGTTTGGGTTCCTATTACTGCAACAAAACACCATGCCCAAAAACCAAGTTGGGGTGGGAAGGATTTATTTGTCTCATGCTTCCAGATCATAGTCCATCATTGGAGGATGTCAGCACAGGAACTTACACAGAGCTGGAACCTGGAGACAGGAGCTGATGCAGAATCCATAGAGGGGTGCTGCTTACAGGCTTGCTCCCCGTGGCTTGTTCGGCCTGTTTTCTTATAGAACTCAGGACCACTAGCCCAGGGTTGGCACCACCCACAATGGGCTGGGCCCTCCCCCACTGATCAATAAATGCCTTACAGCTGGATCTCATGGAGGAATTTTCTCAACTGAAGCTCCTTCTTCTCTCAGGACTCTAACTTGTGCCAAGTTGAAACACAAAACTAGCCAGTACACCTGTGAACCTCTTTGACAACATAGATGATCCAACTAGCCTGGACAATAACTTGGCAGTTTAAATCCACAATGTGTAAGAAACACCAAAGGTGTTTGCCCACATTAATGTATGACTGCATGAAGACTTATTCTCCCAAATTTTAACTGTAATAGCTGGAAAGTAGAAACAATTTCATTACCTATTAACAGATGAATGAATGAACTATAGCATATCCATAAATATTATATTTTATGATAAAGAAGACTGATATATATATATATGAGATACCAAGTGATACACACACACACATTTCTTTATCCACTCATCCATTAATGGAGACCTGGGCTGATTCCATAACTTGGCTATTGTAAATAATGCTGCAGATGTGTAGCTATCTATATTGTGGTGTGCTTTGATTTCTTTCCGTAGGTCCCAGGGATGGTACAGCTGGATCTAGGTCCAGGGTTTCTGTTTGTTTCTTTCTTTGTTTTTCTTGTTTTTAAATCAACTTCTATAATGTTTTCCATAGAACCAGTACTAGTTGCACTCCCACCAACAATATGTAAGGGTTCCTTTCTGCCGGGCCATATCCTCACCAGCATCTTCACTTTATTTCCTTTTGAATCGTGGTCCCTCTGCATAGCCTACCTGGCCTTGAACCTGTGGTCCTCCTGCTTTCAGCCTCCTGAGTGGTGGGGTTACAGGCATGTATTAATATGCCCATTCTCCTACTAGCTTACTCTGAGAAGAGCCAACAGCCCATGTGACAAAGAGTTGAGCTCTGACCAGCAGCCACAGGGATGAGTGTGAAATCTCATCCCCCTTTATCCCCTCTGATTCCTTACACTGACCACAAATTTAGCTAAAACTTGAAATTCAGGACTCTGAGAGACTCTAAGTAGAGGCACCCACATCAATCATACCTGACCACAGCCTCAGAAATAGTTTAGGTGTGCTGGTTGGTTTTTGTTTGTCAACTCCACATAGCCTAGAATATCTCTTAGGAAGATATCTTTAAGAGGAATGTCTATACAAGTAGTTTTCAGCTTTTCTAAGGCTATACAATCCTTTGATACAGTTCCTCATGTGTGGTGCTCCTCAACTATAAAATAATGACATTGCTACTTCATAACTATAATTTGCTACTGTAATGGTTTCTATTGTAAATATATGATATGCAGGATATCTGTATGTGACCCCTGTGAAAGGATGTTCGACCCCCAGAAGGGTCAAGACCCACAGGTTGAGAACCAGTGGTCTACACCTTGGTCTGAGAACATGACCTTGAGAGATGTCTTAGTTGGTGATTGACATATGAAGACTTAGTCCATTGTGGATGGCACCATTCCCTAGGCAGGGTTTCCTGAACCTTGAAAGAAAGGAGAAAGCTAGATGACAAAAGTAAAACTGAGTTTATCCTCTCTTTGCTCTTGCTCTTTTGACTATGGTTTTGATGTGACTGGCTACCTGAGTTCTTGCCTTGACTTTCCCACATAGCCAACGCTAACCTGGAGCTGTAAGTCAAATAAACCTCCCCAGATTCTCTTTTTGTCAGGGTATTTATTATAGCAACGGAAATGATACTAGAACAGCGCGATCATGCTTGCTGTCTTAACACCGCACATTGCAGGATAATTTGTTACGCGGCAGTAGGTAACTGATACACACAGCAACAACTTTCATCTTTCATACTCAGCTCTGTCACCTCCTCTAGATGCCCTCCCCCCTCTCTGGTTTAAGATTATTTTTTCTTTCTTTCTTTCTTTTTCTTTTTTTCTTGTGCTGCCTTGTTTCCAGGCCACTTTCTAATACAATGTCCCAATTTATTTATTTTACAGACCTTATCAACTGTAATTAAAATTCACTTACTGTGTGTGAATTATCTGTCACCTGACTACCTCACTGATCTACACCTAGAATAACACAAGGCTCAAAGACTTACTGACAGAAGTAAAAGGAGCAATGGTTCTGAATTATTTACCCAGAAACATCCTGGTGAAACCACTCCCTACAACCAAGGATAACCTGTGCTGCGATAGGCACCACGACAACCAAAATGTCCTGGGGCGTTTGTAAGCTTGAGAACAAGGCCTGCTCTTACACAATGGACCAGGCAAGTAATCTGCCAGAGACCCAGAGCTGTACGTGACAGAAAGAAGCAGGAGTCAAAGAAGGTCTGTCTGTGTTCAATGAACCGGTGTTGTCAGAAACAATCATTTTAAAACCACATATTAGGCTAGAGACACTCCACAAGGAGCTGGGGGAGAAGGAGGAAAGTGGTGAACGTCTGGGTAAGGGAAGAGGAAGGTGCTCTGGGGCCTTGGGCTGCTTAAAGAAGATCACAGTGGAGGCAGTCAGCCGAGAGGGAGATAGGAATGGCAAGGGGGGGTCTCAATCCATCAGGAAGAATGTGCTACAGATGTCTTGTTAAATGGACATGAGATCAAACTGCTTTCTAAATGTCACCCCCTAGACTAGCACTGAGAGTGGGGAAAGCATCTGGGTTGACAAAGCTTCATTTTGAGTAGGTAATTAATGAGGAGACTCCTAAGTGGCCAAAGTGGTGTGATCACACAGTGTCGGGTGCTCAGCCCCCCACATCTATATCACACACACACACACACACACACAGTCACACAAGAGCCAGCAAACACGGAGAGAAAGAGAGAGTGAAAAGATTATAAACACTGGAGGAAGAAAAAAAAAATAGCTGGGTGGTGGTGGTGTATGTTTTTGATCTCAGCACTTGGAAGGCAGAGGCAGGTGAATCTCTGTGAGTTTGAGACCTCAGTAACCAGTCTGAGCCAAGAGGACAAAGAGGATGTGTGGCCAAAAAGACCAGTTTTTAGAGGAATCAGAAGCTGGGGGAAGGAAAGTGAAGCCTCTGGGCTGGAGAGGGTTAGGGCAGGGTTGCAGGTGAGAAGAGGAGAGGGGAGCCACCTGTGCTGTGTGGCTGGCTGCCAGTGGCCACTACGGTATGTTAATAGATGTTAATAGACATTTGTCCTGAGTTTCTTTGGCAGCTGGCATTAAGGGAAGTTAGTGGGAGTGCACATAAGAGTATACACACTGTATACATGTGCCAAACTGGCAAGATTAAAAGTATTGACAGAGGAACCTTCCAACTATGTTGATGCATCTACCAACCCCCTACCCCAAGTGGTTTTGTAGAGGCAAGCATCTGATCGCCCATGTGACTGTGAGTTTTGCAGATCTGTAGCCCTGCCTTAAGATGTAATGTGTAATGGCAGACATCTGTGGGTGGCAGGCAGGAGGACTGTAAGTGAATGAAAGGCCAATCTAAGCTATTGTGAATGGTAGGGTACTTCCTTATGTACAAGACTGAGAAGGAAGAGGAGGAGGAGGAGGAGGAGGAGGAGGAGGAGGAGGAAGAGACAATGCTTCGGAGGGGTTACAAAATGTAGCACACTTGACAAAATAGTCAGTTATCTCACTACTACTGCCCAACTTGCCCTTCTCTTTAGTCTCTTTAGCAACTCTAAGAGTTATAGATACCTAGAGGCAAAAGTTACAGATGAGACTTGGTGCCACTACCATGACCTGAGTAACCAGTCTGAGCCGGCTTCTCTGAGAACAGGAAAAGGCAGAGCTACTGGGTCATGCTTGGAGATAGGTTTCTGCTGCTACCCACAGACAGAGGGATTCCAAGACCAGGCAGCACAAGCAGAGAAAGATAGGCCAGAAGGAGGGGCCCCAGCAGGTTTGTGGCTTTGTGTCAACAATCCTGTTGCCCTGTGTTGGCCCTGCTGTGTCTACAGGTAGTGCTCCTGGGGCCAAGCCCCATCATTCCCTTTGATCCAGGTCTGCAGTAAGTCTCTCTTGTTAGTTCCTCTGGCATCTTCTCTACCCTTGGACTGTGGGAAGCCACATGTGCCGTTGCTGAGTGGCACTGACTACTGCTGGCCACCACGCATAAGATTGGACAAACAACCAATGTGTACATATGCAGTAAAGTTTTTTGCAAAGACACTGCCTGGCCCAGGCATGATAATGAGGTTCTGTAAGGTACTGAGAGTATAACCAATCAGATGTGAGACATGCAAATGAGGTATGATAATGAGGTTCTGTAAGGTACTGAGAGTATAACCAATCAGATGTGAGACATGCAAATGAGGTATGATAATGAGGTTCTGTAAGGTACTGAGAGTATAACCAATCAGATGTGAGGCATGCAAATGAGGTATGATAATGAGGTTCTGTAAGGTACTGAGAGAGAGTAACCAATCAGATGTGAGACATGCAAATGAGGCGTAGTGCATAACCAATCCGGGTGTAAGACACGCCTCTCCTAGGCCTATAAAAGCAGCACCAGTTCTGGGCTTGGGGTCTTTTCGCCTCTACAATCAAGCTCTCCCAATAAACGTGTGCAGAAGGATCCTATTGCAGCGTCGTTACTGCTGGCCAGTCGGGCGTGCGCAAGATTGGACCACCTCTGAGGTTGAGAAATTTACTGCTTTGTGATAGTTATCTTGGTTGTCAGTTTGACTGGATCTAGAATCAACTAACAGACAAGTCTTTCAGCATACTAGTGAGGGAATTTCTTGGTTGTTTTCACTGAAGTGGAAACAAACCTGCTGGGGCCCCTCCTTCTGGCCTATCTTTCTCTGCTTGTGCTGCCTGGTCTTGGAATCCCTCTGTCTGTGGGTAGCAGCAGAAACCTATCTCCAAGCATGACCCAGTGGCTCTGCCTTTTCCTGTTCTCAGAGAAGCCGGCTCAGACTGGTTACTCGGGTCATGGTAGTGGCACCAAGTCTCATCTGTAACTTTTGCCTCTAGGTATCCCAAATATATGAAGCAATCCTCCACCCCTCCCTGCTCCCCCTGCTCACACACAACCCAGATACAGAGGAAGTCAGAGAAAGAAAAGCTTTTGAGTTTTGCCTGCTTGCTTTCTTGTCACGCAGGCAAGTTTATCTACCTCAGCTGACACCAATACTAGTCTTCAAGGACATCAGAACTCAGGCTGCTTTGGACTTCCAATGTAGACTGCAGGTCAGTGGTTTTCCAGGAATCTCCAGGCCTCCAACATCATACTGGGACTGCTGAGGACTCTGGCCTCAAGGACTTAGCAACTACAGGATTCTCAGCCTCTCCAGTATGAGGCAACCATTGCTGGACTCCCTGGACTGCATCCTATATGCAATCTAATACTCTCCCCACCACACACACACACACACATTCTGTCAGTTCTGTTCCTCTATCCTCTAGAGTACCCTAATATACCCTTTCTCCAGGACACATCTCAAGCTATTAAAAGCAGCTCTGTTAAAAACGCAAAACAAAAGCAAAAGCAAAAAATGAAAACCTAACAAGGATATACATTCCTGACCGGGGCACTCACAAGCTTTCTGTTCATATGCCAGTTTGTGATATCATCCTGAGCTCCTCAAAAGCTCTCAGCATTGCCTCTCATTATAGTGACTGGCATGGAGAAGTATATCCCATACTTCTATGTGGGTTACTCTGACAGCATCTGCCCTATGTGCCCTTGCTTTGTGCCTGGGACCTTTTTGCTTTGTGCTGTTTGTAGGACCCCACACAACTGTCACCTGCAGCATGGAAGGATAGTACTTTAACACACTGTGCAGTGAACCTTTACCTATGGGGTGTGGGCTAGGGTAGGTGATGGGTAAATATGTCTTCTGACATCCTTGGACAGATTATGTTCAGAAGGTTGCATGGGATGAAACAGTCAGCCTTCTATAGTGCTGTTCATCTCAAGGCACAGCCTCTTGTCAGTCTACTCTTTCCCCTTGGGATTATTATTTTTTTCTTCAATTAAAACCCTTATTCAAACCAGACATTATTATGTAAATCTCTAATCTTAACTTGGGGGAGACAGAGGCAGGGGAGGAAGTCTATGTGGGTTCAAGGCCACCCTGGGGCAAGCTAGCCAGGCTATGTAGTATGACACCTTGTGGATGGATAAATAGATAGATAGATAAAAATAAGTACTGTACTCTGAAGTATTTTTCTCGGGCTTTGCTTTCAGGAATGCAGACTTTTAATTTTTTATTTTTTTGGTTTTTCGAGACAGGGTTTCTCTGTATAGCCCTGGCTGTACTGGAACTCACTCTGTAGACCAGGCTGGCCTCAGAAATCCGCCTGCCTCTGCCTCCGAGTGCTGGGATTAAAGGTGTGTGCCACCACACCCGGCTGAATGCAGACTTTTAAAAATCTGGGTCTCAAGCAGGGAATATTTGTATCTATGTTCAAGGTTGGTTTGAACATCAAATAGTGTGATGGTTAACTTAGCTGTCAACTTTGGATTGAGAAGAGCCTATACTAGTAAAAATTCACTTGTGAGCATGTCACTGGGCATTTCTAGAGACTGTTGGTACAGCAGCTGAGAGGGGTGTCTCCCCTGAATGTGGGCAATGCCACTCAATAGGCTAAGAGTGCTGCAGAGATAAGGGGTCAGCCAGCTAGCCCAAGCGTCTCTTTTCCTGAACCATTTAATCCGATTACCATCTACCATGGGGAAGTAAACACCACTAGGACTATTGCAAAAGCTCCCCTAGCCAAGACAGACTTCAGAGTATCATGTTCACACTGGTTCTCCATTCTCCTCTGAGGTCGTATCAAGTGCACCAAGGAACCTTCCCTGGAAATGTCTCCCACTCGACCTCCCCTTTTCATTCATCTTTCTTTTCTGTGATATTTATTTTGTGTGTGCACACGTAGCACATATGTGGAGGTTAGAAGACAGCATCCAGGAACCAGGGCTTGCCTTCCACTACCTGGGTCCTGGGGATCAAGCTGAGGTCATCAGCTTGGCAGCTGTGCCTTTAGCCCTTGAGCCATTGAATGACTGTCATTGACCTTATGGTTTGTCATACCTTAGCATTTCTTCCAACTACTTCCACAAACACCTCCCCTCTGCTCCCCTTGTGTCTAGTTCAGAGCCATCCTTCCTTTCTGCTCCTCCTCTCTCTCTCCACTTCCTGAAGCTACAGATTGCAGTTCCCTGTTCACCTATTTCTCCTCTTGACTTTTGTGTCTCAGCTCACAACACACCCAGGATTTCCTTCTTACTTCCCTAGAGCTAACCCACTAGCAGCGACCTCAACCTGTGGCATTTCCATTTCTGAAACTCCATCTTGTTTCAATCCATACCTAAAAGCCACCTGCGAAGTCTTAACCATGTAGTTATGCAACCCTGGCTATATGCACTGTGTTTGTACTATTCTTCTTCCAACTGTGTATGTATGGAGACAATTTGAATGCCATAATATAGGGACAGGGAGCCCAGCCAGGCCAGGAGTCTGGACTTACAGGCAGTTGTAAGCCACCTGGCATGGGTGCTGAGAACTGAACAGGTCCTCCCTCTGGAACAGCAGTAAGTTCTCTATAACTGCTGAGCCATCTCTCCAGCCCACAGAGCAGAAAGTTTTATGGAGACACTTTTCCAGAGATGTTCAGAGGGTATCTCTTGAGTACTTGACCACATATAGATCAATGTGTGCATGAGAAAGAATTTCCCAAGCTGGATGAAGAGCCACTAAAAGGAATAGATATATCAGTAACTGGAATTCACGCAGAAATGAGAATAAGGCTTTTCCCCCACAGACTAGGGAGGGAAAGTTTATTATTTATAAGACCTTGGCTAACATACAAAGTGTCACCTCATTGGGAGAGTAACTAGCTTTAATGTCTGCACTGGTCTGCTCTCACCTGACAGATCAGGAAGGCAAGGTCCAAAGTATCACTGTTCCAAAGTAACAGTTACACACCAGAGCAGAGCTTGCTAGTATGTTTATCAGCTTTTTATCACTGCAACAAACATTGGAAATGATCTTACAAAGAGAAAAAAATTACTTGGCTCAAGAGTTGAGAGGATTTCGCCGCCAATGGTGGTTGGCTTTGAATCTATGATGAGGTAGTTTAGCAGCAACGACATGTGGCAAGAAAAAGCTCATTGCTAGGAAGAAAAGAGGAGGCCAGAACTTAGTGTCCTCCTCTGCCCTTCTCTACCTTACCATCATTTGTTGGAGTCATAATCTCTTTTGAGGGTACACCCTCAATGACCTAAAGACACCCTCTCACTGGACCTGTCTATTAAAGGACCCACCATATCCAAATAGCTTCACCTGGGTCCAAGCCTTTAAGATACAGATCATCCAATCTTAGCATCTGAAAAATAGTCATGAAAACAAAGCTTGACAGTAGTCAGAAAGGCACATTACATGCAGAGGCACATTTATAAGGGCAACTTCAGATTTATTGTAAAAATTTTTAATTTAATGTGATAAACAAGGGCTGGGGATAAAATATCAATGTCAATGGGTAAAAGCACTTGACACATAAGCATAAGGACCTGAGTTTGAATCTCCAGAACTCATTAAAGGTCAGTACAGCAGCAAGTGTCTATAATTCCTGTCCTCTTAAGACAAGATGGGAGGCAGGCATAGGAGAATCCATAGAAGTCTGTGGGCCAGATAGGCTGCCATTCATGAACGAAAACAACAAAAGAGAGCTGTCTCTAAGGATGTGTAGAAGCAAGAACCAACACCCAAAGTTGTAGTCCACTCATGCACCATTATGTGGACATTCTGTGGCATGCATGCACCCAATTACACACATGAAAATGCACATAGACATGCACACACAGTATGGGACAATAGTACACATACATACAATTTTATAAATTACTTTCTTCACTTAGAAATGTATTCTGCTCTTTCATTCCTGTAACACCATTCATCCGTGTTTAGCTATATCATAATCTATGCAACCAAACCTCTAATCTTTCAGATGGACATTTTCAATATTTGGAATTCCAATGGGCATTGCCAACCATCTTTGATTCTCTTACATGATCCCACAAGTTATCATAACTGATCATTTTCTTAGGAGAAATTCTATAAAAAATATTTTTAACCAAAGGGCAGGAATATTTAAAATATTTTTGATATATTCTATTACCCATCAAAGAAGTTATACATCCCTCACCATCACTGCACATACTTTTTTTTTTCAAAATATACTCCATAAGTGTAGAGCAAGCATGAAGATCATATATATTCTGTGACCCTTTTTTATCCGTGTGTGGGCAAATGGAATGCAAATGAGGCTGCTTTCTACATCTAAATTGGAGTTAGGATACACAGCTCAAGGTAATCACAGTGAAGCAGATAAATTTCCATAGAACTAGGAACAGAAGGCATTCACCTCTGTATAAAAATAGAAGAAAAAAAGGCCTTCTTGAGGAGATAGGAAGCAATCAATAATATACCCATTTTTGTTAGTCTTGTAAAATTGTTTTTTAATACATTTAAAAAAGGGGGGGGGGGCTAAAGGGTCATTCCAAAGCTGGAGGATGACAGTCCCAGGAGGAGACTTGAAGGGTCAAAGTCAGTAGAAAAGAAGGCCCTGGGAGATGTGCGGAATAAAATGTAAATGACTGTTCTGTGAGGTCCAGAGAATGATCTGTGATCGCTGTTTATTTTTTCAATGAGCAAGTTTATGTTAAGTCTCTAGTAAGCAAAAAGTAAGAGAACAAATAGTGAGCACCACTAGAGAGAAGCAGCAGGCAGACAACAAAATGTGATCAGGTCAGGGGCTCACAACATCTACAGAGTCGGGAGAAGCCCGACTGAGAACATGGACAGAAGGTAACACCGTCAAATCAGAGGTTACAAGCGTCCAGCAGAAAATGAACTGTGGGGATTGAGGCAGTCTGCTGGCTGTCCTGATTGGAAGAGGTTGGGGCAGAGACTCCTTTCTGTCCCTTTCATGGATAAGCTCCCGGGATGAACTTCTGGCCTCATGTTCCCGCTGTAGGCATTTTAATATGACCGGGTGAAAATAGTAAGCTTGGTTAGGAACTGTTCACTTTCTAGCTGTCCTCCATGACTTGTTGGCTTTGGTACCTATGCTTGCTTGTTTCCCTTTCTCCTTGCTGTGGAGTCAGGGGCCAGCCTGCCTCAGGGCAAGGAGTTTTAGAGACAAGGAAGGGCCTCTTCCCAGAGTTTGCATTCAGCATACGGAAATTTACCAATACAATGCATATAACTGCAGCTCCTGACTATATAGCCCTTTACAATTTACCTGATTTTTTTTTTAATGATGTGAAGGGACATAGTAGGAGTCACGTGCAGGGTATGGGGGTTTACATACTACCATTGTACTACAACCCTGGACTTCCTTTGGCTAAGAACTCTCCAATTTTGTTTGCTTGTTTGCTTGTTTTTGTTAAGATATGGCTTCACTTTGTAGCCCTGGCTGGTGTGGAGCTTGTTTTGTAGGCCAGGCCAGCCTTGAACTCACAGAGATCTGTAGCTGTCTTGCTGGAGTCTTGAAAAAAAAATCAAAAACCCATTCTTTTGTCCCATGTCATTTCCTCTATGGCATTTAAAATCACATTTTCCATTCTGCCTTGTCCGTGTCTGGGCACCACTTCTAGCTGTCTTTAGCTACTTTGTGGTTCTTCTTTCTTCCACCCCTTTATACCCTTTCAACTCCCTAACACTAGATAAGAGAGAAAAGAGGATAGAAAGGAAAGGGAACCATGTTATCAATAGACTACTTCTTGATGATTAGGGACATCAAGTTTCTTGGGGCAAGTTTGCTCTTCATTGTCAGGATATCTAACTTCCTCTTGTTGTTTCTTCTTAGAACATAACTACTTGACAACCAACAACAACCCAAAGCAAACAACAACCCAAAGCAAACAACCACCAATCAACAACCCACCCTGCTTCTCAGGGCCCTAGCATGTATACCCTCTGAAAACTCCCCAGAATTCCAAACGTCACATAATTGCAGAAACTATCCTGCTAGCAAAATCACACCCCTGCTAGAGAATGAGGCAAATTATAGTCAGCTGCCCTGGACAGTCTGAAGCAGCCCCATATGTCACACCTAGGATTAATTTCTGTGGTTTGTTTTTTTTTAGAAACCTAAATGCCAAAATTACACTACAGAGAGTCAACTTCTTAGACTCACTGTTTTTGGTTGTTTTGTTTTTTGTTTTGTTTTTGTGGATGGGTAGAGGTGTTGGTATTTGGAGTTAGTTAGTTTCCAGCCCTGGCTATCCTGGAACTTGCTTTGTAGACCAGGCTTTCCTCGAAATCACAAAGATCTGCCTGCCTGTACCTCTGGAGTTCTGGAATTAAAGGTATGCACTACCAGCACCTGGCCGCACACACTGTTTTGAGCAGTATAATGAGTTGTCTTTTACAACCATGT
Organism: Mus musculus; assembly: GCF_000001635.26. Classification (NCBI taxonomy): domain Eukaryota; kingdom Metazoa; phylum Chordata; class Mammalia; order Rodentia; family Muridae; genus Mus; species Mus musculus. The sequence continues at coordinate 71,472,302 of NC_000072.6, read as the reverse complement.
AATTATGAGCCTAATTTATACAGAGTATGAAAGAGGTTGTTTGGTTGGTGGGTTTCTCTGTGTAACAGAATCCTGGCTGTCTTGTCTTGCTTTGTAGACCAGGCTAGCCTCAAAGTCATGGAGATTAACCTGCCTCTACATCCCAAGTACTAGGATGGAAGGTGTGTGTCACTATGCCCAGCCCAAAAGAGGGCATAGTTGAATTTTATGAAACTTGAACAGATTAGTCCTATCAGGGAGAGGCCAGAGTTTGAAAGCATGGGAGTGTTGACATATGGAGTGATAAAGCAGTGGGCAGTGGGAGTCACCCCAGGAGAATCTAAAGAGAAAAGAGGCAAATCTGGGGACAGGGCTAAGAGGGCTATCGAAGAAGGAGGAAGGGGGAGAGGGAGGAGGAGGGGGAGGGGAAGGGGGAGGGGAAGGGGGAGAGGCCAGTTGAATTTTAAGATTTCTTATTTCTTTTCCGGAGCTTAGGAGAAGGCTCATTGGGTAAAGTATTTTCCCCTCAAACAAGAGGCCCTGAATTGGGGGTCCCAATACTCACGATATAAAAGGGCAGGAACAGTGTGAGCCTCTAATCTAGGGCCTGAGAGACAGAAACAGGATCCAAGGGCTCTCTTGTGAGTTGGGCTAATCAATTGGTGAGCTCCAATTTTAGTGAGAAGACTGTCTCTCAAAAGGTGAGGTTGCTGGGTATGGTAGAACACGCCTTTAGTCTCAGCACCAAGGAAACAGAGGCAGCTGGATCTTTGTGAGTCGGAGCCCAACCTGGGTCTACAGAGTAGGTTTCAGGCAAGTCATGGCTATATTTTGAGACCTTGCCTAAAACTAAAATGTTTGAGATTAGTAAAAGAAGACACTCAACATCAACCTTTAGTGTCCACATATATAGGCATGTATGCATGTTTAAACACATACATACAATACACATAAATATTTATTCTAATTGACATAATTAAACATTTTGTGGGATACAATGTTATGTTTGACTCATGTAATTAGTTAGTGTTCTTGTCTATTACGGTACCTGTGTTTCCACAGCTCCTTCTATTGATAACCTGGTTCTTGCTTAGAAGAGGAGCCATGACCTAGATTTAGTCAGTGATACTATTCCATCTCTTTGGCTACATGGACTAGACTAGGGGTGGATATATAATACCAGCCAAGACAATCAGACTTGTTATCTGACCATTTCCTCACTGGACTGGTCTTTTCTTCCCCATTGGCCATTGAATATTTTGACTGTGGGTCCTCAAGCAAGTTCCCTGATAGACATAGAGTGGCTACTGCAGAAGGCCTTTAGCACAAGTGTTCATCACATGAATTGGCTATAGGTGATTGATTAGTTAGAAAACGTAATCTGTGTGATACATCAATAGCTGTTGTTATAAGCACACCCTGAGCCAGGTAATAGAGCATGAAATGGACAGAAGAGAAGCCCCAGCTGCACTGAGTGACCTCATGATTTGTTTGCCAAACTGGCACCCTCAGGCAGCTAGGAAGAAGCTCTCTCAAAGCCTACCCCCACAGTGACTCACTTCTTTCAACACCACCTAATAATGCCACTCCCTGGGCCAAGCATATTCAAACCACCACACAGTTCTCATTGAACTTAGCATTTTGACTAGTTTGGCTGGCTGAACATTCGGCTCTAGGAATCTGTCTCTGTCCCCCAATGCTGGGGTTATTGGCATCTTCAGTCTTGTCTTACTTTATATGTAGACCCTGGGGACTTGAACTTGGGTCCTCATACTTGCTTAGGAAGTACTCCTAACCAATTGAGTTATCTCCAATCCAAGCCTCCAAACATGTTATTTTGTTATATTGCTTACTTGTGTTGCTGTTACTAAGCAACAGCTTTTTTTTTTTTTTAATTTTCCCTTCTATCCAGACTGCTATGTTGTCAGAGGAAAGAGAAACACTTTTTTAAAAAGCCTCTCAATAGCTAATTACAAGGCATTCTTTACACTAGGAAAAATGTTTCAATGAGAGATATTTGCAATGGGTGTAGAAGACTGGGGACCGCTGATGGAAGGAATTAGTGATAAGGATGGAAAAGTATTCCAAGTCAAGTGTTCAAGGGCAGTCAGAGGATGGAGATCCCAGAAAAGCAGAGAGTGAATGAATACAGGGTGTGGATATTTGCATTAGGAAAGGGAATGGACTGCCTGCCATACATTTCCTCTGCTGGTTGGTTTAGTCAACTTGACATAAGCCTAAACATATCTTGGAGGAGGGAATCTCAACTGAGAAAATGCTTCCTTCAGATTAGCCTGTGGGGGCAATTGTCTTGATTAATGATTGTTGGGGAAGGGCATGCCACACTATGGTTGGTGCCATCCCTGGGCTGGTGGGCATGGTTTGTAGAAGAAAGCAAGCTGAGGAAGCCAAGAGAAGCAAGCCAGTTAGCACTGTTTCTCCCCAGCCTCCGCTTCAGTTACTGCCTCGAGCTTTAGTTTAGTGCCTGCCCTGACTTCTCTTCATAATGAACAAAAAACTATAAGCTGAAATAAACCCTCTCCTCCCTAAGCTGCTTTTGGTTATGGTGTTCATCAAATAATAGAAAGCAAAATAAGACACATAAACTTCAAAAAGTTCTGGTTGCTTAGAATAAATTAATATCCATGCTCAGCTGTTTGGAGTGGAATGAGATTATCCCCGTTTGCTTTCTGCTGCTGTGATAAAACATGATGACCAGAAGGACTCTGAGGAGGAAAGGGTTTATCTCAGCTTACAACTTCATCATTGAGGGCAGTCAGGGCAGCAATTCAAGGACTCAGTGGTCAGCAGGACTGGAGTGGCACTGGAGCATGTGGAGCCTCACGTGCAGAACTCTGAAGCTTGCCCCTTGGCTTCTCAGTAGCAGAAAGCCACTACGGAATGTAAACACCAGACTGATGCCTAACCTTCAGGGAAGGCAGAAGAATTTTCTCCACAACACTGAAGTGCAAAAAAGAGTCAGAAAGACTGAAAGGACAGAAGCCCACAATGATGGGTATGGAGAGACCTGATGTTCTAGATGAAATACAAAGTGTTTGCTCATAAGTAGATAGAAGCTTGTGCTTCTGTAACAAACTGGGAAAAATCAGGAAACCTTTGGGTCATAGATCTAGGAATGTCAGTCTGTGTCTTGAGAGCTGTTCCCTGTTCTGCCTCAGCTTAGGAGCCCCGGGAGACTTTACTGCATCCACTGCCATTGCCTAAGATGCTGAAAACGACGTAATGTGGCAGCTCATTCAAGCTTCTCTGCCATGATGGACTACACCCTGTGAGACAGGTAAGTCTTTTATTCCTCAAAAAGGCCACCAATTATATATGAATGTATATCTATATCTATCTATCCATCTATCTATTACATACATACAAATACACACACACACTTATATATACACACACATACACATACACATACATATACATACACACACACATACATATATTTGCTTTTTGGTTTTTCAAGATAAGATTTCTCTGTGTAGCCCTGGTTGTCTTGGAGCTCAGTCTGTAAACCAGGCTGGCCTCAAACTCTCTGCCTTCCTCTGCCTCCCAAGTGCTAGAATTAAAGGTGAGCCCCACCATGCCCAGCTCACCTATCATGTTTTAGTTAAAATTCAAAAGCCCATCTTGTTCTTGTTGTATCTACTCTGTAGTAAAGTATAGGAGCTAATGCTAGAGTCATTCGTCTGGTATGTTTTCTGACCTCAATCAGCTCTTGGGCAAGCGGGTGGTTCTTTGCTCCCAGGTGGTCACCATATTAATGCTGACCTCAACATGGATGCCTGATGAAGATAGCACATTACAGCCTAGAACTCCTGGACTTAAACAACTCTCCTGCCTCAGTTTCCCAAGCATCTGAGTCTATATGTATGCACCCCTGTGCTGGGCACAACTGGTATGTTTATGCGTACTGCTTGTGAACAAAGCAGTTTTCTGTCTTTCCCTTTAATGTGGTCAAGTAGTGTTTCTTGATATGTTACAGTTTTTTTCCTTAAGTTTTGAAGACTTCACTAATAATTTTATAGGAAAATTTATATACATAAAACAACTTGCTACAGTTCTGTGGCTGTTTCGCCAACTTGTTTCAGTGTACAGATTTGCTTTACATGTTCATTTGGAGCCTGGGGGACAACCACTGTGTGACCAGGGCCAGCTCCCTCTTTATAGTGTAGCTTAGATGTGCCTTCCACTGGAAGGTAGAATCCATGGCCTCTTTCTTCTCTTGCCTCTCTGTTGGCCTGTGGCTGGCTTTGAGTAGCAGCGGTTTCTGGATTTGCTTTGTTTCAACGCCACAAGCACCATGCAAAGAAGCTTAGAGCTTGGCTGGGAATGTGGCTTGGTTGGCAGAGTGCTGCCCTGGCATTCAGGAAGCTCTGGGTTTCATCCCAGTAGTGCATAAATGAGGTGTAGTGGGGCATGCTCTGCACTCACCTCACAGGTTCCGCTGCTAGCGAGAGAACTTGAGGTCAGCTTGGGAAGAAAGTTACAAAAGAGGAGGAAGAGAACAACAATTGTATCAGCAGCTTGGATTCTCCTTCTCTCCATGATAGACATGTTTAGAACCAGACGGGCAGTCCTCCAGACAACGTCAGACACAGATATTCAAGCTAAGCTTTCTCATACTGCTAAATCAGGTATTCTGACATCAGAACCTTTGTGCCTTCCTATTTGTATGCTGAAAATCTTGACCCTTACAGTAGTGGTATTAGGACAGGCAGCCTGTGGATTGCAACCCCTTTGGAGGTTGAACACCTTTCACAGGGGTCATAGATTAGATCCCTGCATACCAGATATTTGTATTAGGATTCAGAACAGTAGTAAAATTACAGTTATGAGGTAGCAATAAAAATAATTTTATGGTTGGGGGTCACCACAACATGAGGAACTGTATTACAGGATCACAGCATTCGGAAGGTCGAGAACCACGGTGCTAGGGCATGAAGCCTTTGGGAAGTGATGAGCTTGAGGCCTGTAAATGTGGCTTTAAAGTGGCTTACAGAGGAGAGGCAGACAGACAGACAGACAGACAGAGACCAAGACAGAGACAGAGACAGTAACTGAGAAAGACAAACACAAAGGCAGAGACAAAAGCAGAGAGACAGAGGCAGAAAACAGCACGTTTCTTGCTCCACGGAAGCTTCTCTTTCATCCTTTTCTAGGCAGCACCACTGTACCATATGAAGCCAATTACTATTTACTACCAAATAGTTTTGTCTAATCTTGAATGCCCCAAAACTGGAAATGTTAGCCTGCCTTCTTTGGCTCATCATTATATCTGTGAAATCCACCTATGTTGCTGTTGTATACTTTTTTTTTAATCACTGCATATTATTCCACTAAATGAGTATGCTATCACTTACTTATACATGGTTGGAATTTGGGTGCTTTGTGTTTTGATGCTATTAAGCAATGTTTTAAAAACTCGTTTCAATTGCTGAACAAATGTGCTGCTGGTACCTTAGAGCTGTTTTAATACTTTCAAGTACTGCTGAGAAAGAGGTAAGGGGGAGGGGGAGTGATGGGCAGAGATCAGAGGGTGAAAGCTATTTTAGCCATGCTGAAGAATTTAGCATTTATGACCAACAGAGCAGGGAGCTGCAGAGAGGTCTTGATCCAGGGGAGGAAATTGTGCAAATAATAGAATAACAGGAGTGATGGGGAACAGAATGGTTGTGTCATCAGTTGGCCAAGGGTTCTATTGCTGTCCTATTCATATAGATAAAGTCATGAAAAGGCAAAGTGCAACTTCCTCCTGTTAGCTGTTATGAGCTTTGAGTGCCAGAGGCTAATGACTCTGGGCCTTTAGAATTTTTTCAAAATTATAAGGGGGAACATATTTTGAAAGCATGGGAAACATACATACATACATTTATTTATTTATTTATTTATTTATTTATTTATTTATTTATTTATTTTGAGACAGGGTTTCTCTGTATAGCCCTGGCTGTCCTGGAACTCACTCTGTAGACCAGGCTGGCCTTGAACTCAGAAATCCACCCGCCTCTGCCTCCTAAGTGCTGGGATTAAAGGTGTGCGCCACCACCGCCAGGCTGGGAAACATTTATATTACAGCAAGGTGGTAAGTGGTTGTCTTGTAAAATAAAGTAAAACAAAAAAACAAAACAAACAAACAAAAAAAACCATGGCATGAAGTTTTTCATTTAAATTTATGAATTAAAAAAAAAAAAGAAGCATTATGTGTTGCTGCCTTGGGAAAGAGAGGGGGGGCAGCAGAGTGGGAGGGGAGGGAGAGTCAACTTAGTGTCAGACCTGAAAAGGTGGAGTTGGATCTGCTGAGCTGTAAGCTTACAAATGTGTTCAAAAGAGAAAGAGGGAAAGGTATGCTTAATGTTTAAATTGGTAAGCTGCAGTCCCAATATAGTGTTCGTACATTAGGACTCTGGCTAATCTGTTTCTGACAAGCTAGTCGGTTTCTTTTTCTTTTTTTTTTTAATGAAATAATTCATGGATTTACAGGTTGTCCTTACCGAGAGGTTATACTAATTACCTCTGCCTTGCTCTAACTTTATTGTTCTATAAAGGGGTGTGTGTCTGTGTGTCTGTGTGTGTGTGTGTGTGTCTGTGTGTGTTGGCAAAACTCTCATACACATAAAAATAAAATAATCTAAGAAGTAACCCACAAACCAACAGTTTTCATCCTTTTTTTAATCCACCACCTTATTTTGTTTATACTTTTAATAGCTTTCCTTCTAACAACATTGCTGACAAATTTTCATATTGCATATATCATTAATGAAAATCAACTGATAAGCTATAAAAGTTAAGTCTATTTCTTCCACTTTCAGAAAAGTCAAATTTCATTTTGTCTTGAGCAAGTAGTTTAACAAAAATCTGTTTGCTTTTTTCCCTCCGAAGTTTTCACATTTGATGAAAAGGCACTAAGGACATTCATTTCAAGAAAGGTAAGCTAATTTTAACTAAATAACAGATGGCTCAGAGACATTTGAATTTTAAATGAGGAAGAGCGCTACAGCTGCACACATGCACTGTGTATCAAGCTTGTCAGAACCTCTTTGGTAGAGAGTTGTGATGTTTGGATCTGTATGCATAAGGTTAAAAAATAAGCATCGCAGGGAGGAGAAACTGTACAAAAACTTTAGCTAAGAAGATAACCAAAACAAAAGATCTTCAGAGGAATATCATCACCTATTCAAAAGAAAATTGGCAACTATTATCAGGTTGTCACATCTTCAACTTAATGATTCCCAGATAGAGTTTTCCCAAGACATGGAAATTATTTCAGGGGTTCTCCAGAGAAAGACTATGCTTGTGAACCTCCTTGTGGGACTAAAGATTGCATGGTGTCACCCTACCTCGAGACCAAGTATTGCATAAGATCTGTCACTGCAGGCCCTTGTTTGATTTTGGAGAAAGGGTCTCAAGTACGTCACACTTACAGTGCGGCTAAGGATGGCCTTAGACTCCTGATCCTCCTGCCTCTAGTTTCCAAGTGCCGGAATTATAGGCAAATACCACCACGCACAACTATACCCTTCTAAAAATAAAATCAACCATGTTCATGAATCCCATAGCAATGTACTGTTGAACATCACTAATCTGAAAATACCTGCCCAATGTTTCAAAGCCAGAGTGTTTCAGGCATGATATACTGCAAGTGGAAGATCCCCCACCCCCACGTGATGGACTATGTTTAAGACAGTTGCACAGAGCAGTTTCTTCAGCATACCCTCTCTGCCCACCGTGAGGGAACTCAGCTCCTGAAGGTACAACACACAAACCTTGCTTCAAACCCAAGATCACTAAGAACACATAAAATTACCTTCAGCCCATGTTTAGAAGGTATGTTTGAACCTTGTGTTCAGATTTGAGTCTCATCTCCAAGATGGATGAACATGTAAATATTAAATCAGCTACAGTTTGGATCTGGAATTACCTCCAAGGCTTGCAGATGTGTCCTTGAAGGGATAGACTGTGACTACTTCTTGTCTTTCACTTTCATTACACAGCTTTCTCAAGGACAATGGTCTCTTGCCACACTCTTGGCCATGATCTACTGTGACACCACAGGTCCAAAGCCATGGGACAAAGAACCTGTGGACTGAAATCTCAGAAGCCATGAGCCAAAAACTTTTCTTCCTTTTCAACAAATTATCCTCAAGTATCTTGTCCCATGGATGCAAATCTGGTCAATATAACCCAAAGTCAAAACACTTCCAGGATCAGCCATTTTGGAAGCCAACTTTCTCTCTCTCTTTCTTTCTTTCTTTCTTTCTTTCTTTCTTTCATGTAAGTACACCGTAGCTGTCCTCAGACACACCAGACGAGGGCGTCAGATCTCATTTCGGGTGGTTGTGAGCCACCATGTGGTTGCTGGGATTTGAACTCTGGACCTTCGGGGAAGAGCAGTCGGGTGCTCTTACCCACTGAGCCATCTCACCAGCCCCAGTTTCTTCTTTATCTTAAGAACATTTATATACACATGCCATTTTTAGTAAATTATTTTTGGTATATGTCTAATAAATATTTTGTATGCCTTTAGGAATATATGTTCCCACTCTGGAAGCTACAATTTTAGTCAGAGAATTCCACAGCTGACACTCTAGTCAATCAACCTCATGTATTGGCATTTATAAGTGTCTCCATCAAATAGTATCAAACTATGAATTCTTTTCATGTGTCCATGGTAACAGTTATCAAAATATATTCTGTTTCATAAAACAAGTGTCAATAAAGTAAGATGAACTTAAATTATATAAAGTATTTCCTGTACCAATGCCTGATTAAAAATTGCTGGAAAGACCCCAAACACTCAGGAACAAAACAATAAGCCAAGAAGAAATCAAAGTGGAGATTGCAAAGTATTTTTGAACTGAAGGAAAATGAAAGCACAATCATTAAGATGTTGGGGCATGCTCTCAGCAGCACCTCAGGATAATTTAATAACACAAACACCCAGGTTAGAGCAGAGCAAAAGCTCCAGAGCCAGTGGCATAAAACAGATTAAACTTACAGCAAGGAAGGAAATAGTGAAAAGCAAAGCAAAGATGCACTAATTAAAACAAAATAATCTTTGACAAAAATACTAATAGATTAACCTACAGCTAGGGTAATATTGCTAAAGTGATGTTGTCTTAAAGAGTTAAATTGAGGTCAATCATGAACACAGACACACACAGACACACACACACACACCAGGGATATGCCAAGGAAAACTAGTGAAGGAGCTGATATATTGGTACCATAGGTCTGCATGGTCATTTGGATGAGAATGATGCCCGTGGACTCGTGTTTGAGTGCTTGGTTCCCAGTTACTGGAAGTGTTCAGGAAGGATTAGGAGGCGTGGCCTTGTTGGAGCCTGTGTCTCACTCAAGGGTGGGCTTTGAAATTTCAAAAGCCCACACCAGGCTCAGTTCCTTTCTTTCTCTGTCTGCGACCTGCAAATCATAATGTACGCTCTCAGCTACAGCACAATGCCTGCCTGCCTCTCACCATGCTCCCTACCTTGAAAATCATGGACTAACATTTTAAAACTGTAAAAAAAGCCCTCAAATAAATTTTTTCAAATAAATGTTTTTCAAATAAATGTTATCCCTTGGTCATGGTGTTTCTTCACACCAAAGTAACCCTAAGATACTCAGCAAATGAAAATAGCCAAACTGGTTTCTACATAAATAGCCATGGAGAGTAAAATTAAGTTGAAGTTTCCTAAGTAGTTGAATTTGAATGTAATCTATTTGGTGGAAAATCTATGGGTTCTTGTTCTTGATTATAGTGATTTGGTTTTTTGTTTGTTTTGTTTTGGTTTGTTTTTTGATGTTTTTGTTTGTTTGATTTGTTTGGTTTGGTTTTATATTTGTTTGTTTGTTTGGTTGGTTGGTTATTGGGTTTTGGTTTTTTTTTTGTTTTTTTTTTTTTGAGACAGGGTTTCTCTGTGTAGCCCTGCCTGACCTGGCCTCACGTTGTAGACCAGGCTGTCCTTGAATTCACAGAAATCTGATTGCCTCTGCTTCCTGAGTGCTGGAATTAAAGGCATGTACCACCATATACCCTTCTGAAAGTTGTATATTTTATATAAAGAAATGACTAAAGAGAAAAGCTATGTCAGGAAATGTGTAGACAGTTTACTTCTGGGCTTCAGGACACTCATATAAAACAGGTGCCATTGTGGGCTGGAGATGGCTCAACAGTTAAGAGCACTTGCCACTCTTGCAGAGGTCCTAAATTTAGTTACCAGCACCCATGTCTGTGTCTCAAAACCACCTGTAACTGCAACTCTAAGGGATAGCCTCTTCTGGCTTCCCTAGGCAACTGTGCTCACACGCACATTCCCTACACAGACAGGCACACATACACACAATTAAAATAAATAAATGGTACTAGGAAAAGTAGGTAACTTGAAAAACTGCCCACCACTTTTGCTTAAGTAAAAATTCAAGACATTTTATAAAGAACAAAATATTGGAAATAGAAGAAAGATGAAATAAATCCATATATATCATAAAAACATACACACACACACGTCACATATATAATACTTGAGACATATAACATTTCTAGCAAGATGCTATAAAACATCAGTTGTAGGAGAGTGTTAAGCTGCATGTGAACCAAATACTGTTTGATTGTATTCTGGAATTTTAATTTTCCCTAAAGCAGGCAAAACCCTCTGTTTAATGGAGTAAGGTCATCCCCCTGCTCCCACACCTGTAAATCCCTGGGATGTGCATCACCTCTTACCACCATGTGGTGACATTGCCAGTACTACCTCCCAATCTGTAACCTGCTCACCTCCAAAGGTGCTCTTTGCTCAAAAGCTTCTTCCCACTCCTTCGAGCCCCTCTTGCATCCTTCTGCTCCTCAGAGATGCCCCATTTCACAGGAACCCTCCAATCGATGGATCAGGCTGAACTTGAGAAACCAATATCTCAAGGTATTAGACATGGAATGGCTGTAACTAAACTGGTGAGTAGGCTAAGAATCCAAACAGGCTGGGGAGATGGTGCAGGGTCAGGAGCACAGGGGTTAGGCTGCTCTTGCCAAGAACCCAGCTCTCATTCCCAGTACCCACATGGCAGCTCACAGCTGCCTTTAACTCTGGTTCTACGGTATCGGATGCCCTCATTGACCTCTGTGGGCACTTGCACACACAATGCATATATATATATATATATATATATATATATATATGCAGGTAACACACACACACACACACTCACACACTAAAAACAAATCTTTTTTTAAAGAGAAGAATTAGCAACCATATACAAGAGCATCCCATCGACCAGATGGTTCAAGTAAAATGGGTCATCTTTGAGGACCAAGCAGGATTCAAGAGGGTTTCAAAGGCTTGGGAAATAGAGCAGCAGCAAGAATGTTGTGAGCAAAGAATATAACTGGGTGGATTTAAGTTAGAGCAGAAAGCTGAGAAGCCTTTTCCAGAACAATGGGTCAGTGATGAGAGAGACAGGAAGGCCATTGACTTTAATGAGTGGGCAGTGCATGGTGACCCCTAAAAGGCATATTTTAGAAGATATCTACTAATTATTTATAATATGCCTTTTGACTTTTAGTGAATTGTTCCCTTCATTGTTTCTTGTGGAAAAAAAAAAAACAAACAAACAAAAACCACTCAGTGGCTAAGAGCACTCGCCATGTAAGCGAGAGGACCTGCGCTTAAGTCCCCAGCACCCACAGGAGAAGCCAAGCATATGCATGGGTAAGCCCAGTTTTCAGGGGCAAAGGCAGGATTCCCAAGAGCTCACTGGCCAACCAGTCTATCTTAAAATGGCAAGCTTTCAGTTCATTGAGAGACCCTGACTCAAGGCAATAAGACAGAATGATCGAGGAAGACATCGTGTTGGCTCACACATGAATGTACAAGAGTGCACACACCTGCACATTCACATGCATGCATAACTCATTACACATTTTTTTTAAAAACAGCACTCATCTCAAAAATGCATACTAGGTCCCCATTGAAGGATTTCTTTTCTTAGTTTTTCCCCAAAGCTAAGAATGACTCTTTATCTCTAATGAATGAGATAACTTAAGAATCTCCACTTACCTTGATAATTCAATCCTCAAAACTTGTTTCTTTTAAAGCCCTCAAAGTTCTAACAGAGAAGAAACTCTCTGATCTTCTAGAAGGGGGACAGGAAAGATCGATTTTGATACTCATATGATCAAAATACAGTCAGTCCTCCAAAAATGTGGGTTCCATTGAGGAATTCAATATAGAAAATGTTTGAGGAAAGCATCGGTATTGAATGGGTACTGGCATTTCTCCCTGTCACTATCCTCTGAACAATATAGTCCAACTACATAATAGCAACATTGCATTAGTAATCTTGAGATAGAATATAAAGTATGGGAGAGAATTGTGAGGTCATATGCAAATACTAAGGCATTTTATATAAAAGACCTGAGCATCACTCGTGTTGGTGACCTTGGTTGTCCTGAAGTCAATGCCCCATGGATGCTGTGGGACCTGTTGATTTAGGTTTAGTTCCTCTGGTTTGTGCCAAGGAACTCTACTTTTCAAGGGAACAGCTGGTGAAGGGTCTGTAGAGATGGTTTAACAATCTGTTAAGAGCTCTTGCAGAGGACCAGGGTTCAGTTCTGAAGCACCCATATCGGGCTGCTCACAACCATCTGTAGCTCCAGCTCCAGGGTATCCAATGTCCTCTTCTGGCTTCTGTGGACACCTGCACTCAAGGGCATGCAGAAGCATACATGTGCTCAATTGTGCGCATACACACTACAAACTTATATAAACACAAGTAAAAATGAAATACATCTTTTAATAAGAGAAATGGATGTTGGAGACTCTTGGCCAGGCTCAGTGGCACAGGAATTGACCATGTGGTGTTTGTTATGTCTAAGAAAATGTGAGTCATGAAGAGGCAGCTTAGAGAGTAGGAGGACTCAAGTTGTGGCAGTTCCTGCCACCTTTCTTTCACTGCACACAACAATTAGACCAATGCTCTGTAGATGGTTGGATGAGGAGACTTCTCTTTCCATGCAACAATGTGGTTTTGTTGATTGTATCTCATTGGATGACTGGAATCAGGAGTTGAGTTGTGACATGAAATACAAATGATCCACATTACTCGGTGTAACCACGTCAGCTATAAGCAGAATGACGTGGGTTAGCTGACTGTCATTTAAGTTGCATAAGTTACCTTTTCATCACCTGGCACTTGACATCTAAATCAAATATGGAAATGAATTTGAATGAGAATATGTAAAATCTGGTTATTAAATTCTCCAAAAAGTATCAGGCTATTCAAAATAAAATCCAGGAAGAAAAAAAACCCTTGATTATATATTTTTTCTAGAATTTTATTTATTAGGCTGGCTTTATTGGTGTCTATTCCTATAGCTTCCTTCCTTAGTGAAGACCATTGCCCTTTCATCTTGTTAAAATCAAAGTAAGAAAAGATGAACACAGTTCCAACTATGAATAGGGTTCAGTTACTAGCCTACAGTCGAGTAAGTCTTTGGGAGGCTTTGGAAGGCTGTATGCTCTGCATGTGACTGCAGTGTGAAGCCTCGGGGTCAGAAAGCAGACTGCATTGAGGATGGCCCGCAGTGACCTGCCTGACCTCATTCTTGCTCTTGTCCGATTCTGTCACCTGCACTGTGGCCTGGATCTAGCACTGACTTCTAACAACTGACAGTACAGCAGGTGAGTCACTTCTGAGATGAGGTGGTAAAAAAAAGCCTGTCGTCTGTCCTGTTCACCCCTTCCTGTTTGCTCATCCAATCCCCAGGGAAGCCGGCTGCCATCTCAAGTGCCCTATGAAGACCTTTTCTGTGGTGCAGAAAGAAAAAAAAAAAAAATAGGTGGCCTCAGGAGGAACTGAGGGTAAGCTTAACCATGTGAGTGACCTCACCAACAGACTCTTCCCCAGCTGATTCACAGCCCAGTGAGCAATGATTAATTATACCCATCTGAGCGCTCCCAGATTCCTAACCCACATTAAATGAGAGGGTGTTTGTTAAGGCATTGGATTGTGTGATAACTTTGGAATGACTTAATGTGACAAATAATTTACACCATCAGGCTGGTAAATGACACTGTTTGGTGGCTCAGCCTTGTTGGAGGAAGTAAGTCACTGGGGGCAGGCACATGTCATTCATTTCTCTCTGCTTCATGCTTGCTCTTAAAGATGTGGTCTGTCAGCTTCCTGCTCCCGCTGCTGTTCCTGTTCCTGCTGCTTGCTGCTGTGCCTCCCTTCCACAATGGACGATGACGGACAGATATCCCTCTGCAGCCACGAGCCAAATTAAACTCTCTCTTCCTGAAGTCGCCTTTGGCTGTGGTGTTTTATCACAGCAACAGAAAAGTAACTAGTGCATTGCCCTCGGGACAAATGGCAAGATCTGTCACAAGCTCAAGAACAACAATCAAATCTTTGTACTTAATGCTCTTGCACCAAATATCCTGTTGATTATCTGATAGGAAAATGGGGAGGGGAGAAGAAGACAAAGAAATTAACTGTAGCACACACTCGATCCCTGGAAAAATAAAACCAAACACTGAAAACTCAGGTAAGAGGCTTTTGACACAACAGTTAGGACGTGAAGAGTGGTCATTCTTCTCTTCCTTATGCTTACTCTCAAGCCCATTTACAAACCAGTTTGAGGACTGGAGAGATGTCTCTGAGGTTTAGAATGCAAACTTCCCTTAGAGAGGACCTGGGTTCAGTTTCCATTATCCATGTCAGGAGACACATAGCCACTTGTAACTCCAACTTCAGGGAATCTGATGCCCTCTTCTGGTTTTGGGGGATGCGCGCGCACGCACACACACACACACACACACACACACACACACACACTTAATGTAAAATAAAAATAGAATAAAAAACTAGTTTGAAATATTCGTATATTTTCATGCCTTTAATAAAAATTTGAGGAATGTGTGCATGTGGAAGTTATAGGACAACTTGAGGAACCCATTTACCTTGTAGGTAAATTCTCCTTTTACCTGTGGGCTGAGGAACTGAACTTCAGTTGCCATCAAACTCAGAGATAGGCCCACTGAGCCATCTTTCCAGCCATATTTTCATGTAATTTAAAGAAATCACTCAAAGAGGTCCCTATAGTTAGTTTAAGTGCATGCAGAGAGGCTCCTGAAGTTAGTATGAATGCATGCACATGTGGGGTGCACACATGTTTTGCTGACATGTATAGAGGTTAGAAGCCAGTGTTGAGTGTCCTTCCTCAATTGCTCTCCACATTTACTTATTTCTTTATTTTAGATTTATTTATTTTTACTTTATATGTAAAAGGGTTTGGCCTGCATGTATGTCTGTGTGCCACGTGCATGCCAGGTACCAGTGGGAATTAGAAGAGGGAATCGGATCCTCTGGAAATGGAGTAATGAATGGTTGTGAGTTAAGATGTGGGTACTGGGAATTGAACCCAGGTTCTTATATGGGGCAACATGTGCTCTTAACCACTGAGTCATCTTTCCAGTTCCTTACCACCTGCTCTTTTTTAGAGACATGATCTTTCAATGACCTGTAAGCTCACTGGTTTGGCCAGGCTCCAGGGTACCTGGCTCCATACCTTCCCCCAGGGCTGGCGTAACAGGAGCATACAATCACCCCTAGCTCTTTACCTGGGTCCTGAGGATGCAAACCTAGGTTGTGTGCTTAGGTGGTAGGCACTTTTCCCACCCTCTCCTTGCCCATGATTTTGACCTCTACATCATTACAAGTTTTCTATCTAGTTGTTCTATAAATTACTGACAGATTGAGAATTATAAATGTAATTGATCTTTCTTTCTAGTTCTATCAGGTTTGTGTGTGTGTGTGTCATGCTTATTGTCTAGTACTTACCTGTTTTAAATGCCTAGGCTTCTCAGTTGATTGATCTCTTCCTAATACAGAGCCCACCTGTGTCTCTGATAATTTTCTTGGCTCCGAAGTTTTCTTCATGTAGTATCAACCAGGACTTGTTGATTTCTTTTGATTGTTTGCATGATATCGACTTTTACATGCTTTTACATTTAATATGCCCTTATCATATTTGCAATAAGCATACTGTAGTCCCCCATGTAGTTGGGTTGTAATTTTAAATTCACTTTTCCTGTTTAATCTTTTCACTCTTGTATTTATAGTGAACATTTATATTTAATATAATTCCTGATGCAGTCATCTTCAATATGACATTTCGTGTTTTGTTTCCTGTGTTCTATTTTTTGTCATTTAGTTTCTTTTTTATACCATCCTTGTGGTCTACTTATGCAACTGTAATTAGGATCTATTTCTAGAATCTTTATGTCAGCCAAATAGCAACTTTGTACCCATTAAAAGTAACCCTCTCCTTCCCCTTCAGCAGTAACTGTTAAAGTTTCTCTTTGTGTTCTTGTTATTGTTATTTAGGGTCCCTAGGTTCACATTATGTGACTCTACCATGGTCCACTAATATCATCATTTTACTAGTTCAAGACAAATATAGAAATCTCACTGTCAGTACTAGCTGCTTTCTTGTTTGTACAACCAAATACCTAACATGAAGCAAGTTAAAGGAGAAAGTGTTTTGGGGGCTGGAAAACATGGCTCAGTGGTTAAAAGCACTGCTTATGCAGAGGACTGAATTTGGTTGCCAATATCCACGTTGTATGGCTCATAATTGCCTGTAATTCTAGCTCTAGGAGAATCTGACATCCCCCTTTGGCCTCTAATGACACCAACACACGTGCAATCAAGTTGACAGTCAAAATTATCTAATACACCTCCCTTTGAGTTATGCTTCATTCTGTTTACAACATACCTCTTTTCATCACTTCTACATAACCTACAATAGCATTAGTGTTAAAAATAATTATTAACATTTGGGAAACTTAAAAGACTCAAAAAGAACTGAGCATGGTGATACACACCTTTAATCCCAGCACTCAGAGAGCAGAGGCAGGAGGATCTCTGAGTTATGCCTTGTCTACAGAGTGAGTTCTAAGACAGCCAGGGCTACACAGAGAGACCCTGTCTAGAGAAAAACAAACAAAACAGAGTAGAACAAAAACTGAACAAAACTGCCGGAGGAGGGGGCCAGCCCTGGTGGGGTCTTCGAAGGGGTAAGAGCATCAGCAGAGGATTGCTGTATAATAATAAAACATTTATTTATCTAAGTTTAAGTTACTGTGGCTGACTTGCCTTTTGTGTTCCTCTAAGCCCAGAAACTGCAGTCTCTGGCACTTAGTACCTCAAAACAGCAGGAGATTAAGTAAAGGATTAATTGCTAGAGCCTTTCCTTTTTGTCCAGATGCCTCTTACTGTCAGGCTAGGAGGAAGTTTGGAGCAATACATATCTATTGAACCAGAAGAGAATAACACTGGCAGAAAGAAAAACTTTTACATAAGCAAATATGTGTAAACTCAAATAAATTTCTATACAGATTCATGCATGGGCATTTATACATTTTCTTTCTTACCAGTTGGATCAAGCATTCATTCTAACAATTACATACTTACAAACACACATGCATACATTCTCACAATTACATACTTACACACACACATCCATACTTACATATGCATATGGAGCAAAAGCCCAAGCACCAGTGCAGAAAGAACTCATTCATTCTGGATGAAAAATGAGCTCCAGTCTTTATTGTGTAGAGAAAGAAAAGGCTTCTACCCTTTTAATTTTTAATATAAATGAATTAAACCCAAGTTTATAAGAAGAAAGCTTTGTTCCTTTAATAAGACTAAGCCTACCTTGTTATTAAGAAAGGACCTGTTCTGTTCCATGGTAAGGAAAAACCTTCCTGCTCCTCCCCCTGACTGTTCTTTGTCCCCAACACTTATGCATTTTTTTCAGAAAACATGATCACATGGTAAAAAGTTCATCACAAGTTCACACATAAAATCAAATCATAAATGGAAATAGAAGTTTACAGCAGAGAATGTTTACATGCATATCCATTAGGAGTAATTATCTGGCTAAACACCCATCACCTGTCTCAGCTGCATAGGTTCATTGAAAGTTGAAAGCCATAACTAAGTTATTAGTGAAGTTTTGTACAGATAAACCCAGTCAATATTTTATCTTCTATCCTAGCACCTGTAATAAATTGTTAGTTCCCTTTTATGATCTTTGGTTAATTGTTTTATAACCTCTTGGAATGTGCTCTGAGTAGTAGAAAGTCTGGTTACTATCTAGAAGCAATCAACTGGTGTCACATGGGAGACTGGCAGAGTTCTCATTGCAGTTTTGACTATCAGAAAAGGACCTACTAACAGTCCCAATATAAAAGAGCTTAATAATCACTGATATAATTCTAGGAATTCTTACAGGATCATCATTAAGAATTAAGAAGTCATCTATTTGTCTGTATAGCATCACTACAAGACAGTACATCTTTGTAGATCTGCAGAGATCTGCTCAAAAGGGTGGGCTAATACCTAGTGATTGTTAAATATGTTTAATAATAACAGAAAAGTATATTAATAGCAGGAATCTTTCTTAAAATGAATTTCTCCTGGGCCTTGCTGTGGATTATAATTCAAAGCAGACCATCTTAGGAAGATCACCTGCTAGTTATTAGCTTGTCCTCTGATGGCTCCTGACACAAAAACAAACAAAACTCAGAAAGCCTTTCTTTCTTTCTTTCTTTCTTTCTTTCTTTCTTTCTTTCTTTCTTTCTTTCTTTCTTTCTCTCTCTCTCTCTCTCTCTCTCTCTCTCTCTCTCTCTCTCTCTCTCTCTCTCTCTCTCTCTTTCTCTTCTTCTCTCTTTTTTAAAATATGGTCTCATGTTTCCCAAACTAGCCTTGAAACCTTTATGTAGCCAAAGACAACCTTGAACTTCTGGTCCTTCTATCTCCACTGTGCATCAACACTCCAGGCTCATTCAGTGCAAGGGATTGAATCCAGGGCTTGGTGAGCATTAGGCAAGTGATCTACCAACCAAGCTACACCACTAGTGCTGTTGCATGATACGGGTTTTCTTGGAGGTGCTTTCCTTCCTACTGTCCCAAAGTTCCATCCTTTCTCATTTCCTTTCTGCCTTGGGCTGTTGTTTAGTCACTTTCTGGATTGGTTTTCTGGGACTGACTTCTTTTAGCTGAGATGTTTTGATTTCCATTACATCACTGGAAAAAAACTTTATCTGGACATAGAATTCTAGTTTGGTGATTCTTTTTTTTTTTTTTTTTTTTTAAGTACTTAAAAATGTTCTTGGTGCTGGGCATGGTAACACATCTGTGATCCCAATGGTCTGGCGGCTGCAGCAAGAGTTTGAAGCTATGCTGGGTTAGTGTGAGACTTCTCTGGGGGGAAAATGTATACCACTTCCTCAATCCCCAAAGTTTCAGAGAAAAAAACAAACAAACCTGCTGTTGCTCACAGTGGCATTTCCTATAAGGAACACCTACTTCTGCTTTCTTTCAATAATTTTTCTCCAGCTTTAGCTTTCAGCAATGAATATGTGTCATGGCACAGATTTGCCTTATTCAATTCAGCTTCTTGAATTTGTAGGTTCATGTCTTTTGACAAATGAGGAGACATTTTCGGTTGCTTTCTGAATACTTCACACACCTCATGGATCTCTAGGACTCTGTTCTCTGTTCAGATTGAGTGCGTTCCACAGGCCTGTCACTGATACGGCCTCTGGAGTTGCAGATCATTACTGAGTCTATATGGCACACTTCTATTTGTTTCTCCTTGGCTTTTTAATTCTATTATCTTCAGTTAGCTCATTTGGCAATTTCTGGCACTTTAATGAGGTTTAACATTTTGTGTAATTTACTATTTATTTATTTTGTGTGTGTGTGTGTGTGTGTGAGAGAGAGAGAGAGAGAGAGAGAGTGCATGAGCATATGGAGGACAAAGGGTGACTCTCAGAAGTTATTTTTCTCTTTCCATCATGTGGGTCCCAGGTATTAAACTCGGGCTATTGGGCTTAGTGGCAAGTGCCATTACCCACTAAGCCATTCATCACCCGTCTGATGAATTTTAAACTTTTAATTAAGAAGGATTTTCAAACTATTGCTGAAGCCTTTCATGATATATATTTTAGTATCCCTTTTAGGTAATTTGACATTCATTTCATCTTACAACTTAACGTATGTTGGTTTTTCTTTTTATACATTGTTTTCCTGGTTATTGGATGGTTTTCTTTACATATCCTGAACATTTTGGGTACTGTATTAGTAAGGGTTCTCTAGAGTCACAGAACTTATAGTCTCTATATAGTAAAGGAATTTATTGATGACTTACAGTCTGCAGTCCAATTCCCAACAATGGTTCAGTAGCAGCT
Organism: Mus musculus; assembly: GCF_000001635.26. Taxonomy (NCBI): domain Eukaryota; kingdom Metazoa; phylum Chordata; class Mammalia; order Rodentia; family Muridae; genus Mus; species Mus musculus. The sequence continues at coordinate 71,452,053 of NC_000072.6, read as the reverse complement.
GTGAATGGAAGTCCAAGGATCTAGCAATTGCTCAGTCCCACGTGGCAAGCAGGCAAAGGAGTGAGAGCATGACTCCCTTCTTCCAATGTCCTTATATGGTCTCCAGCAGAAGGTGTAGCCCAGATTAAAGGTGTGTGCCACCACACCTTTAATCCCAGATGACCCTGAACTCGGAGACCTCCCTGTCTTAATCTTCTGGAATCCATAGCCACTATGCCTCAAGATCTCCAGACCAAGATCCAGATCAGAAACCTCTATCTCCCAGCCTCCAGATAAGGGTCACTGGTGAGCTTTCCAATTCTGGATTGTAGTTCATTCCAAATATAGTCAAGTTGACAATCAGGAATAACCACTACAGGTACCTTATTGTAACTGTGTCTCCTCCTGTCTGCTCTGCTCTCTTCTTCTAGTCCCCTTTCCACCCCTCCATCCCCTACCCCCTGCTCATCTTGATTTTTAACAGGCAGTGCCCCTCTGGGCCATGCTAACACAACTTTGACAAAACTGGAGGGCACAGACACCATGTAAATGCTGCAAAGTTCAGCCTTGCCCTTGCTATACTGACAAACCCCCGGCTGAGCACAGCACCAGCTCCTACTACCTGACTGCCTTTGAGTGTGCGTCAGACTCAACAGCTGACTTTACCTGTGAGAATTTCTGAGTACTTCCTGTTTCTTCTAGGCCTGGAATGAGAGATCAGCTCTGAAGGCAGCCCTGCCAGTCACCCACAAGGGTGTTGGAGTGCTGCTTCCCACGGCCACAAGTGAAGGGGTCAGGAACCACTGAGCATCCATTGTGCCACCAGTGTCTGATTAACCTAGGGCAGATAATGTTGGCCTGGCTTTCTGTGATTGAGCCACATTTCTGCATTTTTTGATGAGGGAACACAGGCCATTCTTGGACCTTTGTTTGGTAAATTGACTTGTAGTACTGGGGTGGCCTGTTAGGATGTGGGAAGGCTAAAGAAACTGAGGGAGTCTGCTGCCATACTTCTCTTTAAGTGGGATGCCTGGGAATCCAACTTGTCTTACCTTTAAATTTTTTTTTTGTTTTATTTTTATGTGTACGGGTGTTTTTCATGCATGCATGTCTGGGTACCATATTCACACCTGGTGCTCTCAGACACCAGAAGAGATTGGGGCACCCTCTAGAACTGGAGCTACAAATGATTGTGAACAGTCTTGTGGGTGCTGAAAATCTCACCTGGGTCTTCTGGAAGAACAGCCAGTGCTTTTAACCAACCACTGAGACATCTCTGCAGCTCCTTTGTCTCGGTTTTAAAAATCTTGGTACTCTTATTCTGTGATGTGTGTTTGTGTGTGTGCATGAACACACACAGGCATACCTAATAGCCATTTATTTGTTTGTTTATCTTGTTCTGGCTGGACTGGAACTTTCTGTGCATCTCAGGCTTGCCTTTGTGTGACTCTTGGCCTCTATCTTTCGAGGGTCAGGATTACCGTCCTGTAGCACCATGAAGAGCCCCCAAAGTCATAGAAAAACCACTTTTTTGGGTTAGCAGTTGGAGTTCTCTGTAGGATGTCAATATCCATGAATACTCTACTTCAGAAGTTCACATCCTAGGCCCCACTCCACCCAGATGCCCATTGAGAGACAATGGCGGGTACAGAGGATCTTCCAGTATTGGAGAAGAAATGAACAAACACAAACCTTTGAGGGAGCCCAGGCATGGTGGTTCCTGCTATAGTCTTAACACTTCCTGGGTGAAAGCAGAAGAATCAGGAATTTCAGGCCAATGTGGGATACATGAGACCCTGTCTCAAACTAAACAAACTAAATAACAAAGGCAAAACAAAATACCATCTTTGAGGGAAACGGTTTTTGATAGGACAAACATGAGGTATAATTGAGGAATTGCTGAGACTATGTGGACACATCTGAGAGTTAACAATTCCAGGAGGTGGGTGGGAGAGATGACTCAGCAGTTAAGAGCACTGACTGCTCTTCCGAAGGTCCTGAGTTCAAATCCCAGTAACCACATGGTAACTCACAACCATCCTTAATGAGATCTGACTCCCTCTTCTGGTGTGTCTGAAGACAACTACAGTGTACTTAGATATAATGACAAATAAATCTTTTAAATAAATAAATAAACACAAACAACTCCAGGAGGTTCCCAGTCATGGGAACCCAGTCGCCCTTGTGAATTTTATTTCCAGGAGTGTTACCAGGTTCTCATGGTGCCTATACCAGAAAAATCCCTTGGGACTTCTAGAAGGAAGCGAGGCAAAGCAGACATATTGAACTATGCTACATCACCCAAAAGTAATGAAAAAGAAATCTTGAAAGAAAGGAATAGAGGAAAGCATCTCACCCAAAGAAGAGCAGAGAAAAGGACTGCAGCCAACTCAGAAACTGAGCAAGCAGGGAGAAAGCAGAGCCAAGTCCTTAAAGTGTGGGGAGGAAAAATTCATGACCATAGAATTCTGAACTCTGTGAAAGTATCCTTCTAAAGTGACGGAGGTAGGCTGGGCAGGTAGCCTGCTGGATAGAGCGCTAGCCTAGCATGCATGGTGCTCTAATCCCCGGTGCTACATAACTGAGTGAGGAAGGTACATGCTCACACTCCCAAACCTTAGGAGGCAGACGCAGACAGACTGCAAGTTAAAGGTTATCCTCACCTACATAGTGAGTTTGAGGGCCAACCTGGGATACATGAAACCATGTCTGAAAACAAAATAAAACAACACCAACATCAAAGCAAAACGTAGAGTGAAGGGAGTTGAGGCAGGAAGAGTCAAGAGTTCAAGGTCAGCCTCAGGCACCTGGGACCTCACTTTTCTCTTTCCCAGTTACTCCAAGATTCTCCCCTGATCTCTATCCTCTCAATTTTTATGTTCTTTTTCCTCTCTTTCAAAAAAATAAAGGAACAAAACAACGACAACAAAAAGAAACAACATCCCCCCACAAAAGCACAAAAACAAAAATTATGACAAGAAAAAGAATAATAAGACATTTTGAAAAATCGACAAAGCAAAATGAGACAAAACATCCACAAAAATACCACTGAGTTCCTTTTGTGTTGGCCAACTACACCAGGGCATAGGACCTGCCCTGAAGTGTGGTTAAATATCAAAGAGACGCCACTGGGGAAAGCTCCTTTTCCTTTGCCAGTGGGTATCAACTGCAGACAGCTTCTCAGTTAGGGGAGGGACTCTGGGACCCCATCTGAGTGCAGGGACCCATACGGCTTGATTCTGTGCAAGTCTCACACATGCTTCTACAGTCTCCATGAGGTAATAAGTGCATCAGTCCTGTTGTGTCTGAAAGACACTGTTTCTTTACAGTCATCCTCCTTCTCTGGCTCTCACACTCTTCTCCCCCCCCCCCCCCCCATTGATTCCTGAGCCTTGAGGGACGAGGTTTGATGAAAACATCCCATTTAAGACTGAGTGCTCTATTTCACTGCCTGCACAGTATCCAGTGGCGGATTTCTGTGTTAATTGCCATGTATTGCAAGAAGTTTCTTTTACGTGGGCTGAGGAAGGCATTGATCTACGGGTATAGCACTGTGTCATTAGGAGTTGCTTTAATGTTATGTTCCTTCAGCAGAATCAGAGTAGACCCACGGCCTAGCTAGTCTCTGGTTCTTGTCTGTTTAGCAGCGTCAAGCATGTGTTTCATTTCATGGACTGGGCCTTAAATCCAAGCTGAAAGGGTTTAGCAGCTCCTATAACAGTGCCACCATTACACAGTAGATTTTACAAGATGTCAGCTGCAGAGTCTGTAGCTGGGTGACATTGATGATTTTGTCTCTCTTCGGGGAACATGCAGAGTGCCTTCCAGTATCGTGACTGCTAGTCAGCAGGATGAGGCTTCCAGAAGGCCACCAGCTGAACGTTTCTTTTTGGAAGGACATAAGTGTTGTCTTCAGCAATAGGGCCTTACAGTCACGCTATAGAAAGAAGCCAATAGCTTTGATGTGGGGGCGTTTCCGTAGGGTCCCTTTGGCCAATGACTCAACAAGACGTAACTCCTTCCTAGCACGGCAGGCTTTTCTTGGTGGTTCGAGATATCTAGCTGGGGGCATTGTCTCCACTATTATTTGGATTCCTTTCATATATGTATATATTTTAGGAAGCTTCTATAATAATAGGGTTCTAAATGGTTTTTCAAATGGCCTTTAGTGTCAGTCATCTCTACCCATCTCTCTTTTACCCTTTTTTTGCTCCCCCACTATTTAATGTTCCTATTCTAGTTTCCCCTTCATCTGTCCATCATACTATATTCTATTACCCCTTCCCATTGGAGATCCTCTCTGGCCCCTTAGTAGGCTCCTAACTTTTGTGGTTATTTGGATTGCAGTGCGTGTATGTGTGTATGCATGTGTATGGTGTCTTCATCAGTTTTCAGGTACCACATGTGCAGGTACCTGAGGAGGCCCGGGAACATCAGATTTCCTGAAACTGGAGTTACAGGCAGGTGTGAGGATATTGGTGCCAGGAATCAAACCCTCACCAAGAACAGTACTCTTAACTGTTGAGCCATCTCTCTAGTCAGAGATAGTCACATGATTAAAACAGAGCACATTTCATAGTTTAAGCACTCTGTAAATGATAGCTGCTATTAGAAGCAAACACCTTGCCCCATAATGAGGAGGTCATGATTCGGACTCAGAGCTTTCAGAAGCACGGAGGATGTAACTTCCCACACCGATTCCATTGTGCAGCATCTCATGTTACTTCAGAAGCACTGACATCTCTGCCATTCAGAGTTGGTGGGAACGAACATACAACTCATCTCTTCTAAGTTACCCATTTGATAGATAAGGAAATTGAGGCTGGGGGGGCATTGAAGCAATTACTTCAAGGTTACGGTGTTACCACCCTTCCTGCTCTACCCAGTAAAGCACACAAATAAGAGGTCAGGAAACTAAGACATCCAGATTACAGTAAGAAAATGAATCCGACCAATATAACCCAAAGGAGCATGCTCAAGTCATAAATAACTCTGGGGCTGAGTACCAGACACAGGAGGAACCACCCTCACCAGAACTCTAGTGGGGGTGGGGATAGGGGTGGGGGTAGGGGTGGGGGGAGATAGTGTATTTGCTTGGTAGCCAGATTAGAACCATGGTAACCTGAAAAGTAGTGAAAGCGGTGCTGTGTGAGCTTGGCTGCTGTGAACGGGCTAACCTCTGTTAACATTCATGGAGCAGAAAGGGGGGCAGGTTGACATTAAAGAAGCATGACGATTTCTGCACTGCCCACTGATCCTAGAGAGTAGGTCACGATGCAGACAAATACTATTCACCCAGCTGGCAAAGGTCAATATTTCCCAGAGCATACCGAGGATACAAAGAGCAGAAAGCACTCACACAGCGGATACATGCCACTAGGCCTTGTGCTTTCATTCACTTCTGAAGCTGGTCTTAGTGGTAATTTCCAGAAATGAATATGATGAAAATTGATTTTGTGAAATATTGAAGAGGAACAACGTTTTCATGATTCAGTATTTCTTAGTAGTACATTTTGTCCGTTTGCCCTTCCCCACGAGCTGTGAACTATAACCCAGCCAGGCACTGACAGCCAGCTCTGGGAAAACCTTGCTGACTCATTTTCAAAACTACAATCAGGGTCTTTCTTGCCTCAAAATATATTTTGCATAAAAATATTTTTAAGGAAGTACATTTAAAAAAATATTTTCCAAATTTGAGAGATGGAATTTAGGGATTTTTCTTTTTTGCTCTCTCTCTCTCCCTCCCCCCCTCTCTCTCTGTCTTTGTTTGTTTGTTTGTTTGTTTTTTAGTCTTGCTTCTGCTTTTCAGATTCTCAAGGTCATGACTGGAAGCAACTTGAGAAGGAAAGAGCTTATTTCCTCTTAAAACTCCCCATCACAGCCCACTGTTGTAGAATGTCAGGCTAAGAACTCAGGGCAGGAACCTGAGGCAGGAAGGCTGTTTGCTGGCTTGCTTTCCATGGCTTGCTCAGGCTATTTTCTTAGACGTTGCAGAATCCCCTGTCCAGAGGTGGCACCACCTTCAGTGAGCTGGGCACTACTGCACCGATCATTAACCTATATAGAAAATACCCTATAGAGCCTTGCAGGTTCCTCTTCCCATCTGACACTAACTTGTGTCCCGTTGACAAAATACCAGGACATTTTATTTCTAGTTTGAAACGTTGTGTATGCTATGTGTACTCACCTATGTGTGTGAGGGTAAGCACAAGTCAGGGCACATGTAGATTCAGGGGACAACCTTGGGTGTCAGTCCTTATCTTCTAACTGGTTTGAGGCAGTAGGTCTTGTGTGGTTAGCCACTGAGTACACCAGTCTAATGTCCTACGAGCATCTAGAATTTTCCTATCTCTGCCTCCCTATCTCTCTGCAGAAGTGCCAGGATTACAGACACAACTAGTGCACCCAGCGATGTGTGGGTTGTGGGTTCCCAAACTCCAGGCTTTAATCTTGTATAGGCCATGCTTTACTCCCTGAAACTTCGCCCCAGGACGAAGGAGTTATTTACAAAGAGTAATGTTTTCTTTCTTTTTGTTGTTGTTACTGAACTGTTTATAAAAGAGTGGAGTTGGGGATGTGGCTCTGTTGGTAGAATGCACAAAGTCCTGGGTACCATCTGGAGTCTGTTGTGGTGGTATGTATCTGGGATACCAGCAGGGCTAGCACGGGGGCTGTAGACACAGGAAGACCAAGAGTTGAAGGTCATCTTCAGCTACATAATGGGTTTGAATCCAGCTTGGGATACTCCAGATTCTTTCTCAACAATAAAATGGAGTAGTAAATGCGATGCAATCTCTCCTTGGTAAAAATGCAAGTGGCGGCGTTCCTATAGGAATAACTAGGGAAATCCATCCCAAAGCCGAGCTTCTAAATCCCCATCCCAGGTCTTGGAGTTTCCAAGGATTTTTGTTTTCTACTTTTCTTAAAATTAATGTTTTTTTGATCAAAAGATAAAAAGCTTCCCCTTCCATATTAATTAATTGCCTTGTTGCTGCAACCAAGTGTTGACCAAAGCAATTCAGGGAAGGGTGTATTTTGGCTCAAAAATGAAAGGAGCAGCTATGTGGTAGGAGTAAAGTCATGGCAGGCAGCAGAAGTGTGAGGTGTCACATTGCAGCCACAGTCCAGAGGCAGAGAGACAGTGCTATGTTGCTCAGCCAGTGTTTCCTCTTTTTTCAGTCTGGGGCACAGCTCATGGTATAGTGCCAGCTTACCTTGGGGGCAGATATGTCGTCCCATATCAAATAACCTAATCTAGAGACTCTCTTACAGGTATTCTTAGAGGCTCCTAGTGATTCTAGTTCTCATCAAATTGGCAGTTAATATTATCCACCACATGCCGTTTCTTTTATTTAGCCTGGTTCAGGATAAAATGCGGGGTCTTAGGCATGCACAGGATCTCCGAGCTCTTCTCTACTTTTTAGTTAATGTTTATTTACATCCCACAGTGTCAAATTTAGAGTAGAGGGGAGGACCAGAGCAGATTCCGGAATAACTAACTGCAAAGAAAAGGTTCTCTGCGCTGAACAGAACACAGTCGCAAGGAGTCCATTCAACACCACACAGGACTTTCCTTGTGTGTATAAATTTCTCGTTGTGGTTCTAAAAAATGCAAAAATCATAGAGATATTATTTGTGGCTGGTCTGGAGACTGAGTGACCCTCCCATATCTGTTCATCGCTGTGACAAACTGCTTACAGAAACAACTTAAAAGGGGAAGAGGTTTACCCTGCTGATGGTTTGAGAGGAGTCCATCCAGATTCGTGAACCCAGGAAGAACACAGCTGTGGCAGAAGCCTGGCATGGAGAAGGATCTTCACTTCACAGTAGGCGAAAATCCGAGATCAAGGGAGGGACTGGGAACCAGCAGTAACTTTCCAAGATTCACCCACACGACCTACTTCTTCCAATGAAGCTACCCATCCTACAGTTTCCAGAAATTTTAATTTAATTTAAGTAGCTACATATACTTTGTATATCTGTGCAGGCGCAGGTGTTACCAATAAATACAATTTGTCCTGTTATTGGAAGAGAAAAATCTGAATTCCCAACTACTGAGACCAGATAGGGATCAGGTGATCATACACGAGCCCACAGGGAACGTTTCACACTCAAACCTATCCTTTTTTAAAGTTTCATCTTACTTAATTTTTTAAGTCTTTACACTCAGCCATCTAAGTTCAGTGCCTTGAGAGGGGATCAGATCCCCTGGAACTGAAGTTACAGATTGCTGGCTTTGAACTAAAACCAAGTCCTCCTGAGGAGTAGCAAGGATTTTTACCCCCCAGACCATCTCTCCAGTCCCTCCAATACTTCTTGCTTCTAACGATCCTTCTTTGAGAACCCAGCATTTGGGATTAACACAGTTATGGACTGTGTGAGAAGACCCATCCCAAAAGGGGACAGAAAAGTCTCTGATTTTCCAAGCACTAGTGTATCTCTGAAGCTTCTCACCTAACTTCCTGCTTTCCTTCAACGTACACTTGAGAGCACCTTTTCTGTTTAAGTCAAAGAGAAGGAAAAGAAGTCAGCTCTGATCTAGGAACTACCAATGTAGTTAAGTGAATGTCTCAGTGAGGGTTTTCATTGCTGTGATAAAGCACCACAAACAAAAGCAACGTGAGAGAAAAGGGTTTATTTCTGATTATAACACTCCATCGGGAAGTCAGGACAGGAATCAAGACAGGAACGTGAGGCAGGATCTGAAGCAGAGGCCATTGAGGAGTGTTGCTTATTGACTTGCTCAGCTTACTTTCTTAGACAACCTAGAATCACCTGTCTAGAGGTGACACACACTCTCTGTGAGCTGGTCTTTCCAGAGAATAGTTATTAGCCTTGCTTACAGGTGGCCTGACAGACAGAGTTTTTCTCAGTTGAGGTTCCTTTTTGTAAATAACTAATATTGCCAAGTTGACAATAGATTAGCCAGGCCAACACACAAGGTGTAGTCAACTAGATACTAAACTATGGGGCATGTCCATGTTGCATGAAGTCCTAGTAATTTTACTGTGGTCATGGTCTCAATCAGCACTATTAGACCTCTCACCATGGAGGGAGATATCCTGATTAGTCACCGTAGCTTACTGAGAATCTGAAATGTGGTTAGTACACTTAAGGAACTGAATTTTTGATTTCACATGAATTTTAAGTAGCTACCTGGGATTGGTACTTTGTGTATCTGTGCAGACTCAGGTGTTATCAATAGATAGAATTTGTCCTGTTGCTGGAAGAGAAAAATCTGAAAGCTTATGATAAGTAATCAGCATGGGGCTTGGCATGAATGAGCCGTGCTCGGCTCACACTGAGAGTAACAGTGCTGGGTAGTAGGATGGGGCTGTGACAGGTCACACTGGGCATCATGCAGCTCACTGGATTTGAAACTGCAGTTAGTGAAGAGTCATTACTTCTGATTGGTAGCTAAGAATAGCTCTTACAGCCGGGCGTGGTGGCGCACACCTTTAATCCCAGCACTTGGGAGGCAGAGGCAGTCGGATTTCTGAGTTCGAGGCCAGCCTGGTCTACAGAGTGAGTTCCAGGACAGCCAGGGCTACACAGAGAAACCCTGTCTCGAAAAAAAAAAAAAAAAAAAAAGAAAGAAAAAGAAAAAGAATAGCTCTTACATGCGCCAGGCATTATGTTGAAGGTCTTACATGGATTATCTCATTTATTTAGTTATTCAAACAACTTCTAGGAAAAAAAAGGGGAAGAAGAGAGAGAGAGAGAGAGAGAGAGAGAGAGAGAGAGAGAGAGAGAGAGAGAGTGTGGGTGTGACTGAAACTATCAAGGAGATCCTTGGTTCAAGGGGAAGAACAAGGTTTGTCTGTGCAGTGTGGCAGCTAAAGAAGGAAACAGCTTCAGAGGGGTCAAGTGAAGGTTGCTAAGTCAGGTCCACTCCATCCCCAAGCAGGAAGAACTAAAGTACAGCCAGGCAAGGACGCTCTAGACAGCAGTAAGATGATGCCAGGCACCCTCGGGCTTGTTTTACAAAGGAAGAGGGCCCTTTCTTCTTTTGGATGCCTGAGTATTTTCACAAAATGGATGGTAGCTAGAAAACCTTTTGAGGAGAATGGCAAGATTGATGGAGCTAAAAGGTTTTTTATTTTCGAGAAGTAGGAATCAGGGCCATCTGCCAAGAAAGAGGACTAAAAGCAAATGGCGTGATGAGGGACAGAAAGGAGCCCTGAAATACCATCAGCTGAACTTCCAAATATCCAGGACCACTAAAGGCCATCATATATAACCACCCGCCCACTAGCTGCCACATTATAAAAACGGAAATTGAACTTTAAAAAGGTTACCACCTGAATTAAAGGAAAAGAAAGACTGTCCACCAGGGTGCTGGCTGTGTTCTAGAAACAAACAGGCCACAACAAAAGGGGTTACCCTTCATAGTATTACTTAAGTGGTGCAACCAAAACAAGCAAAACTCCAAACAATTATTATTTTAGACTTTGACAAGTGATGTGTGAGAGAAAAAAAAAATTGTGCTGTAAGAGATACAATGAATTGATGGAGAAAATTCGGGGAGGCAGAGGTGATACAACCATGGTGGAAGTAGGAATGCTATGAGCAGGCAAGCAAGCTGGCAACTGCAGGCCCAGGAAGGCGGACTCTCCCAGGCCCAGGCTGTGAGGCAGGGACTTGACGAAAAGCTAGTAGGGTAGAAGCCTGGTGAGCAAGAGGGCACAGGCCAAGGCCAGAACCCCGTGGTAAACCAGGGCAAAAGCCCTACGCCAAGGTAAGGGCAAGGAGCAAGGGCCAGGTTGCTCAGCTCGCCCACGCGTGTTCGTGACCGCCGCCAAGATGCCCAGCACGTGGACAAGGCGACAGGGAAGGCCACTTGCAGGCCGAGGGGCGTCAAGAACGAGCCAACGCTGGGCGCGGGCCATCCCTCTAAGAGCTACCACCTTCCATCGGGTTAGTGACCCCGCCCGGGCCCTCCGCCACTAGGCGGCCAGACAGACATCCTTTGGCCCCGGAGGTGGGCCTCTCAGTCGAAACTCCGGCCAAAATTCCATGCGGAGAAAACACAAATTGCAATCAGGGCGAAATCCTGGAGAAAACAGCCCCGTTAATTGCTGTCATGTTTCCCCTCGCGGCTTCCCAGTAGAAGCGCCAAGCTCCGCTCTTCAAGCCAACCCCCCTCCAACAGCGAGCGCATTGGTTTGGCTCCTCAGTCTGGATTGGCTGAAGTTTTACGCCTCGGCCCAGGATTGGAGGATGTTTGTCTCGCTCCTAACCCCCGCGTCGATTGGTCACTCTTCTGCTTCTGGGCGGAGCATCCGGGGACGGTTTCCACCCTCTTGTTTACCGGCCGCGTAGTTGACGCTATCGCTAAAGTTCCCTGTTCAGCTGCGCGGGCCAATTGCGTCGCTCGCCCCGCCCTCGCCCCGCCCTCGCCGCGCTCCCTCACGGCCTCCCGCGTGGTACGGCCCACACCTTCAGAACGCCCGCGCGCCCTCCGCCCGTGCTCGCCCGCTGCTTCCCCCTGACCCCTCGCCGAGTCCGCGATTGGTACGGCCCGCGCCGCCTCCTCCGCTCGTGAGGGAGGCTCGACCCCCTCCCGGGCCGCGGCTATTGGTGCCGCCCGGGAGAACCAGGTCATCGGCCGGTTCCCGTGAAAACAAAAACAATCGGCGGCGCCGCCGAGGGGCGGCCGAACGCGGCGAGCCAGGGGGGCCCGGGGCGAGACGCGGCGCCGGGTAGGGCGGGCGAGCGAGCGCGAGCGGCGGGGCCGGGGCGCCATGGGGCGGGAGGGCACAGGCTGCGCGGGGCTCCCCCGGCGCCGCGGCTAGCGCGCCCGTCTTGCCTTCGCCTCCCGCGCCGCCCGCTCGCCGCCTTGGGGGAGGAGGAGCAGGACGCGGCCTCGGTGGGGCCCGGGCCGAACCACTGCGGACCCCCGGGCGCCGGGGAGCCGAGCGCCGCGGTCTCCGGCATGGATCAGTGCGTGACGGTGGAGCGCGAGCTGGAGAAGGTGCTGCACAAGTTCTCGGGCTACGGGCAGCTGTGCGAGCGGGGCCTGGAGGAGCTCATCGACTACACCGGCGGCCTCAAGCACGAGATCCTGCAGAGCCACGGTGAGGGCGGGCGCGTGGGCGCGCGGGGGTCGGGGCCCTGCGCTGCGTCTGCTGGTCCCCAGGCCGCGGCGACCCGCCCGGAAACGCGGTGGCCTGGGGCGGGGCTGGGGGTCTTGCGGGGTCCTGCGGGCCGCAGGTGTGCGAGTGATAACGAGGGTCTGCGCAGGACTTTGTCTAGTTTTCGGCCTCGCAGACTTTTCTCCCTGATGGTTCTTAGTTTAACGTTCTTAGCTGTGGGTTGGTTTCTACATCATCGGCTGCTGCAACTTCAGAGTTGGACTGATGTGGGCAGGCAGTTCTTCTAAACTCTTCCTAGGAAGCCGGCCGATTTAAACCATTCAGCGTCCCTGCTGTAGCCTCTGTACAGTCCGACCGGGCAGATGTCGAGTTGCTAGTTACTTACCTAGTCCAGTTTGTACTTGTTAATAATCCTTTCAGAAAACAGCTTTTCCGTAGAAGGTGTTTTGCCTACGTTATTTCATCAGTGGCCCTACGTCTTGTACCACAGATGCCAAGGCTAACTCTGAGAAAGAGTTTTGTGTTTTAAAAATAACACTAAAGGTCTGGTACCTTGGAGCCACAATGCTGACTCTTTCTGAATGAGAGATAAAGGACTTGTAATATTATGGATTTACTCAAGAGTCCGGGCCCTTGTCAGTTTTGTGGGCTGAACAGAAATTAAAGGGATATTTATTAGTCAGGGAGAAATGAGGATGTAGCAGGTGAGATTAAGGCAGTGTTAGCCCTGCCTCTCCTCTCCTTTCCTCTACACCTTTATTTCCCAAACACTTCAGTTGTGGGTGACTGCTCCTCCCTGGTAAAGGAGTCTGACAACTTCTGACACAGCTGTCACTTTGGAACGCTGTATAAATATATGCAAAACATGTTGATGGCTTCATGCGAAAAGATTATTTGACTGAATTGATGGTGATGGTATACTTGATGCTAACAGAATAAGGTGGGGTGTGAGAAAATCTGTTGAATTTTGACTCATGAGATTAAAGGGTTTGAATATATGTGAGGTGTATATATAATATATATATATATATATTACATATATACATACACACATATATGGATAGATATAGATATTCTTGGAATATATGTGAGCTAAAATTGGTTGTTTTCTTTTGCTTGTGGTGTTTTGAGGTAAAATCTCTCTGTGTGGCCCAAGCCAGCTTTGAATTTATAATCTTGTCTTCATCTTTCTAGTGTTGGGATTCCCAGTGTGCCCCTCTGTGTTTTCAGATATTTCTAGAAGGACAGTGGAGATCATAGGATGTGAGATGAAAGATCTTAGGCTCTAAACACAACCAAAGTAGAGCAGAAATGAAAAGGGCAGAAAAGGATAAAAAGAGAGCTGCTTAGCTGGTACTTGACATTTTGTGGACAAACCAGATTATTTCAGGCTAAGAAAAAAATAGTGCATACCGAAGTAGAAGGCAGTCAATCCAAGGTGGTCCTAGCTCAGGGCTTAAAGACACCGAACACCCCCCTTTCCCAGAGGACATCTTTGTCTTTTGACCGAAAAGGAGAAAGCCAGTAGGGGACGAGAATGAACATAGGGCCTACACCTGGAGAGGCAGAAGGAATACTCCCTTTTGGGGGACCAGGTCAGAGATTGAGGGGTTGCTTGAGAGAGAAAAGATAGAGAACAGAGTCCTTTCCAGAAGAGTGATTATGGAAGAGGAGAAGTGGTGGTGAGGTTTGTTTTAGGGAAGTTGCAGTCAGTTCCAGATGGTTAAAATGATTGTAAAAATTGCCAGGTCAGGGATTTTAGGCCTCTTTGCTAGTAAGGGAATGTTTCACAAAGCCTGTGGTGTGAGGGGTAGTAGGCACAGTGTATATACCATGCTGTTATAACAGGTAGTGGGGCTTGTTCTTGATTGGCAGCCTCTTTTTTTTTTTTTAAACATTTCTGTGTAACAATGCCTCTGTGGCATCTGTTATTTTCCTTTAATCAGTTGACTAGAATTAAGTAATGAAAAGTAGTTAAACACGAAAGAAATACATACGGATATTAGGTCAGGTTCTTAAGGCAGTCTTGTTTCTTTTGAGTGAAGATAAAGATAAACATGCTTTGGTATTTGATTGCGGGTTTCTTTTTTTCTTTTTCTTCTTCTTCTTCTTCTTCTTCTTTTTTTTTGGTTTTTCGAGACAGGGTTTCTCTGTATAGCCCTGGCTGTCCTGGAACTCACTTTGTAGACCAGGCCTCGAACTCAGAAATGATTGCGGGTTTCTTGAAGCAACTAATTTCTAAGTTAGAGTTTCAAGCAGGTGACGGGCAGTGGATATTATATTTAATCTTAAACCTGCTCCTTTCAAAGGTGTGCCTACTGAAAGCAGAGTTTACCCCTCTACTTTAAGGCTTGGAATGTGCTTTCTGGGCAAGTAATCTGGTAGCTGCTCTGATCTGAGGGAGGGGCTCTATTCTGCTTCTATCTAGGCTCTTATTATGAGTGGTAGGTAATATTCCTGGGAGAAGAGAATGAGTAAAGTAGAACCTTGGGGTCTGTAAACATCACCTGCCAGATAGGATAGAGGGCAGTCGCTGTATCATACTGGAAGGTGACTTCCTTTTGCAGAAGCATCTTTTTACCAGAATTGGGAAATCAGTCCAATTTTAAAAAGCTATAATTTCTTAGGTTTACTCGAGTCTGCAGTGAGATGTCTGAGGTAAAAGGGATCATAGACAACTATATTAACCGAACACAGCTAGATGGTTGTAAGTTCACCCACCTTGTCACAGCCTTCCTCCAGGTTATAAACACTGCCCTAGGGCTGACCTGGAACTGTCCAGCCAGCTCAAAATGACCTCTCTGTAACCTGAAATTGTTCCATGTGAAATTTCTTTATTAGCTGTGTCTTTTTAAAATGTAGCTTTCTTAATGCACATACTTGAAGACAGTAAGGATGATGTGGATAGTCACTCGCATTTGGTGGATTAGTTATGCTGTCACTTTATCCATCCCTAGTTCTTCCGCTTGGAAATGGGATGGGCAAGTCTTTTTTTTTTTTTTTTTTCCTTCTTCCTTTTTTTAAACTGAAGCTCCGGTATCTGCTAGAGGAATACTGTTGACATATAAGAAGGAAATGCAGGCTTTGAGTGTGGGTGGTTCTAGGGTAGCTAAGGTGGTAATAGGAGTGTGAAGGGGCAGCCGGGGCTAGGGAGAGCTTAGAGAAATCTGGCTGAACTGAGCCATTGCTTTATGCGGAGCCTGATACCAGATGTGTCTCTTTGTTGCCTTGGATAGGGCACAGAAGCAGGAGGATGGGCCTCTGTGGGGTGCCCAAGGTGGGAGGGAGGGATAGTAGACAGGGTTATTCATGGCAAATAGAAAACAGGGACCAGTATGTTGGTCTGAGACAGTAAGACCACTTTTTAACCTCCTTTGTCAGATGTTCAAGAATTGTATTGAGCTCTGCGGCTTAGCCTGAATTATTTTGAAGTTCACTTTCATTAACTCCCCAACTGAAAGGAGAGGGTGCATTCCAGACAGAGTTGTGCCCACCTTTCAGTGGAAGTTTTCCCAGAAGAGAGAAATTGGCTGTAGATCATCATGGTGGCTGTTGCCTGGGGATCCTTTCCAGGATGCTCTTGGTCTAATGTGGGTGATGCCTTCCTCATTCCTGTATGTGCACTCAATTTTCACATATGCTTGAGGGTTTTTCTGTCAGTAGATTTAAGCTCAGTTCCAGACACTGGTACTGAGGTCATAGACTGGATATCAGGTATCATAAACCAAAGCACTTGTTGGTTTTAGTGACCTGGCTCGTGAAGATTCCGCTCCTCCTTCCCCGTTTCATACTTTTCTAGTGGAAAGTACAATAAAAAATGTTGTTAATGTCTTGTGGTAGAAGAACAACAAAAAAAAAGAGACTGAAACAATTAAAAAAAACAATTTTGTTAACAGTTTCACAATATGCTTAAAGTATAGTTGGGGAAATTATAGAGTTAAGGATGTGCCATATTAAGTTTTTGGTTACTTTTATACTAGTACTATAAGGATTTTGACTGTATTGGTAATCAAACCCAGTTATGAACACTAGGCAAGCTGTAGACCACTGAGCTGTCTGTGTATCCCCGGCACTTGAAAGAAGTTCTCTTGCTTTTTTTTTTTAAATTTTAATTGTATTTATTTTGAGTAGGTAATAAATGCAGATAGTTTGAATCTAAAAAAAAAGCTTCCTGGGAACAAACTTCACCACTGTCCAGAGCCTCCTTATCACCTGACAGGTGGAGATGCTAGTTTCCATTAAAAAAAAAAAAGAATGGGGCTCACTAGTAGATTTCTTGCCTAATACCCCAAAAATGGAGGCAATATGATCATGTGTCACCTTTTAAAATGTCATTGGCTGTGTATTTACACTCAACTATCATTACAATTCCTGAATTGGTTAAAGACTTTGTGTGTGTAGTTATGAACACATAAAAGCACCTTAAACAATTTTTTTCATGTATTCATTTATTGTGTGTGTGAGCGCACACATGTGCTTGAGCCTGAACATGTGAAGCTAATTAGGCAAGTGTCTTAGTCAGGGTTTCTATTCCTGCACAAACATCATGACCAAGAAGCAAGTTGGGGAGGAAAGGGTTTATTCGGCTTACACTTCCATACTGCTGTTCATCACCAAGGAAGTCAGGACTGGAACTCAAGCAGGTCAGGAAGCAGGAGCTGATGCAGAGGCCATGGAGGGATGTTCTTTACTGGCTTACCTCTCCTGGCTTGCTCAGCCTGCTCTCTTATAGAACCAAGATTACCAGCCCAGAGATGGTCCCACCCACAAGGGACCTTTCCCCCTTGATCACTAATTGAGAAAATGCCTGACAGTTGTATCTCATGGAGGCATTTCCTCAACTGAAGCTCCTTTCTCTGTGATAACTCCAGCTGTGTCAAGTTGACACAAAACTAGCTAATACAGCAAGTGAGTATAAAAAATAAAAATTCATATTTAGATCACCGAGATCTAAATGCATACTATTTAGGTCTAATACACTATTGTGTTAATAGAGAGAAACCAATGGTTGGAGATTGAATATGCATAGATAGCTTCCAGTCTAGAAACTGGGTTGTATGTATTACAAATACATGTTGAAAAATATGCATATGTGTATATAGAGAAGTATTGTGTGCTAAGTGTGACCTGCCTATGTCAAGTATACAAGTAGAAGGAATCAGTTAGGGCCTGGTAGACTCATAAAGACCAAGTAAGGTTAGCTAACTCGGGTGAGATCACATAACCAGCCCCCATTTGTTGAAATTGTGCTAAATGCTCGTAGATACTCTTGAGAGAAGAAAGACTTTTGAGCTTTGAATTGAGTACAGTGTGGTCTACAATAAACACCTACTGTGGAAAATAGCTTGTGAGTGGATCATAAATAAAAGTTTGGGTGGATGGCTATACCATTGTTCAAGCACAGTAAAAGCCTAATAGATGGGTTGCCAAGCTACGTAGGCTATTTTAAGCAGGAAAATAAAAGGTCAATGTGTTTCCAGTTGGACTTAAAAGTGGATTTAACTTTCGTTAGCCCATTCCTGTCTAGGCTCCTGGAGAGGACAATTCTTTGTTATATGGAACATTGCTCATTTAGATGTGTGTGTTATACAGTATTCTTTGGGTTTCAAGTGGCATGGCAATTTTAATTAAAGTAGAATTTTTAACCATGACTGACTAGGCTCCAGTTAAGCAAGGCTGGCATCTGAGCCACAGGAGGTGACATCAGGAAGCCTTGTCTTCCATCATTAATGCTTTCCATGGTTACTTGCATTTTCAGTTTTCTTCATTTAGAGGGGAAGATGACTGATCTAGCTCAAAAGACAGGAACATGTCTAGCAACATTTCCCAACGTTACTTTCTTGTTTCATATTTCTGGTCACCTTGAGCTCTGCTCGTCCTGCCTATATCAGGCATAGGAAGAGCTTGAAGAGCCTGGGAAGGGCACATTGCCCATAGCATATGTTGTTGAAAATGAAGAACCCAAGTTAAACCAGCCATTGTGTTGCCTGAGGAACACTGGTGACTAGCCTGACCTTTCCTGCCTGGCTTTAGTCTTGTAGCCTGTGTTCATACAATAGTAAATACTGAGCTGTTTAAAATGATCTTGTCCTAGCTTAAGTGGATCTTACTTCATGCACCTTTGGGTTTGTTTGACATGGCTTTGATGCCATGTAGTAAATATAAAGACATTTCTAAGATTATCTCTTAGGTGTCTTCTAATTCTGGATAGTAACACTGCTCAGGGGCTAGCCCAGAAATATCCAGATATAGCTTGTTTTAGAAAAGTTACAAAGGACAAGTATCTATGAACTTTGTATGTTATTAGGGAGATGGAGATTGGCATGAATTTTAACAGGAACAGTGCCTTGTAATGAAGACCATCGAGGTGATCCTGGTAGAGAAAGAAGTCTGGTTTAGAGTGGGTGCTGCCTACCTGTGGTAGGGTTTAATAACAGGTGGAGATGTGGGAAGCAGGGAAATGATGAAGAACTGGGAGAGGGTGGCAAGAACAAAGGTACAGAAAGGGAGATGGGGAGAGAGTGGGAGAAAAGCATTAGAATTGGAAACATTCCATAAAATCATGGACACCAGGAAGACTGACGTTGAGTCTCGAGGTGACATTTTAGTAAGGACAGGGCGGGGTTGTGATTGGAGACCTTTTGCTCACAGCCCTCAAGATGAAGTTTGGGCCTGTTCTTGAGCCGTAGTGGTGGAAACGTGGCTTCCTAAGGGATCTTTGAGAGTGACTGGGACTTGTGCAAGGATGGAGTTGGGCAGAGTCAGGTAAAGGTTGGAAAAATCAAAGGTAAATCTAAGCATTTAAGCAGGAGTGAAAGAGAGAATTATGGAACTAAGAGAAAAATAAGCTTGGAAAAGTGGGAGGAAAAAATGTGTTTGTTTGTTTTTTTTTTTTTTAAAATATGAAATCCAGATTTAAAAGTTACGTTGGGTTCAATCATTCAGTTTTGAGATACTTAGAGATTAAATGTTTGTATTTTGAATATGGGATCTTTAAAAATAAAGACTATCTGGAAGACATTAAAAAACGTGTACCTGCATTTCTCCTTATTTTCTCTGTAGTTCTCATCTTGGGTGCTTTGAAGTCCTCCACCCCCACCAGTGACGGTCATTGGTTAGTTCTCTGCTCCCAGAACACTGTTGTCTGCACCATGCAGTTGAGCCTTTAAATACAAACTTGATTGTTTCAGGTTTCCTGCTTGATGCGCTAGGCTTGTAATTTGATGCAATGGTCTTTAATAATGTCCCTGCCTCAGAATACCCATCTGTGAGTTCACTGCTCTCTCCTAAATTGTCAGGCAGGGCTTGAACACTAAAATGCTTTCTTTATAGATTTGCTAATCTTGAGTAAATCTGATGAGTGTGGCCCCTTCCTCTGGGTGAGGTCTGAAAACTTATCTATTGAACAGCTATAGCATAGGCCTTAAAGTTGCTCTCCTTGGCCACGTTTAGGTTGTTAATGCTATGAAATAGTTCTTTGTTATTTTTAACATTAGGCTTAGCTTTTCAAGTTTCTGTTTTAATACTTTTCAAGGAGACCCATGTTCACTCTGACAGGTGGTGACTTTTTAAGAGTCAGTTTTAAGTCCTAATGTCTTTTCTCTAGGAATTGGTAACATGAGGGAACACTGCTGGCCAAGGCTTTGACACTCAAATGTTAATTGAATCCAAATGTCTTCATTTCTCCCTGCTTTTGACATTTTGAGGGTTTTGTTTTGGTTTCATTTTTATCATTAACTATTAAGATTCTAAGCTGGGAATAGTGGTACATACAACTTTAATCCAAGCATTTGGATGCGGTCAAGGCCACCCTCATCTACTTAGTGAGTTCCAAGATAGCCAGAGCTACATAGTGAGACCTGTCTTGAAAACAAACAAACAAAAATAAACAGTTTCAAAAGAAAAAAGAACTCTAATAAAAGAGTGGGATATAAATATATCTCCCTCTAGTCTTATTACTGATACCTAATATTCTTTTGACTTGTTTGAATTCGAGCTCTAAGAATGAATCACTCTGTCTATCAATCTATTGATCTGGGCTGGAGCTTGCTGTAGGTAGCCTAGGATGACCATAAACATCTGAGCATCCTTCATTCCCCCACCTACACTCCAGTGCTGGGATCACAAGTGCATGCATCCCCATCCCCGAGCTTGGGATTGGACCTAACGTTGTAAGTGTGTTAGGCAAGTACCCTTATGTTCCAACACTGTGCACTTGTTGGTTTATTTTGTTCTCATCTTTAGGAACTATTCTCATTGAATTCTGGAATACAGATTTACAAGATCTGAGTTTTTATTTAGGTGTAGTTAGGATTATGTTTTCTAAATGGACCTTTATTTCTCTGCATTATAACTTGTTTCCTAGTTTGTTTTCTCTATTCTGCTAAGATCTCTGTCCGTTTTGTGAAAGTGAATAACTCAGGAGAGCTCAAATGCAGTATATGTTTATAAACTATTTTTTTTGCCTCTAGCATATTCATAAAAATATAGAAATAGGGTCTGTGATTTCTAGGAAATCTGACAGTTCATTTTTACCAAAATATTTTTATCTTAGGTGGTAGATTTTAGACTTTGAAAATCTGAATCATAATTTTCTTGGGTACTTTCTTGTGTGTGTGTGTTTTGCCTGATATATTGAGTATGACTTGCAAATATTCATACTGTTCATATAGTATGTTCTGTAACATAAAGAAATTGTTATATGGTATAAACGAGTACCAGAAGAATGGAATGGTGGAGAGGACAGGGATTAGCAGGGATTCAGAAGAGGGAGTAATTCAATGGACTGATAAGTTTGTAGAGAAGGAAGGTCATTTGTAGAGGAAGACCACAGATTATTAGTACAGACCTCAATGCCCCACACTGGTACAGTTAAAAGCTTCTGCTGCAAAGGAGCAAAATTAGACAAATTGTGTTTGAAGTTGGAATTGTTTAGCTTAAAGTTTGTGTGATAGTGTTTAGAGATGAGGGCATTTCTGTTGGGGCTGCCCTGTGCAGATTAGACACCTTGTAAGTAATGCTTCTGTTTGGGTCTTAGGCTGCCTTGCTTACTGTATTCCTTTTCAACAATCCCTGCAACCCTGTAGGATGTCTTTTCCTGAAACGGTAGAGAAACTCTTCTTGTGGTTATAACATCTATGCTGTAAATTTAGTAGCCAGTGTTTAGTCTACAGCGACTTCGTGCTTTTAGCATAGTTTTTGTTTTGTTTTGTTTTGTTTTTTTTTGTTTTTTCTTGTTTTTTCAAGACAGGGTTTCTCTGTATATAGCCTTGGCTGTCCTGGAACTCACTCTGTAGACCAGGCTGGCCTTGAACTCAGAAATCCGCTTGCCTCTGCCTCCTGAGTGCTGGGATTAAAGGCGTGTGCCACCACGCCCATCTATTTTAGCATAGTTCTTTATTTCCTGTGCTTTGGCAGATTTTCTTTGCTCTTGATAGATTTTCCCAACACCATACTTGATTTCCTCCCTATCATTAGGCTTCAGTAGTCTGTTAGTTTGCTTTTCAGTTCTATCTCATGTCTGCCTTTCACCACTTCTCTGAATCTGTACTGCGCTTTCATTTAGTTTCATAGTTTAAGAATAATCGGTGTACCATCACTATACCAGTTTGTCTCCCTAGTTCTGACACTGATCTTGACCTCCAGGCCTGCATATGTGGCTGTCTCCCATGAGTGCACTGGTCAGCATCTCCAGTTTAGTTAAGTACCAGTTTAACCTCTCTCTTTCCTGGCCCTCTGATGTGCACATCTTTCTCTGTTTCATCTTACTTGTAGGCAACACCATCTTTGGCTCAGTATGAAACTTGGAGGCAAGTGTGAGGCTTTCCCTTCCTCAGGCCAGTCAGAGTGTACTAGGCTGTCAGCTGTCAAGTGGGCTGTTGCCACAGTTGCCCACCTTGCTGTCCTGAGTCTGTTCTTGCCCTTTTCTTGTCCATCAGAGTGGTCATATTAAAATATCAGTAGGTACTTGCTCTGCTTCAAACAGTGTAGTGGCTCATTCCTTCTGTCACTTATAGTAAAAACTAGTCTTTTCAGCACAAAAAAGAACCTACAGGGCCCAGGAGCCCGTTGTCTCTTAGACCTGTTTCCTGCTATTTCCCCAGCCAGAAGTTGCTGTTAGACACACTAGCCTCTTCACTATGCTGTCAATATTCTAGGTGTGTGTATTCTGTGCAAGGCTGCCCAGGTTGGCCTCAGGGTCCTGGTCTCTTGCCTTAACTGAGGTTGTAGGCATTATCTACCATGCACCTACAATAGGACAGACTTCTGTTGTTGCCTTTTGGAATTCGTCCTCTCCTCCCAAGGTAGCTAGTTATGTCATTTACTCACATCTACCATGTCTGTTCATCATGATTTTTGTTTTTGCAGTTGATTGATCCCACACACCTCTGTCTCCCCCCACTTTCCTTACAGCAGTGATCTTTCCCATACTGTCTCATTTGCCTTATTGTGGTATCTGTCTTGCATCAGAAAGTAAGTCTTGGGGCAAGGGTTGTTGACTGCTGTTTCACTGCCGTCACCTGCCCCATAGTGGAGTCACTAGACATGGATATGATAACTGCCTGATGGTATAGTTCACAGTCTGTGGTAAGGTTATTGCGGAAATAGTTTGTTTCATAATAAAATTTTATTTTTTAATTTCTAAAAATAAATAAATCCAGTTATTTCTTAGTGTACACTTGAAAAATAACATCTGTAACTGTGGTCACGTGCTTCAAGGAAGATACTGGTTTTCCTTCGTTTTTCTTCCTGTCATTGTGGAGTTTGCTTTAGTGAGTCACCAGTAATTTTTTCTTTCTCTCTCTCTCTTTTTAAATAGGTCAAGATGCTGAATTATCAGGGACACTTTCACTTGTTCTGACACAGTGCTGCAAAAGAATAAAGGACACTGTCCAGAAGTTGGCCTCTGACCACAAAGACATCCATAGCAGTGTTTCTCGAGTTGGAAAAGCCATTGATAAGGTATGGAATTGAAGACATTGTTTTTTGTTTTTAATTTCCTTTTAGTTACTTGCTATATGCTTGTGTGTATGTGTGAGCATGCAGATGAAGATCAGAAGACAACTTGAAAGTTAGTTTTCTTTTTCTACCATGTGGGTCCCTGGGATTGAACTCAGGTCATCAAGAGCCACTCACCAACCACAGAGGAGCCTTTGTATTTCTAACATTCTTCCTTTACCAGCATCTTGATACCTTGTTCTCTCTTAAAGTACTTTATGCCATTCCTTTCTTTCTTGTTGCTTAGGATAACTTTTACAGGTCTTGTTTACTGTGTTATCCTTGTTAAAGTTCCCTGTTGCTGTTTGAGAAACAGAAATAAAAATAAAGCAAGACAATTCTTGCCTTTGTAGCTTTACTCTTCCATCTGCTTTTATGGCTAGAGTCCTGGTGAATATAGTTGCAGAGAAGTTGTGAGCCACTGTGTGGGAGTTTGTTTATAGGAATAAGTTGCTGCTTCCTAAGTGAGTCCTTGGCTATGCCCAGGGACGGTTGTGGGATGGTTAGACTAACACCCTATGTGTGTCCCTCTCGCCTCACCCTGACTCTTGTCTTCTGTAGGCAGGCTGGTTGCTTTTCTTTAGTGTTGTCTTCTTTCTATTCAGGTGAGGGACTTGCTTGTTAGGGAGCCAGGCAAGCCATTTTTGTTAAGTGATTTTTTTTTCCTAGTGATAGTTTTTAATAAGCCATCCTTCACTTAGTGATTGACTCATAAGACTTTCCATTTTTAGCACTGAAGCTGTTTTTCCCATGGGGTTCACAGTCCGAATGGAGTTTAAGAGGAGCAGCCAAGTTTTCTGGTCTGATGTCTCTGACTGCTCCATTTATTAGGGAGTGTGACTGGCCATGACCATCTCTGTTTATATGTTGTAAACTTTTGAAAGAAGAAGCAGATTTTTGGTGGAGAGCTCTTTATAGCAAACATACCTCCTGAACCACTTCCCCCGTGTGTACAGTGATGGTGGTGTAACATAGATGGTAGAAGCTGCTGTAATCTGGACCGTCCGAGAAACGCAAGAGCAGCTCCACTGTTAGAAGTTACCCTGTGGGGTAAAAGTATTGAAAGGCTAGGCTTGCAGGTGTCTTAAGTCAGGACAGCTTCTAAAGAGATACATTTGCTGGTAGGTGTGGTACCACAGGACTGCAAGTGGCAGGGACTTTGGGGATTGTAAGACAGGGAAGTTTTAGTAGCCCATCAGAGTGATGGTCTTGGGTTAGTGAGGGCAGTCACAAGCAAAGGCTGGGAATGCAGTGAATATTCTCTGAAATACCTTTGGAGTTTGAAACCTGTTTGGTAACTTGATATGGGTGAATATGGCTGTGGAAGTAAGCTTAGCATCACACCATCATGGGGCGGTGGCACGGGAAGTTATCAGTTGGCTGAAGTGTAGCCTCCCCCAGCCTTGAGCAGGCTGGTTCAGACCTTGCCACTGTGAATGAGACCACCTTCCGACCAGTGCTGGGCCAACGCTGATTAGCCTGTATCCTTTTGTACCTACAGCAACAATTTAAAAAAGATGAAGTTTAAAGCCAGCGCTAGCATGAATACAAAGTGTTGCTTACTGTGCCAGATACATCTTCTTCTTAATCTTCCTGTAGAGCTCTACAAAGACAGTGTTCTCTCCACCTGTACTCAGGTCCCTGTTCAGACGCTACCTGTGGCCGCCTGTGGCCACATGACCTGTGTTCCTGAGTGGGAGGCCAGAGCTGTAAGAGAAAGAAAGAGAAGTGCGAGAGAAGAGATGAGGCCAAGACAAATGCTGATCAAAGCCCAATGTTTACTGAAATTCTGTGCTTATAAAGGGGGGAAGCCCATGTCCTGCCGATCCACTCTTGATGCCTGTTACCAGCCTGTAAGCAATTAGGCTGACAGCACTAGTTTGGCAGTAAGGTGTCAGTCGCCAGTTGCTAGCTGTCTCAGGAATTTCTCAGGATGGCAGGTTCAGCCTTTCAGCAGGTAGCAGCGTCTTGGAGAAGGGCAGTGGCAGGTGACAGAACAATAGAACCATCTTGGCACCAAAGGGGTGGTTTTGATGTATGTGGAGTAGGTATTTGTCTTAAATCTTCTATGGGTGAGGAGCCATTGCATTTGCTTAAGAAGCTTCAGATCATCAAAGGCGAACACTTTTAATCCCAGCACTTGGGAGGCAGAGGCAGGCGGATTTCTGAGTTCGAGGCCAGCCAGGGCTATACAGAGAAACCCTGTCTCGAAAAAAAAAAAAAAAGAAGCAGCAGCTTCAGATCTTTGTGGCCAAAACATACTGGTGGTTCTGATGGCAGAGAACCCTAGGAAGTTCCTGGGTGATCTGCCAGCTCACTGGGCCTGCTGCTCTCTGCCTTAACTAAGGGAGTCATCATCTGGGCAGCAGACCCGAGTGTTTTTACAGTGAGAAGAGCTAATGTCCAAGGCAGCCAGTCTTACCTGGGACAAGAACCCTTGCTTGGATTAAATGGGGATGGTCTCAGCTGTCATCTCAGGTTTGTGTGTATGCCACCTTCCAGCTAAGTACCAGTTTCTATTATTCTGCCATAATTATCATAAGAATTCTCTTTGCTCTTAGACCCCTTTCTGCAGTTGACATGCTGTGCATGGCTTCCCCCAGATACAGCAGGTTTTTATAAAGATCACTACAGGTTGTCAGATATTTTGACTAGTTTTTGAGCAAAGTAAGATGTACTTGGTGTTTAAATTGAGTACCACTTTGAGAATGGGTGTCTAGGGAACACATTTATAGTTAATAATTTACATTCTGACTTGGGATGGGAGAGGATATTTGAAACATGTTTCTTAATGTAGTCTCACAGTTTTAAGATCTGTTTCATGTACTTGGAAGTTGCAAGGTCTTCAAATAACTACAGTTCTGAAAGAAACAGAATAGTTTCTTCCAGAAATGTGTTTACAATTTTTAGGAAAGTAGCTTAGGTTTTAGTTACAAAGACTCTTTTCATCCAGCATAGGAAATTACAGCAGTTCACGAATACTTAAGTACTTGGCGGTAGGGCTCATTTTCAGGCATCTTTCTGCACATACTCCGCGTATTTTTGGTGTCTACTATGTTGCCCAAAGAGGAAGCTGGTTTCCGACTGGATATTCCTAGATGTTGTGAAAAGGCTTCATGTATATATGAGGAATCTGTGTAGGCTGTTATTACATAAGACTCCTCTAGCTTGTTAAGTCCTACATATTTAACTTGAACTTGGCAAATGTATGCAAGCTCTGGGAAACTTAGGGTCAAGGTGGGGTACATTCAGGTATTGGTGTTAAGCAAACAGGATAAAGCCGAAATCATTGTGGTCCATGGATTGTGGGTACCAAGGCAAGCCGACCAACCTGCAGACTGGAATGCTGTCTAGTTGCCTGTGAGTGCTGTTTTATGGATACTTGCTCCTCCCAGAAAAACAGTTGCCTCCTTAGGAGCAGGCTGTATTTGTTGTTTTAAAAAGCATATCAAAAATGTAAATGAGGTAAATACCTAATAAAAATATTAAAAAAGAAAAAAAAACAAAAACAAAACAAAACAAAAGCATATCAACAATGAACAGTCTAAAGTAAAAAATAGAGCTTTCAGCTCTGTGAACAGGAATGAGTTTGTAATTTCTACAGATTCCAAACATAGGATTTTGAAAGAGCTGTAGAAGAAAAATTATGACCTTTCTTTAAGGGAAAAGGAATTTAAAAAGATTTATTTGCCTTTATTTTATGTGCATTAATGTTTTGCCTGCATATATGTCTTAAGGTGCCAGCTCTCCTGAAATTGGAGCTACAGACAGTTATGAGCTGGATGTGGATGCTGGGAATTGAACCCAGGTCCTCTGAAAGAGCAGCCAGTGGTCTTAACTGCTGAGCCACCTCTCCAGCCCTAAAAAGGCAACATTTAAAGGACTAGCCAGGCAGGCATCATCTATTAGGTGTGTATGTGTATTTGTACAAACAAGACCCAAGTCATTCCAATTTGCAGTGGAAACTTCAGGTTAATCGTTGCTTCCTTTCTTGGAAGACTTAAAGGAATGGTAGCTTAAAGTCGAAGTTGAGGTTAAAATCCTTTCTTCCAAAAGCCTGTGTTACATCTAGTGTGTGTTTCATATGCTTGTGATGTTTTGTTTGACAAGTGGGTATGAATGAAAAGTGTTTAGTGTATCTTTAAAGTTCTAAGTAGTAAATTTTTACCTTTAATGATTTAAGGTTTTTTTTTCCTTTTTACTGTTATTTTTTTCTGAAAATGTAAGCAGAGAAGTTTATATTATCAAAGGAATTTTCTAGCTTTTTATCATTGTGAATTTAAAACATTGAAGCTTTTACTTTAATGTGTTACCTATTAAAGTATTTTAATCCTTGGATTTTGTCAAAATTTTTTGTCTTTTTTTTTTTAATTCACTTATTTTTAAAAAAGAAATGGTGTGTTAGACTTTAATTTTCTTTCTTTCTTTTTTTCTTTTCTTTTCCTTTTTTTTGAGACAGGGTTTCTCTGTGTAGCCCTGGCTGTCCTGGAACTCACTCTATAGACCAGGCTGGCCTCGAACTCAGAAATCCACCTGCCTCTGCCTCCCAAGTGCTGGGATTAAAGGCATGCGCCACCACCGCCCTGCTGTTTTTAATTTTCTACCTCCTACTTTTTAGAAATTGTATTTAGAGGGGGTGAGGGAGAGTAGCTAAAATGGATAGTGAATAATGCTGATTATGGGATGGACCCCCCAGGTGGGGCAGTCTCTGGATGGTCTTTCCTTCCGTCTCAGCTCCAAACTTTGTCTCTGTAACTCCTTCCATGGGTATTTTGTTCCCCATTCTAAGAAGGAGCGAACTATCCACACTTTGGTCTTCCTTCTTGAGTTTCATGTGTTTTGCAAATTGTATCTTGGATATTATGTGAACTAATCAGTACCCCCAGAGCTGTGTCTCTAGTTGCATATGTAGCAGAGGATGGCCTAGTTGGCCATCAATGGGAGGAGAGGCCCTTGGTCTTGTGAAGATCATATGCCCCAGTACAGAGGAATGCCAGGGCCAGGAAGAGGGAGTGGATGGGTTGGGGAGCAGGGCAGGGGGAGGGTATAGGGGACTTTGGGGATAGCATTTGAAATGTAAATGAAGAAAATATCTAATTAAAAATGCCTTAAAAAAGAGAATAATTTTAGTAACTGATTTCTTATCCTTTATTAATGAGGAAACATTTACTTTTGGAAGAATAAATAACCCAATGTTTGCTTGAGTTACTTACTGTTATTTAAAACATTATTCTGGGCCTGGGGGTGGGGTTGCAAGCTCAGCGTCAAATGGCATGTTGAGCATAGGCACAGTTCAAAGTCAACCCAGTATGAAAGCATGCATAGATAGATGCATATAATTATGAATATTCTTATTACTACAGAATTTCTGGTAATGTGCCATTAATGATAGTTGAGGTTTTAGAGATATTGAAAATATACATAATGATGAGGTGGGAGTGTAAAAAACAAAGCAGATAAATTTCAAAGGATAAGAAGATTTCAATTTGTAAATAAGTCCTACTAATCAATAACAAAAGAGATCCATTTTTTAAAACAATACAAATTCTAAACAAAGAAATAAAATAGGTCAGGATTATAAAAGAAGGGTCCTTTTGGTATTAATAAACAATGAAATTATGAAGAAAAAAAGTTTTAACTGTGTTGCCCAAACTGGTTTTCTGCCACTAGGTGGGGCAGCTACATTGGAGAAGCAAAATGCTGATGTTAAAGAATGATACTATCAAAAGTTAAGTAGCTAATATTTTTTTAAATAACTAAGGTAATTATTTGAATTCTATGTCAGTATAACTACTTTCAAGAATAGATAAAAGACAATGCAGCAATTAAATCCCGTGCTTAGCTTACAGCGACGGTTGAGATGAATTGGGTGAAGCTGAATACAGACTGACTTTAAAGTCAGTGTGTGGTGAATGCATCCTTCTGTGGTAGAGAAATGTTATTAAAAAGAGAAAAAAAGGCATTAAGAAGAGTAGATGATTGTCTCCGATTAAGAAGAAAAAGCTAAATTGAGTTCTGAAGAACAAATGTAATTTTTTTTTTATATTGGAAAGTACTTTTTAAGTTAGTGAAAGGGAATTGGTAGCTGACATAAATATATAGGATATAAAGAGAAAATGGTGATTAAAAGGCAAGGAAGGCATTCCCTAAGAATGAAATAAAACATACCAAACTACTCTCCACCCCAAATAACTAAGAGTAATAAAAAAAAAAAAAAATGCAGCCTGCCATGGTGAACCTTATTTAGGTGCAGTAAAGTGTAAAGTAGCTTGACCTTCGTGGTCAGGATGGAAGGTCTTTCTTTTGAAATTGCATGGATATCAGTAGGAGCTGCTATAGTCTCTCTTTCTTGTCTACTTGGGTCATAGTACTTTTCTGAGGATGGACCTTTCCCAATCAGATGTGTGCACTGTGCCCCAGACATTTTCCAGTTTTCCCCCAGGTGTGTATGTGAGGGGGCGGGGTAGTTGTTTATTAGAGCCTTAGGGAAGGGAGTGAGCTGGCTAGTTTTATGTCAGCTTGACCCAAGCTGTGGTCATCTGAGAGGAGGGAACCTCAACTTAGTAAATGCCTCCATAAGATCAAGCAGCAGGCAAGCCTGCTGGGCATTTCTTAATTAATGATTAATGGAGGAGGGAACAGCATATGGTGAGTGGCTGTGCCGGTTGAGCAAGCCGTGCAGAGCAAGCATCAGCTCCTGCCTTCCAGTTCCTACCCTGTTTTGAGTTCCTGTCCTGACTGCCTTTGATGGCACACTATGATGTGAAGATGTAAGCCAAATAAACCCTTTCCTCCCCTAAGTTGCTTTGGTCATGGTGTTCCCTAACAACAATATTAACCCTAGTTAGAACAGGGAATCTGGGAGTGTATGAGGTCGGAAGGTGTCCTAGGAGTGGGGTAGTGGTTCTGGAAGGAATCTGGTCTGAGGTGGGAGACAAAGCACAGGTGCCAAGAGAGGAGGGAGCATCTCTGAAGCATTATCCCCCTGCCCACCACTTTCCTTAAAACCAGCTTGCTTGAGTGAAAAGAACTACTCCCTATAAGAACCCAGCATCCTAACAGCTAGATGATCTGTGGTTCCTTGCTTACTGAACATAAGCACTGGTGTGGAACCACACTGCCTCTGCCCCTCATAGCCTGAACACCATTTTCCGTACAGAAGCTGAGTGGAGTTTTGCCTTCTCTGCCATCTGTTTTATATCTGCTCTAGGTTATAAGCCTTACGTTTTTTTGTTTTTGTTTTTAAAATAAAATTGTTTCAAACTGAATGAAGCTACATTAATTAAATGATAACTGTTTATTAAACTATAGTGCCGACCACAAAAGAAAGCCTAGTAGTCGGGGCTCATAGATTAGGGCCAGAAGATTTCTCTGGACTGGTGTATTCCCACTTCATGTGATCACGAAGGTAGAAGATGGAATACTGGGCTTGGTCCAGCACCTGTGGCACATTAGGCCAAAAAGCACAAAAAGACCTATACATTAAGTTGTGCAAATAAATCTGGGCTGTGACTGGATTCAAGTGGTGTGTGCACGCATTTATTACCACACCCAGTTTAAGTGATTTTGAATTAAGGAATTTGTTGTGGCGTTTTGTGTTTTTGAGACACGGTTTCTCTCTATAGCCTTAGCTATCCTGGAATTCACTCTATAGACCTGGCTAGCCTCAAACTCTGAGCCACCTGCTGGGATTAAAGGTGGGTACCATCACCACTTAGTGAATTTGTTGGTTTTTTATGTGCTTGTTTTGTTTGCATTTTCTAATGGCTCAGCAGAAAAACAAAGTGCAAAGTGAGCAAGACTAGTGACCTGAGTTTGATCCCTAGAACTCGTGGTGAAGGAGAGAACTGGATGTGCCGTGGTGAGAAATTATCCGCCTGTTTTTACAGTCACACCATATACACATAACAACACTGATAAAACTTTAATAAAAATTTGTGCTTCTAGTGGAGATTATCTTACATGTGGCATCAGAATCGGCGGCGGAAAGGACTGACTCACCTTTTGCAGGTTAAATATTTACTTTGGATGAATATTGGTAGAACACTTTGTGCATTGTTTACATCTTCTTGAATAATGGTTTAATTTGAATCCCAGCAACTTCAGTCCTAGGTATGATGTGAAAACTGAGGTTTATGTTAGAGCCAGAGAGCAAATGGGGAAAACTGATACTAAAACCTAGAGCTGAGATTTTAAGGAACCTTCTCAAGTAGAATTCCTTGGGAATTGGTGTCTTTGGAGGATCTGCAGTATGCACAGGAGTCTTTCTCCTTTCCTTGTAAAATGGGAAAGTATGTTTGCCATCTTTGGGAGAATAAGTCACTGGCATTGCTCTGCTCTGTCCTATCCTTGTTCTCTGTCCTTGAGGGAGATAGGGAAGCGACAGACAGGTTGTGGAGCATGTTATCTTTGTAAGTGTGCAGCCTGTGGTGTGGCTTAGTATGTCTTTATGTTTATAAAGTAAAAGCTTAGCAGTTTGAACCTGTCTTTCTCTTAACTTCAAATACCAAAGCAGAGGTGTGAGTATTGTACAGAGGAGGTAATAGGATGTCAAAAAAGATAGTGTTGGCATCTAGAGTCCACCTACGCTTCTGCTTCTGCTACACTACCAGGCTCATTTCCCAGCCATAGCTTGTGAAGGACTGTGGTCTAGCATATGCTAAGTACAGGTTTATTTCCTCATAGGTTTTGAACCTTAGCATCAGCTTTACAGGGTGTTGCCAGACTTTCCCCTTAGGGTTTATACCAGTTTACAGTCCTGTTCAGCACACCTGGGGCAGTGCTGTTCCCTCTTTTCTCATCACATTTGCAATGGCCAGATAGTAACCAGGTGGGTGTGAAATAGTGTCTGGTCAGACTCACCTTGCCTTTCCTGTGTTTTGAAGTGGAGCATCTTTTCACATGTTAACATTAGGATGACTTCTTGTGAATTTCATATTCTTTTGCCCATGGTTTCCTCTTAGATTGGCTGTCTGTCTTTTCAGTTGGAGGTTGCTTCAATACTCTTTGTGAGTTGAATATGAAGTAGTGATTTCTCTCAATCCAGGTCTCCTTACTCTGTTGAGAGTCCTTTGGAGTTTGCTTTGTCTTACTAACCCAGATTAACTAGATGCTGAGAAAGAACCAGTTCCTTGTAGGTCCAACAGTAACCAATTGTTGGGTTCATATGCCAGTTTTTCATAAGTAGATGGGAAGCTTAGAAATAACACTGAGAATTGGCACTTAGGAATTAAAGCAAATACTGTTTTACAATGGACTGCTCAGTAACTGTGATTCACGAATGCATTTAGGTGAGCAATAAAAACTACTCTTTAAACCTACCTGATTGTATATATGAAGTGGTTAAAGAGATAGCATATATAGGCTGTAATTTAGTTCTCATGACTTCTCTACCCTTCAGTCTCTTAAGTTTAGTATGTTGTGGTTTTCTTTTTCCAAGCTTTATTGTGTCCTGCATAAATGGACACACTTTGTTGTCCTTTTTTGGTTCTTGTTTGACTCCTTCTCCCAGTGTAAGATCATCATGCCAGGCTTCTCTTTGCTTTATTGTTTGTTTTTCAAGACAGGGTTTCTCTGGGTAAACCTGGCTATCCTGTAACTCATTCTGTAGACCAGCAGGGCCTGAAACTCAGAGATTTGCCAGCCTCAGCCTACCAATATTGGAATTAAAGGTATGTGCCACCATGCCTGGCATATTGTTTGCTTTTAGTTTGCTGTGTAACCCAGGCTGACACTGAACTCAGGATCCTCAGGCCTCTGCTTCCTAAATGGTATGTAACTCTCATTGTTTTACAAATATGAAAGGGAAAAGTCAAGCATGTGGTGCTAATAATAGAGGTGTTTCTTCACATAGTGCCTCTGCTGGTTTACCGTGTTGTTGATTTCCTGGCTAGCCATGTAAATGTGTTTGGTCACCTAGTAACAGAAGCTGGAAGCAATGCCAGCTCTGATGCAACACTGAGTAAGAACCTACAGTTACCACAAAGGGAGTTGACTTGTATTTCATCCCTCAACATCCATTTATATTTTGGCTTTAATTTTTATTACGTGCAACGAGAACATAAACTGTAAAAGGGTTTCTTGTCTTCCTTAATTGCTTAAAATGAAAGAATAGATAGTTGAAGGGAGTTTAGAAACATGTATTCTTCTGTCCAAGACCGCAACTATGTTAGAAAGTTTCACTGTGGTTAAAGATAATCCTACTGGAAAGGGTGTTCTGTTTTTCTTACCTATGTAGTAGTAACCATAGAAGGCTTTGTGAAGGGAAAGTGAAGATGTGAAGGGCATCCTTGTAAAACTCCATACATACCACTGTTTAAATGCTAGACTTTTAAAAGGTTTCTCAATAAGCATTTATTTTTTGGTATATATCTCAAGGAAATTAATTATCCAAAGAATTGTATTATTTGAACAGATAGTGTTAGTGGTAACTGTTAGATTATTTTAAAAGCAGCTGTAGAGAAAAAAGGCAGAAGGAAAGAAAGGCTTGGTCTGACCTTAGGCAGTGTGATGGTTTCCATATGCTCATCCCAGAAAGTGGCACTATTAGAAGGTGTGGCCCTGTTGGAGTAGGTATGGCTTTGTTGGAGTAGGTGTGTTACTGTGAATGTGGCCTTTAAGATCCTCATCCTAGCTACCTGGAAGCCAGTATTCTGCTAGTAGCCTTCAGGTGAAGATGTAGAATTCTCAGCTCCTCCTGCACCATGCCTGCCTGGATCCTGCCATGCTCCTGCCTTGAAGATAATGGACTGAACCTATGAACCTGTAAGCCAGCCCCAATTAAATGTTGTCCTTATAAGAGTTGCCTTGGTCATGGTGTCTGTTCACAGCAGTAAAACCCTAAGACATGTCTATTCACTGCATGAATATTCACTATTACCCACATGTTTGAATGGCCAGAATGCCTACAGAGGAAGATGGGATGTGGAAATGACTTCCATAGTCCTCAAGAGAAGCTGGGAGGTATAGTCCTTCAGCAGGAAGCTACCAGTAACTATTAAAATTCTGATTGTATGTTATGGAGTCTGTATACTTAGTCTCTGCACTTGTAAGGAAGGCAGGGTGTCAAGAGTTCAAGATCATCTTTATTACATTGTGTTTGAGGCCACCTTAGCTACATAAAACCCTGTTTCTAAAAACAAGCAAACTGATAATATATATTAACGAGTAAAGATATCTTTGAAAGCATTTTTTATTTTCCGTGGTGGTTTTCTTTCTTTCCTAGTGAATTAAATCGCTGTTGACAAGTTTGTAGGCTGGTTGATAAGATTGAGAAGTAATTATTAGACAAGTCATTTCTACCCGGGGCTATGTTTATTCACAAACCAGTGAGGGATGTAACTCAGTCAGGTGGATATTGCTTATTACATATGCTTAGGCATGTGGAGAATTATAGGCAGATTCTGAGTTTGTAGTGAATCACATCTTTAGATACCCATTATTTATTTGTTTGAATGGCCTCTAGGGTATAAAATAGCCCCAGTGTACTGTGGGTTTCTAGCTGAGTCTAGAAGAAAAGCAAAATATCACCAGTCCAGTTTTCTGGTTGTTACAGACAACACACAAAATGTAAATTGCTTTTTTAAAAAGTGTCAGTGAGCTGCCATGAATCAACTGTGAAATGTAGGATGTCTGTTAAGTAGAAGTGAAACTCGGACGTTTATAGGTGATTGTGCTTCATTAGTACTGGGGACCAGTCAGTTTATGTGTGCGTCATTTTAGCATTAGGTTATTTGTGGTTTTTTTCACTGGTTAGGGTCTAGTTCAAGAGATTGGATAAGAAGCCAGGCAGTGGTGGCACATGCCTTTAATCCCAGCACTTGGGAGGCAGAGGCAGGCGGATTTCTGAGTTCGAGGCCAGCCTGGTCTACAGAGTGAGTTCCAGGACAGCCAGGGCTACACAGAGAAACCCTGTCTCAGCCCCTCCTCCAAAAAATTTAAAAATTAAACAGTAGAGACTTATGAACGGCAAAGAAGGCAAAAACGAACTAGCCAGAAAACCTTGAAACCAGGATACAGATTTGCTTTCCTCACTCTTGTTGTTGTTGTTGTTTGTTTGTTTGTTTGTTTTGTTTTTGAGACAGGTGTGTGTGTGTGTGTGTGTGTGGCCCTGGCTATCCTGGACCTAGCTCTGTAGACCAGGCTGGCCTCGAATTCGCCTGCCTCAGTACTGGGATTAAAGGCATGTGTCACCTTCACCCAACTTCTTTTTTTAGTTTTGATGTAAATTTGCCAAAACAAAATCTTCTTTGTCCGAGAATGCTTACTTCATTTTTCTTTCTGAAGGATATTTTTATTAGATATATAATTCTGGAATACTGATTTTTCTTGGGAGTGGGGTGGTAGGGTACTATACTCTTAACTCCATAGTTTCTGTTGCGAAATTATAATCATTGAAATCATAGTCCCTCTGTAAGTAACAGGCCATTTTTCTTTTTTTTTTTCTTCTTTTTTTTAAGTCTACACACATGTGCACACATGCACATTTGTACATGGCATCTTTAGGTGTTCTTGTTCCTGCTGTATATGTATGTCAAGCTAGCTGGCCTGTGAACTGAAGATTCTCCTGTTTCTGCCTCCTGCCTTGCTTGCTATAGGAGCTCTGGGATTGCAGATGTGTGCTACTGTACTCAGCTCTACATGGGTGCTTGGGATCTGAACTAGTCTTAGCTCCACGGAACCATCATCTCTTTAGTCCAACAGGCCATTTTTTCCTCAGCTGGTTGCCTTGGGCTTTTGTTTAATTTTGTTTCGTTTAGATGTTAACATTTTTATGCTTTCAAGTGGGATTTCTTGTCCTTTTTGGAAGTTTCCTGTTTTTTGTATCTAAGTGTATTTCTCTGGCAATTCTTTTTCCTATCCTTTGGTTCTTTGGTGACACATACTATATCTTGTTATTTGCCCATTTGTTGAGGCTCTGCTAATTTGTGTTTTGTTTTCCTTTGCATCCTGTTTTTCTGTTTTCTAACTGGGTAATACATGCTGGCTTCTTGCACTGCCACTTTGTTCCTGCTTCTCTGTGTCTCTAGTGAGTTTACTTTGGGTACTGTGTCTTCTCTAATTCTTTACTCTGTGTCCTTGATGTTTCAACAGTGTTTGCCTTCTGGGGCCTGAGATTGGGTTCAGCCAGCAAGACTGCTTCAGAATTTGACAAATTGAGTTCTGTCACTAGAACTCATGTGGTAGAAAGAGAGAACAACAATACATTTCTAAAAAGAGAGTTTGCCCTTTTGGGGGAACATTTGTAATGATAGCTTGGAAGTCTTGGGTTTCAGCATTTGCCATTTTGGCCTTGGTGCTTGACACTTCCTCTTCCATACACTGTGAACTGTGCTCAGTTCCTTGTATGCCAAACAAATCTGAGCTGCCCTCTGACGAGCGGATGCCAGTATTCTGTGGGTGGCAATTTCGGTGTGGCTCACAGTTGTCTTGATTGTACTTCTGAGTAGCCAGTCTACCTTACTTCAGTTTTCAAAGTCTAAAGTGTGCTCTGTGGGGTCAAAACTAGTATCCATAGCTCAAATGTAGGCCTAGTAATAGAAACCACCCTTTTCATCATCTGTCTCATCAGTCTCAGCCTCAGAGCTGCAGCTAGTGGGCTGTCATGTAGCAGTCCTTTGTTGATTGAGGTGTGTGTGTGTGTGTGTGTGTGTGTGTGTGTGTGTGGTTTCTGTCCTTCACATTGCAGACAGTGCTGCAGTAAGCATGCTTTTAACAGCTTACTATAGCATACTTCTGAAAATATTGCTATAATATAATGCCTGGAAATTGGCTTATTGATTTTGGTTTCACAGAAGTCAGTGTTAAATCTATATTTTCCTAGAGTGTTTCCCAATTTTTTTTAAAAAAAATATGTTTATTCCATCAGTAATCCCCAAGAGTGAAAAGATTTAAAAGAAGCAATAGGAAAATCCTTGCCTATGATTGTGTAGATGAATTGAATTGGGTACTTTCTGATAACACCAAAGTAAGATTTAGACCTTTCTATAAGACGTTTCTTTCTCTTAGGTGAGGTTGAAAAAGGAAGTCATCTATACATGATTCTTGTTCTTTTCCCCCCCAGAATTTTGATTCTGACATTAGCAGTGTGGGAATAGATGGCTGCTGGCAGGCAGACAGCCAACGGCTTCTCAATGAGGTCATGGTGGAACACTTCTTCCGACAAGGAATGCTGGATGTAGCTGAGGAGCTTTGCCAGGTAAGCACATGCCAGTGAGGCATAGGGAAAACAAACAAGACAGCGCTGGTGGAGTTTGCAGTGTCTGCAGATGGGTCTTGGGTGTACCTCAAA
Organism: Mus musculus; assembly: GCF_000001635.26. NCBI lineage: Eukaryota > Metazoa > Chordata > Mammalia > Rodentia > Muridae > Mus > Mus musculus. Next base: position 71,414,691 of record NC_000072.6, on the reverse strand, counting down.
CTGTAGATAGATTTGTAATATTTTAATTATCATGGATAAGTCATTTTGCTAGAAAAATTTTAAGTTCTTAGAAATTATAATGCTATAATTTAGTATCTGAATTGCCCTTTCCTTAAAAAATTAGACTCAGAGTTAACATTCAAATTGTTGTTTCTTTATACTGAGTCTGTTAGGTTGATTGCTGGTCATGAGTCAGAGTATGGAAAGTAGTACTACTTTTCCTGTGTGACCCAGGCTCCCCTGTTTCAGCCTCCCTAGTGCTACACTTATTGGCATGCACCATTCACTCCGGCTCCTTTTCTCCCTGTGATACAGATGTTAATAGAGCAGAAAAGAGGAAAGAAACAAAAATATTAGTGCTTGCTTTTCTGATACAGTAGAGCTATATCAAACGAAATTTCAGGCTAAAATTTATGTCCAGTGGGCATTGCCCGTCGTGTTTCTGTTGGACAGGAGCACCATGTATTCATGGTAGTAGTAGCTGCTGTGTATTATGTGTTTTCTCCAGGCCACACCCTGCTTTTCCTTTCTACTACATTGTGAGATAGGAGTTACTGTTCCTGTTCCACACACAAGAAGTATACCCAAGGAATATACCCAGGGCCATCCAGGGAGCATGTGTGAAGGAACAGGGGGATTTAGTCCCCATTCATTTCTCCAAACTCCATTCTGTTGCATTTTTATGTTGTTAAAAAAAAAAAAAGAAGAACTCAGAAGATATAATAATGTAAAGGGCATCATAAACCAGTCTATAATCTAAGCCTCTTCTGTTTGAAACAGTTTAAATCCATCGTAGTGGGTCTAGCTTTGTGCCTTTTGAGGTGTGTGTATCCATACAGACCTCACAGTAAACTGTGTCATTGAAAATTAGTTTGTTTTCAAGTAACAGACTCAAGATAGCAGCTTAAACAAAGTTTGGTTTTCTTTTCTAGAAAGAAAGGTAGTATGAGAGGTTCATAGCATCTGTCCTGTGAAGTTCTTAGACACTCCTTGTAGCTCTGCACTTAGTTTCCAGTGAGTCCTCTTCTTGTGGTCAGACCTCCAGCTGCACCTTACATCCCAGGAAAGAGTGTGTGTTTACATTGTATTGGCCTGAGTGTGCAGAACCACACTCAGCTGGAGTCCACGGCTGGTGCGAAGATTTGCGAAGATTTGATGGTAGCATAGAGGTGGGACAACCTCTGTTTCTGCCCCAAAAGTATTTGCTAAAAGAAAATTATCTTTGACAGTCCTGTATTTTATAATCTAGATCAGCTTTTTCCACTGTGAATGAATATACTAACAGGTTTGTTCTGTTTGTTTGTTTGTTTATTTGTTTGTTTGTTTGTTTTTCCCTTCCAGGAATCTGGTCTGTCTGTAGACCCAAGTCAGAAAGAACCATTTGTGGAGTTAAATAGAATATTAGAAGCATTAAAAGTCAGAGTTCTAAGGCCTGCTCTCGAGTAAGTTACTCTTTCTTGTAGGTGCTGTGAGGGTAACTCCGTAAGAACACTTATTTGTAAAACACAGGAGAGATATTCGGATCGGTCTGTCTTACCTAGGGTAGACTAATGAGGGTTTGAGAAAGGAGATCTGGATGTCTTTAAACAAAGTGAAATACAGCTGTATAATAGAAGAACATGGGCAGCCTCTTTAACGTAACAGTTGATCATGTTTCCAGAAGAGAAATAGGTTTACTTATCTATGCTGCAACACCTCTTTGGGTAGACCAGCATTAAAACTGAAGCATTTTGTTTTGGCAATCTTTACATGATATTTGAGCTCCTATAATGTGTTGATGTTTGTGCTGTCATTCTGAAAGTTGGTTATGGAAACTAAGTGATATTCATGAACAGAGCAAAAATTCTGTATGAAAGATGTGCATGAGTGTGTGAGGGGGGGAGGGAAGAGGAGACGAGAGGGAAGAGTGTGTGTTAAGAGTCTAAGATAAGAGAGTTCAGGTTTATGGGTGTCAGTCACACTGTATATGTGGGGATCAGAGAACAACTTTGGGAGTCAGTTTTGTCTTCCACTGTGGGTTCTCGGGGTTGAACTCAAGTCATCAGGTTTCTGCTGCAAACCAGCAAGCCCTTTACCTAACTGAGGCATGCCACTGGCTGAGATCGCCATGGTGGACATGGTGCTATGGATTGAACCCAGAGTGATGCACAAGTGAATAACTGGATTTTGATGATTTTCTGTGAACATGCCATTTACTTACCAGAATATACCTGAGTAATTGTTGTTAGAACAAGGTTGGTGTGTAGTTGAAATAAGAATGGCCCCTACAGGCCTATATATTTGAAGAATAGGGGTGTGTTGTTGGGGGAGTTGTGGGCCTTTTTGGAGGAGGTATGTCATTGGCAGTGGTCTTTAAGGTTTCAAAAGCCCACACCATTCCCAGTTGTGGATCAGAAAAAACCTCAGCTTCTGCTCTAGCACCATGCCAGCCTGCCCTTGCCCCCTTGCTCTATGGCCTCTGCCATGATGGTCATGAATTTACCCTCTGAAACTGTAAGCAAGCTTCCAATTATGCTTTATTTTAATAGTTGCCTTGGTCATGATGTCTCTTCAATAGCAGAAAAAAATCACTAAATAAGACAGGCCAAATAATAATTATTTTAGGTTTTACAGGTTAATGAGATTTTTGTCACATTTTCTTAATTTAAATGTAATTTAAATGGGGGGAGTTGTGGGTTCTTCTAGAGGAGGTATGTCACTGGAAGTGGTCTTAAAGTTTCAAAAGCTTACATCATTCCCAGTTGTGGATCAGATAGGAAACTCTGAGCTTCTGTTCCAGCGCATGCCTGGCACTGTAAAATATTTGGTCACAGTTTTGTGTGTGTCACATAAAATAGGGAACAAGTTATTTGTTTATCTAATGCCAGAGACCCTAAATCCATTCTAAAATTTTTAGTGTGGCAATTACTAGGATATTTATAGTAAATCACATGAAGTGTAGATAAAGAACAAGATAATGAAAGGTAGCATGCTGGTGTTTTACAACTTGGAATGTTTGAAATCAGTGTTAATGATTGGAAATAACTCATGTGGGGTTTGAATTTTGTGTTTAGGGTAGAGGATACTCTTTTTTTTTTTTTTTTCTTTTTTTTTTTTTACTTTTGATCAGCTTCTTTTTAAATTGTATATTGCTAGAACTAGCCAAGATGAACAGAAGGTTCTTATGTTAATCTGTATGTTACAAGATTTTTGTATAAATTAAAAATATAAATGATCTGTTTAGAGCTAACAGTGTGTCTTTGTAAAAGGTGTGTGCTACCTTTGTACACTGTATGTTGACTGTTCTACACTGTGAGTGTGTCTGTGTGTGTGCATGCACTCATGCACACATTTAACTTGAAAATTTTGAACTGCTTGCTTACAATGGGATAGACAAAACTTTTTCTTCTAAAGTGGCTGCTTAGTATTTTGTTTGAGGTTCTACATGAGTTTTACTTAATCTTTTGATTCTGGAGGGAACGTCTTAGGCTCACTATGGATGATATATCTGACCATCTTAGAACATAAAATGATTTCCTGGGACCTGCAAGAGCAATCCCTTCTTGCCTCTGTTAGTGAAAAACCCTCTACTTTACAACTTGAGGAACCAAAAATAACTAAATGGTATAAAAAGGAAAAGAGAAAAGTAAAGGTTGCAGCGTTTTTCACATAAGAGAGAAATGTTGCCTTGGTTTATACTGCAGAAGGGTTGGGGGTTTTTTGTTTTTGTTTTGTTTTGTTTTTAAAGATTTATTTATTTATTATATGTAAGTATACTGTAGTTGTCTTCAGACACACCAGAAGAGGGTGTCAGATCTCATTACGGATGATTGTGAACCACCATGTGGTTGCTGGGATTTGAACTCGGGACCTTTGGAAGAGCAGTCAGTGCTCTTAACCGCTGAGCCATCTCACCAGCCCCCTACAGAAGGGTTTTAATGGGACAGGCTATCAACACTACCAGGCAGACTGCTGAGTCTCCCCGGGCCAGAAATTAGGTAGGAGTGCAAAGAAAAGTCAGAAGGATAGGTATGAGACTGCCCTTATGCTTTCATAGAATAATGTTTGGCTAGTGATCTTATGGTTAGAAAATCCTTGTCAAATATAAGAGAGACTATAGCGTGAATAAGTAAAACAAAGCACCTGATGATCACAGATTTGAAGTACAAATTGAGGGTGCAATGATTAAATTGTTTCTGGATGAGGCTGGAAAGATGGTTTAGAGGGCTCACTGGTTGCTTTCAGAGGACCAGGGTTCAATTCTTGACACCCACGTGGTGACTGTCCTAGAGTTTCATTGCTTTGAAGAAACACCATGATCATGGCAACTCTTATAAAGGGCAACATTGACTTACAGGTCAGAGGTTCAGTCCATTATTCTTATGGTAGGAAGCATAGCAGCTTTTAGGCAGGCATGGCACTGGAGGGGCTGAGAGTTCTACCTCTTGTTCTGAAGGCAGCTAGAAGACTGATTTCCAGGCAGCTAGGATAAGGGCCTTAAAGCCCACGCCCACAGTGACACACTTCCTCCAACAAGGACACACCTCCTAATAGTGCCACTCCCTGGGCCAAGCATATTCAAACCATCACAGTGACCCACAACCATCTGTATCTCTTGTCCAGGGGATTTGCTACCCTCTTTGGGACTCTGTATGCACATGGTTACATACAGGCAAAACATCTAAACTTTTTTTTTTTTTAAGTTTTAAAGAGTTTCTGATGTTTGTTTCTTGTTCTTCAGTGCACAGCTTCTCACAGGTGTGCAGCCCTTCATTTCAGGCAACTCTTAGTAGCCACAGACAGAAGAAGAAACAGCTCTCCTGAGGAGACACGTGAAGGGTATCCAAGATCAAACAAGTTGGATTTTCCCCCTAGAGTTTGATTTTCTTCTTTTTACCCAATTAACTGGCCTTAATTCTGAGAAGACAATTTTTTTAAAAAAAAGGGAAGGTGATCCATTTAAAACTAATTCTCTGTATACGCTAAGTGATGGAGAAAGAACACTTCAATTAAAGAGAAGCTAATTAAAATGAGTATTGGGCATGGTGCACACACCTATAATCCTAGCATTTGGAAGATGGAGGCAAGATGATCAGGAATTCAAGGTCATTGTCTGGTACATAGGAAGTTAAGGCCAATCTGGGCTTCCTGTCTCAGAAAAGAGTATAATGAGATACCAGGTGTCAGGGTTATGGGAAAGGATTCGATAGAGACTGGAACAAAAAACAAAGAAAGAGAAGATAGTTGAGGTGATAACATCTTTTTCTGTTTTAAATTTACTGCTGGTGGAAGGCTATAGGAAGATCCAAGCCTATTCCTCAGGAAGAGAATATACATTATCCAACTATCCTACTGAGGGTTCAGCAGCATTGGAACAAAGTCAGCCTATATATCTGAGAACCTCAAGTAAAGTTGAATATATGTGTTTTATGTTTTGTTTTAATCTTTTCTGTTCTTATGAGATAAGGTCTTAGGAAGCTTAGGTTGGACTTGACTTTCTGATTATCCTACAACCTGGACCTCACAAGTGCTGGAGCCAGCGGCCAGCTTGTCTGTGGAACACCACAATCCTCCCTGCTTTCCTCTTCTCCCCCTGTTCTTTTTTGAAACAAAATTTCACTAATGCTATGTAGTACATGCTGATATTAGCTGGAATATTAGTGCTGGAATTACAGGCATGTACCGTCATATATGACTATGACTCTTTTAAGAAAAAAAATAGTTAATGTGTGTGTGTGTGTGTGTGTGTGTGTGTGTGTAACTTGCAGGAATTTGTTCTTTTCCCCATATGTACCTTGGAAATTTAATTCAGATTGTCAGTCCTGTGGCAACTGTCTTTGCCCATTAATTAATCTTACTCCTGTGCATAGTTTCTTAAACAGCTAACAAAAAAGACAGGCTGGAGAGATGGCTTAGCAGTTAAGAGCACTCACTCACTGCTCTTTCAAAGGTCCCAAGTTCAATTCCCAGCATACACAGTGAGTGACTCACAACCATCTGTAACTTCAGTTTCAGGGAACTGACACTCTTCTAAATTCTACACAGATATGTACATACATGGGTATAATTTAAAAATAATAAAAATATCTTTTTAAAAAAAAATCAAAGGCATGTCATCTCTGAGATGAAGAAACCATTAGTATTTCTAATGATGGAATTAGCCAGTAACCACGACTTCGCTATTTGGAAATAACAGGCCCCCATTTGTGAAAAAAAAAATATATATATATACTATATTTTAATTATATTTTTCTCTCTTCCAATTTCTACAAGATCTTCACAGCCTCCCTACCTATGTTTTGTGTTCTTTTTTTCTCTCTTTCAAAAATGAAATAAAGCAAACAACAAAAAAACCAAGAACGCCGGGCAGTGGTGGCGCACACCTTTAATCCCAGCACTTGGGAGGCAGAGGCAGGCGGATTTCTGAGTTCGAGGCCAGCCTGGTCTACAGAGTGAGTTCCAGGACAGCCAGGGCTACAGAGAAACTCTGTCTCTAAAAACAAAAACAAAAAACAAAAACAAACAAAAAAACCAAGCACACACAAAGCACAAAACCACAGCAAGGAAAATCTAAATAAGCAAATGACCAATAAGACAAAAAAAAAAAACCCAAAAGTTTACAAAAAAACAATTGAGTTCATTTTGTGTTGGCTAACTACACCTGGGCATGGGGCTTCTACCTCACTGTCTGCACATTGTCCAGTTGTGTGTCTTTGCTACTGAAAGCTACTGAAAAGAATCCAAATAGATTTCCAGCTACCAAAACAATTTCTCTGATGTGAGTTCAGTTGAGGCAGTGATCTCTGAATCTAGGAGTCATTTTAATGCTATGTTTTTTTATCAGTGTAAGACTCTGATTCTTGGCCATTTTAGCAGTGTCAAATACAGTTTCCATCTCATGGAGTAGACCTTATATATAATCAGAAAATGGTTGGTTGCACCCATAACATTTATGTTGTTATTGCACCCAGTATATTTATCTTACAGGCAGATCACTGTTGTAGGTCTTAGGGTTTGTAGCGAGTGATATTAATGATGACTTTTTTTCTCAAGTAACATACCATGATACCATGACCGCTGGTTAGCAGGGATGAAGCTTCTAGTAGGGCACAAGTTAACTTCTTTGTGTTGGAGAACATAAGTAAATATTTTCTACAATAGAGCCTTACTATCAGGTTGTGACGAATAAACAATAACTTTGGCAATAGTCTATGATGGTTTGGAGTTTTGGTAGAGCCCCTTTGACCAACAATGCAATAAAAAGTAACCCATTTCTGGAACTGTAGGAATATCTAGTTGAGACATTGTCTCCCCTATTATTTGGTGACTCCATTTGGATTCCTTTCATTTGTGTTAGGAAGTTTCTACAATAGTAGGTTTACATATGATTTTTCAAATGGCTTTTAGTATTAGTTGTCCCTACCCAAATTCTCTTTTACCCTTTTCTCCCTCCCCTCTTCTATTTAATGTTCCTATTCTAGTTTTCCCTTCATCTGTCCATCATACTGTATTCTATTACCCCTTTCCATTGGAGATCCTCTCTGGCCTTGTCATATACTTAACTTTTGTGATTATTTCCAGATTAAAAGCTCAAATTATTCCTTGCTCAACTGCAAACACAAACAGTAAATTTAGCTGGGTGTGTTCTTGCCCAGAGATTACCACTCCCTTGATCTCTTTATCTCCTGAACACAGGATTCAGGTCCATTTCACTCTCGGTGCCCCTTTATTATTACTTGAACCATATACTTTGTATTTTTAAGCTTGTATATTTTAAGCTTGCTGTGCTTGATCAGAATGCATGAGACTAAACTGGAGAACCAAAGTCTCTTCTGGGATTTTTTAATACTTCCTTTGTGAATGCAACTAATATAAATCTCTTTATCTTAGCCTCAGCTAGACTCTGCAGACAAGGGAAAAAAGCAGCCACATTCTTCACCAAAATACCACAGTGAAACCTCTTGAGCCAGGTCTGCACAGTTCAAAGCACTCTCAGGAACACAGCCTTCCATATTCCTACTAGGATGGCCCATTAAGACCCGCTTAAATCATTCCACTGCTTTCCAAAATCCACATTCCTCCAAACAAAAGCACAGTCAGGCATATCACAGCAATACCCCACTTCTGATACCAACTTCTGTCTTAGAGTTTTGAAGTGGATCTTGCATCTTTGCTGATCTTGGTTGAGAGAGGCACAGCCGAGAACTTCTCCTGGTGTCCCTCCATGTCACTTCTGCTGATTTGAGCCAAGGCTGAGACCTAGCTGTTTCTGCTAGGTAGTGCCACCACCACTGATTAGAGTTTGCTATCCCGATTCTACTGAACTGTACTGCTAGTATATCCATGAAGTGTTTCCGAGTGGATCAAGTTGCAGTTGCTCACCTGTAAACCAAACTGCTGATTTCGAGACAACACAGATGGGAGTTACTCCAAAGAACCTAGCTGATCAGGTCCACTTTCCCCATATCCTTTCTTTCCCACTACCTCTGGTGGGTGGTGGGCTAAAAGGGAGGTTAAAGCATTTAAGAACCATCATTAAAAATATGATTTGAAAAAAATTAAAGTTGCAGGGTTTTACTGCTATGAGGGGATGCCATGACCAAGGCAACTCTTATAAATAAAGGACATCGTTTAATAGGGGCTGGCTTATAGTTTCATAGGTTCAGTCCATTATTGTCAAGGTGTGAGCATGGCAGTGTCCAGGCAGGCGTAGCACAGGAGATGCTAAGAGTTCACCATCTTGTTCCGAAGGCAAAGAGAAGAAGGCTGGCATCCTCAGATATCTAGGAGGAGGGTCTTAAAACCCACCTCCACAGTGACACACTTTCACCAACAAGACCACACCTACTATCACCCCTTGGACCAAGCATATTTAAACCACCACAGTCTCCTTCAGTTGTCTTAATTGCTGTATCTGAGACTTTATAAGTACTATATTGAACAGGCATGGAGGAAATGGACGCCCTTGTCTTACTCCTGATATTAGTGGAAATAGTTTACATTTCTCTCTGCAGCCAGGTGTGGTGACAGATGCCTTTAATCCTAGCACTCGGGAGGCAGAGGCAGGCAGATTTCTGAGTTCGAGGACAGCCAGGGCTACACAGAGAAACCCTGTCTTGAAAAAACAAAAAACAAAAAAACCAAACTCCACTTTAGGTTGCTGTTGTCTGTGAGACGGCTAGAAGCCGCCTTTATCGTGCTGTGGTGCTTCCCTGTACTTGAAGTCTTCCAGAACCTTTATCCTGAAGGGATGCTGAATTTTGTCAAAGGCCTTTTCTGTAGCTAATGGGATGATCATGTGGTTTTTGTGTTTATATGGCAGATCATGTTTATTGATTTATGTATGTTGACCCATCGTGGCATCTCTGTGATGACTCTTACTTAATCATGATGGATAACCTTTTTAATGTGTTTTTAGATTTAGTTTGCAAGAAATTTGAGGATTTTTGTATTTATGTTCATACAGGATATTGATCTATAATTTTCTTTTTTTTGTTGGGTCTTTGTGTGGTTTTGGTATCAGGGTGGGAGTGGCTTTATAAAAAGAATTAGTAAATGTTCCATTTCTATTTTGTGGAAGAGTTTGAGGAATATTGGCATTGATTCTTCTTTTAAGGTTTTGGTAGTATTCTGAGTTGGATACCTCTGGCCCTGGGCTTTTTGTGAGACTTAATTGCTGCTCCTATTTCAGTGGGGTCTACGGGTCTGATTAAGTTGTTTATTTGATCTTGATTTAACTTCCATATCAAGAGCTGCCTTTATAGTGTCCCATAAGTATGTTGTGATTTCCTTTTGTTCTGTTGTTTTGTTTTGTTTTGTTTTTTTGAGACAAGCTTTTTCTGTATAGCCCTGGCTGTCCTGTAGACCAGGCTAATCTCAAAGTCAGAGATCTGCCTGCCTCTGCCTTCCCAGTGCTGAGATTAAAGGTGTGCACCACCACTGCCTAGTGTCTTTTCCTTTTTATTCAGATCCAAACATTTTATATGTTCATCATGATTTTGGTCTTGACCCATTTTTCATTCAGTAGTGACATCTATTGAGATTTTCTTTTTTTCCTAATATGTGTCCAATATTAGCGAAAGTTGAAATAGTTGCTTGTAAGACAATGTATTTTTTAGTATTTGGGTGAAATATTCTGTAAATGTCTTCTGGTTCCATTTGACTTATGACATTATTTGGCTTCACATTTCTCTGGTTTGATGCCTGTCTTGTCTGTTCATGAGAGTAGGGTACTAAAGTCACTGGTTGAGGGTCATTATATGATTTTAGCTGTAGTGGTGTTTCTTTTATGAACTTGGGTATCCTGTGCTCAGTTCATAGATGTTTAGAATTGCCATATCCTCTTGGTGGATTTTTCCTTCTGGTGAGTATATATATGATGCCCTTCTCTATCTCTTCGATTCAGTTGAATTTGAAGTCTGTTTTGTCAGATATTAAAATATCCACATCTACTTGCTTTGGGGTTTATTTGCTTGAAATATTTTTGTCATTTTTTTAACCCTGGAATGTCTGTTTGGTGATGAGGTATATTTTTGGATGCAGCCAAAAGATGAATCTTACTCAGTTTTGATTTTTTAAAATTAACTTATTTTTTTTTGGGTTTGCCTGCATGTGTGCCTGTGTACCATGTGCATGCTTGGTGGTGCCTTCGGAGGGAGGTCAGAAGAAGGAGTTGGATCTCCTAGAACTGGAGTTACAGATGTTTGTGAACCACCATGTGGGTGCTGGAAATCAAACCTAGATCCTCTGCAAGTGCATTTAACCACTGAGCCATCTCTCCATCCCTGAATGCTGTTTTCTAATTCAGTCTGTTAGTCTGTGTCTTTTTATTTGGGGTATTGAGGGCATTGCTTTTTGAGAGCTATTAGTGAGCAGTGTTTATTGATTCCTGTTATTTGTTATTATGATGTAAGTTGTTTTTACACACACACACTCTCTCTCTGATTTATTGTTCCAAGATTACTGATTTTTTTTGTGTCTTCTTGAATATAGTTAACCTCTTCAGACTGAAGGTTTCCCATTAGCACCTTCTGTAGATATGGATTGGTAGATAGAAATTGCTTAAATTTGTTTTGTTTTTATTGTGGAATGTGTTTCTTCTTGGTTTTTTTTTTTTTTTTTTGGTTTTTAGAGACAGGGCTTCTCTGTATAGCCCTGGCTGTCTTGGAACTCACTTTGTAGGACCAAGCTGGTCTCGAACTCAGAAATCCGCCTGCCTCTGCCTCTCGAGTGCTGGGATTAAAGGTGTGCACCACCACTCTTTTTAAAAATGATTTATTTACTTATTTTTATGTATATGAGTATATGAGTTCACTGTAGCTGTCTTCAGGCACACCAGAAGAGGGCGTAAGATCTCATTATGGGTGGTTGTGAGTCACCATGTGATTGAAGGGATTTGAACTCAGGATCTTCAGAAGAGCATTCAGTGCTCTTACCCGCTGAGCCATCTCACCAGCCCATGGAATGGTTCTTTCTCTGTCAGTTGTGAGAGAGAGCTGTACTAGGTCTGGACTGGCATCTGCGGTCCCTCAGTTTATAGAACATCCATTCAGACCCTTCCAGTGTTCAGAGTCTCCATTAAGAAGTCGGCCATATTCTAATGGACCTGTCTGTATATGTGACTTGCTCTTTATCCATTGTAGCTTTTAACATCCTTCCCTCCCCCTACCTCCCCACCCACGGTGTGTTTAGTGTTTTGTTACGTGTTGTAGGGAATTTATTTTCTAGTCCTATCTATTCGGTGTTTTGTGTGTTTATACTTTAATAGGCAGCTCCTTCCTTATGAGGAAATTTCTACGATTTTGTTAAAAAGTTGTATTATTTGCCTTTGACTTGAGTTTTTCTCCTTCCTCTATTTCTATTATTTGTAGATACGGTGTTTTTATAGTGTCTCAGATTTCCTGGATTGTTTTTGGATTTAACATTTCCTTTGACTGCGTGATCCATTGCTTCTGCTTTCTCTTCAAGACCTGAAATTCTCTCTCTTCTGTGTCTTGTTCTGTTGGTGAGGCTTACCTATGAGGCTTTTATTTGACCTCCTAAATTTTTCATTTTCAATTTTGTCTGAGTTTTAGTTTTTTGTTTCTGCTTTCATGTCTTACAGTGTTTTTATTGTTTCATTCCACTCTTTGTGTTTCCATCGTCTTCACTGAGGCATTTCATACCTTCTTTTAACATACTATACTTGGTATTTTGAAGCTCCTATCTTCTGTGTCAGTTAAATTGCATTTCACAGGCCTACTGCAATAGATTTGTTTCTGGAGGAACAATCCAAATGTTTACTGTTTATATTTGTGTTTGGGGACTTGGATCTAGGTATCTGCAGTTAGGATATTTGAGGTGTTTCTTAGTATAGCTATCTGGTCTTGTCTTTTTTGGGGGGGTGGGTATCCCATGCTTTGGTTGGTGTTGCCCTGTCTGGATCCTAGTTAATTGTGCTGGTATATGATTACTGGCTGAGAGTGCTTTTGTGGGTTGGGTCAGCAGGACACAAAGATGGGATAAGAGGAAAGGCCGGGAGATACAGGCTCAGGACCCTGAGTACACACCAAGATTGCTGATAATACCTTTGAATGAACTGTTGGTGGTCTTTTTGTTTCCACAGTGATGTTAGGAAATTGCTAGCTCTTCCACTGAATTTGATTTGTGGTGTTTTCCATTTTTTGAATTTTAAAGACATTTGGATTATACTATTAATAGCTTCCCATTAAGTTTGTACTTGTAGGGCTGAGTATTGTTAGTCATTCCCAAGAGGGGGAAAAAAATAAGAAGAGTGGTGGAAGTCTTCCACAGGAATATTAGAAGGGAAGGGCATTTGTAGTCTTTAACATGCTGAAAATGGGTATAGTGGTGAGGGCTGTGAGCCTTGGCCAGATGCATTTTTACCAGAAATAGTACCCCATCCAAGTGGCAAATTTAGGAGAGAAGAGGGGAGAGCTAACCATGTGAGTAACATCATGTTATTATGTGTGTGTGTGTGTGTGTGTGTGTGTGTGTGTGTGATGGAAATTATATATACAGAGCCTTAAATATCCCAAACCTTTTCATAGTCTGAGCAGGGTAGAATGCTGCTGTTGGTGCTGTGTGAGTGTCAGTGTGGGCTACTACTGATTAGGTCACCAAGTACCATTATTGGGGGTGGGGGGTCTGATTATGAGAATCCCAAAATTCTTATTTAGAGATTGCAGTGGCTAAAGGGTTGTGATATCTACATATCCTTTGGCAACAGCAAAGTGATGCTAATCTGTGCCCTCTCCCTATTAGGAACCTGTAGTATAAAGTAAAAACCAAGGCAGAGTAGCTTTTGTCTCTTTCAATTTGAATTGAACTGTGAGCAAAAAGCTGACCAGCCCTCAGCTGCATGTGTCCCAAGAGACCTGTGAGTGCTCCAACACAAAATCTGAACTTCCTTAAAGCCTGCAGTCCACTCCTGGGCATATACACAAAGAACCCTGTGTTGCAGGGTGATCTGCACCCCAAGTTATCACTGTAGCTAGGAAATAAAACCAACCTAGTCCAGCAGATAAATGGACCATGATAGTATGTTACATATATAATGTGTAACATTATTCCGCTCTAAAGAAAAGTGAAATTATGAAATTTAAAGGGAAATGCATGAACTTAGAATATATATTAAATATGATCAGCCAGTTTCAGAAAACAAAACATACACTATTTCCCATCCTGCTGATTCTTTAGCATGAACTTTAAATATGACACCATCATGTCACAAAGTCAAGAGGGTGAGTGTACTTGGGTGACATATTTACTTCTGCTTTGTATAAAAGCCTTTACTTTTATTTTTAAAAAAAATTATTTCCTTAATGTGCAGCCTAAATGTTAAAGTTGGTTGAGTCATCGGGAGAAGACTGTAATCTCAGGTCTAGGATCTGGAAAAACATTGTTGGGTTTTTTTTGTTTGTTTTGTTTGTTGTTTGTTTTTGTTTCATCCACTCAAATTGTCATTCATTTATTAGTGTTAGGTGACTTGAGCAAGCTAGTGATAGGGACAAGAGTACTGTTGGGAAATTATTAGATAAGGAAGGTGCTATTGGGTACAATGGAGGAAGAGTTACTCGTATTTTATGTCACCTTTACTTTGTTCTCCCTTCCCCATGTGCCAGGGATCAAGGCAGAGGCCTTGTACATGCTGGGCAAGCGCTCCACCACAGAATATATTCCCAGCTCGGCTTGCTCACATTTTATATTCATACCTGGTTCATGTTCAAGTGGTCCTTGGTGAATTGGGTTAGCTGAAAAATGTCCAAATAAAAGTCAATTAAAGGATAGGCTTTATAGTTGAATATCAAAATGAAGCTTTCTTATCACATTTGTAAAATTTGACTTTAACAGCTGATAAAGTTAAAGTTAAAGATGAATTAGTCCCTCCTTGTGCAGCTGCTGCCTGATCACTCATGGCACTTCAGAGTTTCAGAACAGAACATTATTTCCCTGTGTATAGATATAGTGATAGTATAGCTATACAAATCTTTTTGTCATGAGAGCACATAGTGTATGTATGCTTTTTTTTATCTTCTCAAAGTACTGGGACTCAGTGGTGAGCACTTGTCGCACTTCCAGAAGACCTGGGCTTTGTTCCCAGCACTCACATGATAGATCAAAACTATAACCCCAGTGCAAGGGACCCCAGTGCTCTCCTGTGGCCTTTGAGGGTACGCGACATGCACACGTGCATAATACATGGGACAACACACAAACACACATAAAAGTAAATCCTAAAAAAGACTGGGAACCTTGAGAAATATCTATGGTTTCTGGGTTTGTTTCTTTGGTGTATTTTGTTGTTGCAGTGCTGGGGGTTGAACCCAGGACCCTTTTATTTGTGTAAACAACCACCCCATCACTGAGCTGCATCCACAGCCTCAATGTTTGCAGGTTCTTAATGCTAGACAGAGTAGAGATTCCAGGCCTGTGAAGTAGTGAAGCAGGTAAAGGTGCCTGCACCAAGCCTTGCTTGAGTTCATGGCTGTCCTCCAGCTTCCCGGGAAGGTTATGATGTGAGTAAAGAACGGAAGCGTAAGAAATGGAAGCGTGTAATTTAAAAAGTAAGGGGCTCCCTTCAGAATTTTGGCTAATTTACAAATATGCTTGCTTAATAGGAAGAAGGGTGGCTATAAGTGATTTAGGTGTGAATCTCAAGGCTTACACTCCAGAGTGTGGCCCCCTTCAAATCCAAGTGTATTATGTGACATACCAGAGCCATTCACTGTAATACCTTAGTGAAGAAGTAATTATCATCTAATATAATTTCCTTTGTGTTTGCATCTCCTAATGGTTGATATTACCACAACCTCCCACAAGAGGGCAAACTAGACCCTCTTATGCTAGATGTCAACCAGTTTTTAAAGCATCCTACTCATGTCCTTGATTACCCTTGACACATTTTTCTGTTGCCTTAGGTGGGCAGTATCAAACCGAGAAATGCTCATAGCCCAAAACAGTTCCTTGGAATTTAAGCTACACCGACTGTATTTTATTAGCTTGTTAATGGGTGGAACTACAAATCAGCGAGAAGCCTTACAATATGCGAAAAATTTCCAGCCATTTGCCCTAAATCATCAAAAAGGTGAGTCTGGAATCAGACTGCTGTTTTCCTTTGTTCTTTGGGGAGGGAGCATGGGCAAGGTGGAGAGAGTACAAGGAGTTGAGACAGTCTCTGTGTATGGCCCAGGCTGGTCTCAAAACTTGTGATTCTCCTAGGTCAGCCTCCAGAATGCTAAGAGTACAATGAGGAGGAGGTCTTTAGTGTTTGGGGGGAGCTAGTAGCCACTACTTGTGTCTCTCATACATATTTTCTAATGACTAAAACTGTTGGGATAACTGGCAGTTAAGGACTCTTTAATATAAGGACACCAAGACCAAGCTGTGGCTTGCTCCTTGGCCACTTTCCTCTCACCACGTGCTGCTGCCACACGTGTCAGAGTAGCTACGTATTCACCAAACACATATGGCAGTGTAAGACTAGAAAGTCTGAGCTCGTTATTTTCAGTGCTTTCTTCTTCTCCTCTCCTGTATACTTAATTAAGGAGGAGGATTTGCGATCACGCTTAGGGACCACGTTTACATTATTTTAGGCTGTGTCACATGGGATGGACATGTCTTCACAAGTCAGTGCTGTTTGAGACGTGAGTACACACCTTCATTGTGCTGGAGCTTTTTCTTTTAGACATTCAGGTATTGATGGGAAGCCTCGTGTACCTGCGACAAGGGATTGAAAACTCACCATATGTTCACTTACTTGATGCAAACCAGTGGGCTGACATCTGTGACATCTTTACACGGGATGCTTGTGCCCTCCTGGGGCTCTCCGTGGAGTCTCCTCTCAGTGTCAGGTGTAGTAATGGGCTCTGGTTGCTCTGAAATGGGCATTATACTGGGTGGCTTTTCCTGGTCCTTTAATCAAACCAGTAGATTGTGTTGTCTTTCTGGAGACGTATAATAGTTGGTACTTGAAGTGCTTGCCACAGATGGCAATGACACAGTTTAGGTCAGCAAGTTCTCCAAATGTGACCCGGGAGCCAGGGAGTCCCAAAACCCTTTCCACTGCTGACATTTGCACGGATGATGCAGAAGCAGAAGTAAGTTAAATGTCAGGGTCTGTGTTGTGGGGACACTGATGCCAGCCTCAGCAGGTATCATCACTACCATGCTGGCTGCCTAGGAAATGCTTGCTGAGCTCTGCAGTACTTTGGGTGGGCAATAGATACTTGCTTTCAGTTGATATTTGGGTCTGGATCTTCTTAGCATTCTCTGTGACACAATAGGGCATTTGCATAAAGCGTTTAGTTTCTCACCACAGTATGATGCTTGTGTTGACAAAGCACCTGTGTTATGTCTTGTTGCAGAATACAGTTTTTACTTGAACTCATTTGCGACAGACACTCAAATTTATTGTGTTTATTGTGATTTATAAATGAATCAATCAGTAAATTTAATTTCTAACAAAAAGTGATCTACTCTATGAAAACCAAACCACAGTTTATTGACATTCTTGGTTTTAAGTTATTTTTCCAAGTGAATGAAGTAAGTTTGTCACAGTAAAGGAAGCAAGTGTGTGCATCTTTCCATACAGTGATAAAGGTCACGATTTTAGACTAAAGTTAAAAGTTTTGGTTCTGAGCTTGAAAGCCTTTTCTGATGAGACTGGCGAAGACATTGTAGTTTAAAAAAAATAACTGTAAACTGGTGGGAAAACTTTGGAATGTTTTATTCATATAACCTTGCATAATCATACTTAAAGAGAAGACAGGCCCAGAAGAGTCTCCTCCCCTTTAAATGCTAAAGCACAAGTCCACCGTGTCTGAGGCACACTGGTCTTTAGGCCTTGCATTTCCCTCACCCCTCCTTGAAGTGATGCGATTTGTGCTCATGATGACGGCTCGTCCCTCTCAGCACAGAAGGCCAGCGCTACCTCTCTCCTGATAGGCAAGCCAAGTATCTTTTTAATTACTGAGGGGTTAGTGGAAATTAAATGTCCTATCAGAACGCAATCTTTTGAAAGCTTGCTCTTCTTCTTCCTTCTCCCACGCTGCCTAGGGTTATGTGACAGTGCTAGAAGTTTGTGTTTTACTTGTAAAGAGGATTACGTTTTAGTAATTATAGGAAATAGAGCTGAGGACTGGGAGCATGAGGGAGAAAAAAGTTGAGTTGTTTTCTTTTTAGAGGAATAGCTGTCCTGCACCTGCTGTAGGGTTAGCATCCCTGGGGTTGGCACTGATGCTTCCTCTTTTGCCCTCAGTTTCTCAGCAGGTTGTGTGGCGCTGCCTGCGCTAATTAACATCAAAGCTGTGATTGAGCAGAGGCAGTGTACTGGAGTTTGGAACCAGAAAGACGAATTACCTGTGAGTTCAACTTGACAATCCTTGAAGATGAATGTTTAAATTTCGCCATTTAACCAGAAAACGCTATTGTAGCTATTCAACATGTTTTGTTTGTTTGTTTGTTTTTGTTTCTGTTTTTGTTTTAATGCACATAACATGAGTGAAAAATAAGGTTGGGAGTATAGCTCAGTGGAAGACCATTTGCCTAGCAGGCTTGAAGCTTTGAGTCTAGTCTCAGCACCGCTCTAAAAAGGAAACAAGTCAGTTAACTAGTTAAAGTTAAAATAGGTATAGGGAGGTGATGGGAGAGTTAGGAAGATGTTTGTAAATTTGAGACCAGCCTACATACTATGTTCTAGGGTAATCAGGGCCTCTTAGTGAGACACTATCTTAACAACAACAACAACAAAAATGAAACAAGAAAATAAATTTGAGGGACTTTAACCTGTAATTTCCATTTGTGAGAAAATTATGTCACAGATGCCGGAGGGTTAAATTAGTCAGCCATTGACATGAGCTGCTTTTTTTTTTACCACACCTGCACACAGATTTGTCTGTAGCTAGCTTGTTCTTTCAGTTGTAAGCCTGTCAGTTGGTTGCACCAACTATAGCAGCTTGTCAAGAGGATGCTTTGTGTTAAAGGCACAGGTGTCTTCCCAGTGCTACATGTGCTCAGGATATAAGCAGCACTGTACTCTGCTGCTGCTGCTGCTGCTGCTGCTGCTGCTGCTGCTGGAGCAAATGAAGAACTCTTTTTCTTAAGCAGATAACCAGCTTCTGGCAGTTGCATGATCTTGCTGTGAGTGTTTTTGAAATATGCACACTGAAGTAGAGTAATCTGTAGGGGATCTCAGCTAACAGCATGCTCTTGACTGGAAAAGCAACAAGAGGTAGTGGTTGGTAATCTTTCCTCAGGAAAGATTTGTTGTGCTTTTGGCTTTTGCCCCCCCCCCCCTTTTCTTTTTGGGGGCTCAGGGGATACTCTTAATATGTAGGCCAGTTGGGGTTTCCTCTGATCCCCCTGGGCACTGGGTTTATAGGTGTGTTCCACCGTTTTTGCAGTACTGTAGTTTGGACTCAGATCCTTGTGCACACTGAATTCCTCCCCCTTTGTCAGTTTTTCTTAAAGATCGTTATTAATCGACTTAAGTCTGTGTGTCCCTGGCTGGCGTGGAACTCGTTTTGTCTAGATTGTATCAATCAGACTGGCCTCAAACTCAAAATCCCCTTTCTCTGCTGGGATTAAAGGTGTGTGCCACCACACCTGGCAGTAATGGACTTTGAGAATAAGAAGGAAGGAACACGAAGTATTTGTGGAGGCTCTGGTATTCAGTAGCAGGTCTGATAGATAATTTCAAACTTTTATATGGTTTGATTTATTTGTGGCAAAAACACAATGTTGATATCATGCCGTGAGCTTTTAATGTGAACAAATGACTAAAAGTCATGTTGCGATTAAGCTTAAGCTGATGTCACAAGCCTGCAATTCCAGATATGTAGGAGGCTGAGGCAAGAGGATTGTAAAATCAAGGCCTGCCTGGGCAACTTATGGAGATCCTATCTCAAAAGGCACAGAAAGGGGGCACATGCACAGGGGTGATGGTCAGGAGCTAGGATGGGGCGCTGGACTAAAGCTCGCCTAGCCACATGCAAACCCTGCATTGGACTCCAGCACCGGGGAGAAACAAAAACAGAAACTTTGCCTACCTCCCTGCTTCAGGTTTTTTCTGGACCATTTCATACAAATTACATAGGAAACTCAGATCTGAAGTCACCCAGAAGGTAACTATATTTAGACTGCCCTTGGAGGAGTTGTTGCGCTGAATTTATCACCTAACCAAGCACTTCTACAGAGCAGTCAGACTGTCTGCTTCTGCTCTTGGTATATGTTCTGGTGAAATGACAAGGTATTTAGGCAGGGGATGTAGCTTAGTGGTGGGCCAGGCTGCCTGGTACCACCACAAACAGATACTCAACTTCTGAAGCATCATGTTTGATTTTCTCAGACCTCAGATTGCAGTTTGAAAAGCAGTGTTGTAGTTTTTCAGATAGGAGATTTAACTAGTCTTTGTGCATTTCTCTTTTTTGAATAGATTGAAGTGGACCTTGGTAAAAAGTGCTGGTATCACTCCATATTTGCCTGTCCCATTCTTCGTCAGCAAACAACAGATAACAATCCACCCATGAAATTGGTTTGTGGTCATATTATATCAAGAGACGCCCTGAATAAAATGTTTAATGGTAGCAAGTAAGTGTCTGACTTCTTAAGCATTAAGTAGATCTGTCTTGCAGGAAGTAAGATGTAATAAGGATAAATGAGTGAATCCAAAATCTTTTGTATGTTTGTTCGTTTGTTTTGTTTTCCGAGACAGGGTTTCTTTGTATAGCCATGGCTGAGTACTGGAATTAGTGTGTAACACTGTGCTCAGCCATAACTATATTTAGAAATGAGTTTTCTTAACTAGTCATAGAAAGTGGATTGCATCTAATCTCTTTGGTTAGTTTAGCCAGCTCAAGGATTTGAAAATTAGACTTATAAATGTACTCGGATCCTTGTGTGGCCCTCTCTCCAAGGCTTAAGAATTGTCTTCTGTGCATATCCTTCTCCCTTCTGGGTTTCGCTTCTCTCACTTAGAGCATTATTGTGGAGCTATTTTTATATGCTATTTTTATATTTTTATATATCACAAAAGAGCCGTTTGTGATTGTTGTTAAAGTTACAGAGGAGCACGGTATGGTGGTGCATGCTTCTAATCCCAGCGCCTGAGTGGTAGAGGTAGTAGGACCCAGAATTCAAGATCATTCCCAACTATATAGCAAGTTAGAGGGGTCATCTTGAGCTACATAAGATTGTCTCAGCCTACTTTTACTGCCCTTCCCACCAGTGTAGACTACTCTGCAGTGTGGAAATACCATTATTTAGCCATTTCTTCTTGGTGAATACAGTGCCAGAGTGTGTTGTCCATATGTGATAATTGCTACCAGTGTAATCGTGGTTCAGCGTGCACAGACATTTGTAAATTTTACAGACAGCCCAATTTAAAACAAAACAGATCTCAAAGGTGTTCTGGCTTAGGTAGTTAGGCTAGTCTTCACTGATGTTTGTTCTGGCCTTATTGTGGGAAGACCCTTTCCTGGGAGGTCTATCGCTTGAGAGAAAGTGTTTATAACCTTCCCAGACCACACAGAAATCCTGGCAGTACAGATCACTGGTGACTGTGGCCACAAGGAACTAGCGCTCTTTGTCACTGAAAGCCGTGTGGGCTGTTCTTAATGCAGGCTGGTAGATCACAATAGATTGGCTGTTCTTGAATAGATTACACAGCCACACATTGGAAATTCATCTAGGGACAGGTGCAATGTAAACCTCGGTAGGCAGAGATTAGATTACTTCTAAAGCTCAAGAATCAGTTTTCAAAAAATTGTCTTTATTTTACCTGCAAAACAGTTTTCACCGATTACTAAGTATCAGAGAGGCTCTCAGGTTAGGGTCTGATTTAGGTGGTGTTTTCTGTGACTCCTCAAAGCCTGGCTGACGAGCATAGCTGATCCTCCAGGCAAAAGAAGCAGTTCAGCTTTGCTTGCACGTGTTGCAGGTGTGCATACAGGTGTGAAAGTGTACTTTATAACTGTGCTCAGTACTGATACTATTCTTTGTCTCAATCTTTTCTATTTTATATATAGATTAAAATGTCCATATTGCCCAATGGAACAGAGTCCAGGAGATGCCAAACAGATATTTTTCTGAAGAATGAGTTTGTTTGCAATTTGTAAGTGAAACTGAATTATGGGTACATTCAAGACAAGAGTGTTCCATTGACTGCAGCTATCCAAGGACCGCCTGTTCATAAGCTATGCTCCAGAGGCTGCCGATTCACTCGTGTGCACGGAGGGGGTGCTCCAGATGGGAATCACACAGGGCTTTCTTCACTCTTGGTCTTCGTTTCTGATCAAGTAAACACCAGCAGTTGTCATTCAGTGCAGGTTTTTGTACTTCTATATGGTGATTTTTTTACTTAAAAGCAGAAACAGAAGTTGACCTTCCTGACATGTGTTTAATATTCCTCCTGCTTTTACAGATTCTGACGTTTTCTTGATAATTGTAAGCTTGAGAGTGTTTGTGGAAGAACTTACTTTCTTCTTATGTATACATAATTAAATGAAAAGTCTTCATAGGAGTTTGACAAAATGAATTGTGGTTATAAAACGAATTTGCTTTTTTGTTGTTTTGTTTTTCTTTTTTGGCCTAAGGAAGAAAGCTGTGATAAATTTCAAATTTGCATAGCTTTTCAATGTTTTGCTCTGCTCCCGCTCTTGCTTCAGAGTCGGCACACTCACCTGCATTTGAGTTCTGTCTATAGCCCAGCAGGCTGCCTGTTTAAAATCCCATCATGAATTTAACAGGCTGATGTGAGAATGAAATAGATATTACTGGGGTTTTGTTGTTGTTTGTTTATTTGTTTTGCTTTTATTACCAAGAGGTGCTTTTTAATAAATGGATATTGAAGTTAGGGTGTTACTAATTTGATGTATGGTTTCACAGTCTAGCATACTGTCCTTTGACATCTGCCTTTAAGACTTGGCTGAGTGTCTCATTAGTTTATCATCACAGATACGCAGTGTTATGCATGTGTATAGAAGTGTGTGCACCAGCATCAAACATTGTGTGTGTGGAAGGGAAGAAGCCTGTCCATTCTAAACGCAGTTGCCAGTCTCATCACTTCAGGTCCTTACGGGCAGGCTCTAGCAACTTTCCGTGTATGGACCTCGTTTTTTGCTGTTTTGTGTTTAATTAGTATATTGTTCATGCCTCTCTTCTGCAGTGTCTCATCTCATAGACTGTGAACCTGTATATTATTCAAATGGCTACAGATAATGCTCTTTTCTTTTGTGAGGTCTCTTCATTTAATGCACTGCCCAGAAAGAGCCATGTGTAAGAGTTGTTCTCTGTTTGAGGAACTAACTACATGGAAAAGACTTCTGACTTAAACCCATGAAATACTTCATCTTGAGAAGAGTGCTATGTGGAAATCACCAAATATCTCGCAACTTTATTTCATCTGGTGTAAATCTGAACATCAACATAGGAAAACTGTCATGAGAAAATGAAAAAGCATAAACACAGAAGCAACGAGAAATGTGACTCTTGTTATTTTAAACCACAGACGGACTTGGGTTAAGGGAATGGGGACGACAGCTTTGGTGCTAAGTTAATCAGAAATTGCGAGCATGCACAGTGGTATGCCAGCCTGGGTGATGCTTTCCTAGGAGAGCCGGTATTTGCTTGTAAGGGAAAGAATGGTATTGTAGAAAAACCCAAGAAATGACCACGTGGTCAGTTTCATGGTGATGGCTACTGTGTACTGTGTAGGTTACCTGGGTCAAGACTGGTCCAGCTTAGAGTGCATGCTCTGTTCATACTCAGCCTAGCTCACAGTGACTTGTGCTTCACTGTCAGGATGCTCTGTAAAGTTCCTCATCCCTGTGAAGCAGGGAAAGAACAGAGGTGCCTCTGGACTGCAGGAGAAAGGCGTCGTGCCAGGCAGTATCCTGTGGAGGGAGGAGGGTGTACGTTCGTTTACTATGGATAGTTTTTCCTTTGAATTAAATTGTAGCGTGTCAGGCTTTCTTTTTTCTTTTCTTTTCCTTTTTTTAAACTTTGTTATTCCTAAGCCAAATTTAGTTTTTAGGTTTCTTTTTTTCTCTATAACTTATTCTTGCCTTCCCACCTCAAGCGTCTGTATAACATTTAGACTACACATAAAGTTTATGTGGTACAGACATGCCCTTGAGGTTGGTGGAAAATAAAAAACAAGACCCTTCACACAGTTAGCTCAGGCCATTTTAAGGACGAAGGCTCTGCTGGTCCTCCTGTGCTGGGAATCTCTTTGATGGCCTCTTGTGAAGCTCATGAAACTTTAACAAGTGTTTGACCTTACAGCTTCCTCTGGGAGGTCGTGTAGACCCAGTGGGCAAGCAGGACAAGGGCCCAGAACTGAAACTTGATCTTAAAATTTACCATGGAAATGAGGTCTTAGGCTCTTCTTTAAATGTGTGTACTTTTATCTGTGAGAGACTGACTATAGCAGAAGCGGATTCAAAGAAGACAGACCTTGACCAAAGATGCTGAAATACAGTGTTGGGATCCTTGTACTCTGGAACCATGCCATCACTGATGTCATGCTCATGCTACCTAGCATGCAGGAGGATGCCATCTGTTTCTTTGAGCCTTGTTAGAGAAGGTAATGCTAGAGGAAGACTCAGTCACACAGATAACAGGCATTGGAAACAGCCGCACTATGGCTTCTTTGAGACCCTATTTCCTTTTCTGGTTGTGGACAAGGCTGCCTTAGGACTTTGCTAACCCAATAAAACCTTTAGATTCTGGTGAAGCCAGAGCCTCTCCACAGTGGCTAAGGTTGTTGTTGATCTTTTTCTCCTTTGTGTGATCATCACAGATGCCATTTCTGTTTTATTGATGATTATATGAGACTTTTAATACATAAATGAACGGGTACTGGTGCCTCTTTATTTTTAAAAATTTGAAGAAAAAGAGCCACCTCATATTCATAGAGTGTGTATTTTGTGAGTGTGTGAGCATTTGATTGGAAATAAGAAAGTTATTAAGTAAATTTTTCGTTTTACTTTTTCCACAGCAGCTAACGTGTAGGGAGACATTAAACCCACACCAAATCATGAGGGGCTGAGGACCCCCAATCTTCTTCTCTAGGTCGCCAATCCCACAGGCTGTACAGCTCAGTTCCCTATGTTTATGCTGTGTTGTTCCCACCTCAGTGCTGTCAGCCTTTGGGACAGTGGCTCTCAAAAGCCAAGAGCTCTTGGTTTATCTGCACAGTACAAGCTGCTGGTAGACTACACTAGCCCTCTGGTTTCCCAGCGCAGCCTCTCATACAGTGGACTGACAGCCTGCACTCTGTTTAGTCAGCCGACTCAGGTTATCTTCAGGGAAGGTATGGAGGCATGGTTTGTTTCGGTTCATCTCCAGGATGTATACAGTGAAGACAAACCAAATACTTTTCACCATTGAACTATCTGTACATTATCTTTGGTAACACTAGACTAGTGTAGTCTTGGGGAACACACCGAGGAAACATGTAGCGAGAATCACATACAAGGCTTGGTGTTTCATAAGCATGCCTGCTGACAGCTGTATGTGGTACTGCAGTGTTTACCATAAACAGGTACAGGCTTCATGAGTTTTTCATACTGATTTACAATTGAGTAGATACCAAAAACAGAGTGGCAAGTGTATTTTAGTAGCAGTTGAGGCAATTAGTTTTAGGGTGAATTTTTCACTGTTGATTTTACTTTAAGATGTAGCCAGAGAAAGTTTTGTTTTTAAGGCATTTTAAAGCTGTAGCAGGCGTATGCTTCATTTTCTTCCAAAGAGGCAAAAGCAGCTAGACTCGCTTACAGCACATGCTTCGCTCCATGGTATGGGTGGACACCTACACTTGTCAGTAGCAGTCTTAAACTCCTCACTGCCAGGCAGGGGTGGGCTTCTGTAGGATTTAGTGCCTGAACATTTCTTTTGGAAGGGGCTGGAGTGAATGTACTGGGTATGGGAGGGGAGCAGAAGGAAATAGGACTGTGAGTGAGTGTGCATGTGTGGGAATTCATCATAACCCTTGAAGCTAGCAAGCGACCGCTGTTGGCCGAGCTTCACTCATGACTGCAGCGTGCATGTATCTCTTCACCATGTCTTCTCTCACCTTCACTAAGGAGTCACCAGATCATCTGGCTCAGATGCTCAGGATGTATTCCTTTGGCTTACCCCGTGCTCCTGGGTTCTATGGTGTTTCTATAATTATGAATAGTGTTGCACTGTAATCTATCATATAGAGCTATATGTATGGAAATTTTTGATCAGTTTTTTAAGAGATGTATCCTGTTTGCAAAGGCACAATAAAATTGCATCTTCTAGATTATAGGCAATAAAGATAACAATAAACCTTATTTAACAAATCAGACTGATACTCTCTGCTTATTTGATTTGGTGGGGGAGGGAGGATGTCTAACATATCCAGTAGTTTCAGGGATTTCATTTTAACTTAAAAACTCTGATATATTTAATTTATAAATTTCGGACTGATAAAAAAATAGAGTTTTGGAAAACTATAAAAAATGCTTTGTTAATGTGTGTATTCCTATGTAAAACACATGGCTTCTTCTGTGTATATTTTTTAAAATTAAAGACTTGCACATTTAAAAAACTGTTTTTGTGGATCCAGTTTGTGAACTTATCAGTTGACAGAAGGACTGGAGAGTCAGAGGAGAAAGCCCCTGTCTGCATCTGCCAGCGTCTGCATGCATTGGGGGAGCGGAAGCGAGTAATATCTTTTGTCAACTTTTTTTGGGGGGGGTTGTTTTGTTTTGCTTTGTTTTGGTTTGGTTTTTTTTGTTTGTTTTTGTTTTTGTTTTTGTTTGGTTTGGTTTGGTTTGGTTTTTCGAGACAGGGTTTCTCTGTGTAGCCTTGGCTGTCCTAAACTCACTCTGTAGACCAGGCTGGCCTGGAACTCAGAAATCCGCCTGCCTCTGCCTCCCAAGTGCTGGGATTAAAGGCGTGCCCCACCACACCCGGCTTTTGTCAACATCTTAACACCAGCAGTGTGAGAAGAGGTGGCTGGACACCTCCTAGAGTTTGAGATGTTTCCTTGGTTCTCCCTTTTGCCCATTCTGTGCTCTGCCAAGAGTCGAGCAGGTTGCTGGGGCTGGGGAACGGGGTTGGGGGTCAGCACCTCAGAGCAGAGGCTGCATTGTCAGCCTCAATGGGAAACGAAGGCCATCCATACAGAGCAAGAGGTATGTTCATTTTGTCTAGGTTTTAAAGAGACATTGTTACCAAGGAAAAATCTTGGCTCATGAAGTTGCTTGAAAAAGCCCTAGAGGCATCCTGGCTATGGAGTAGTCTTCAGTGCAGAGTCTTGGTGCCACCATGATTTTGGTTTTTCTTGGTATCTGTACTAGTTTGTTTTCTATTGCTGTTATAAACAACATGGCAAAAGCAGCTTACCCACAGGCCTGTCTGTCAGAGGCAGTTCCTCAGTTGAGGTTTCTTCACATTGACAAGAATTAGCCAGTACAATATCACGGAGGGAAAGAACCTAAACAGCCATTGGTTGACTTAAAAATTGCTAACTGGGCGTGGTGTTACGTGTCTAGGCACTGCGTTTGCAGCTTTTGCCACATAACAGCTGAAGGACATGTCTGTCAGAAACGCACTTCACTTGGACCTGCAGGTGTTGATGACTGATGTTGATAAAGTGCTTAGTATCTCTTCCTTCATGTTCCATCCATTTCCTTTTCTGCGCCAACCTTTAGGTTGGGTCAGATTCTACTTGTCTGCATGTGTAGTAGACATGGTTGATCATTAACTCGAGCTAGATTTAGGTGGTTTCTCCCCTGCCAGCTCCCATTGAAGACTAGTGATACCTATTAACCACCATGACTAAACACAGGCCATGACAGTAGGAGGAAAAAGTGACAGGGCCTGGAGAGATGGCTTGATGATTAAGAGCACTTGCTATTCTTACAGAAGAACAAGCACCATTACTCTAGTTCCAGAGGATCTGATGCCTTCTGATGTCTGTAGGCACCAGGCATGAACTTGGTGCACATACATACATGCAGGCAGAGCACTTGGGTTCCTAAAAGATCTCCATGCTGAAAAGACATGAATGGCCATCCTTTTGTTTGGTCCATCTCCCTTACTGCTAGCCTTTAGCTGTGATCACCATACATCCCAGGAGTAGAGAAGCTAAGTTATGTACAAAGCTGCCTTTTCATTCTGTTGCCACTGAATAAATCTTTTATTGCCAACACTTACTCTCTCAGACTTTGATTTCCTATGGCATATGTTTTGATACCTGAGTATGATAGAGTATCTGGGAAACTGGGTCCCTCCCAGGCACATTTGGGACTAATCAGGTGTTGTAGTAAGACTAGGCATCTCATTTCTCCTTAGGGCAAGGTCTTACAGGATGCAGGGGTGCTCTTAGTTACCTGGGGCTCAGATTCCTAGGAATAATTTACAGGAGAATAAAAGTTACTATGTAGCCGGGTGTGGTGGTGCACGCCTTTAATCCCAGCACTCGGGAGGCAGAGGCAGGTGGATTTCTGAGTTCGAGGCCAGCCTGGTCTACAAAGTGAGTTCCAGGACAGCCAGGGCTATACAGAGAAATCCTGTCTCGAAAAATCAAAAAAAAAAAAAGTTATTATATATGTATGTATATATATACACACACATATATATATATGTGTGTGTATACTTTCTGCTTAAGGAAACATCAGAGAAAACTTTTTCTTTAGCTTTTAAACTGCTTTGAAGAGAGCTTATATCCTAGGAGGGGTTACTGTCTATCTTGGAAAGTGATTAAGGTGGGGAGACCATGGGGACTGGAGAGATGGCTCCCTAGTTAAGAGCACTTGATGCTCTTCCAGAAGACTTGAGTTCAGTTTACAGCACCTACATTAGTGGTTACTATCACAGAGGGGGAACAAAGATTTGTGATGGTTTGTATATGCTTGGCCCAGGGATTGGCATTGTTAGATGGTGTGACCCTGTACGAGTAGGTGTGGCCTTGTGGGAGTAGATGTGTCACTGTGGGTGTGGGCTTTAAAACCCTCATCCTAACTGCCTGGAA
Organism: Mus musculus; assembly: GCF_000001635.26. Lineage (NCBI taxonomy): Eukaryota > Metazoa > Chordata > Mammalia > Rodentia > Muridae > Mus > Mus musculus. Next base: position 71,386,208 of record NC_000072.6, on the reverse strand, counting down.
GCCAGTCTTCCACTAGCAGCCTTCAGATGAAGACAGAACTCTCAGCTCTACCTGCACTGTGCCTGCATGGATACTGCCATGCTCTTGCCTTGATAATGAACTGAACCTCTGAACATGTAAGCCAGCCCCAATTAAATGTTGTCCTTTATAAGAGTTGCCTTGGTCGTGTTGTCTCTTCACAGCAGTGAAACCCTAACTAAGACATTCTTCCTGGAACTAATATCCAATATATTCAAAGAGTTCAAGAAGCTGAACTCCAGAAATTCAAATAACCCCATTAAAAATGGGGTACAGAGCTAAACAAAGAATTCTCACCTGAGGAATACCAAAGGGCTGAGAAGCACTTGAAAAAATGTTCAACATCCTTAATCATCAGGAAAATGCAAATCAAAAACAATCCTGTGATTCCACCTCATACCAGTCAGAATGGCTAAGATCAAAAATTCAGGTGACAGCAGATGCTGGCAAGAATGTGGAAAAAGAGGAACACTCCTCCATTGCTGGTGGGATTGCAAGCTTGTACAGCCACTCTGGAAATCAGTCTGGTGGTTCCTCAGAAAACTGGACATAGTACTACCGGAGGATCCAGCAATACCTCTCCTGGGCATATACCCAGAAGATGTTCCAACTGGTAATAAGGGCATATGCTCCACTATGTTCATAGCAGCCCTACTTATAATAGCAAGAAGCTGGAAAGATCCCAGATGTCCCTCAACAGAGGAATAGATACAGAAAATGTGGTACATTTACACAATGGAGTACTACTCAGCTATTAAAAACAATGAATTTATGAAATTCTTAGGCAAATGGATGTATCTGGAGGATATCATCCTGAGTGAGGTATCCCAATCACAAAAGAAGTCACTAGATATGCACTCACTAATAAGTGGATATTAGCCCAGAAACCTAGAATACCCAAGATACAATTTCCAAAACCCAAGAAAATCAAGAAGAAGGAAGACCAACACGTGGATACTTCATTCCTCCCTAGAATAGGGAATAAAATACCCATGGAAGGAGTTGCAGAGACAAAGTTTGGAGCTAAGACGAAAGGATGGACCATCCAGAGAGTGCCCCACCCGGGGGTCCATCCCATAATCAGCCACCAAATTCAGACACTATTGCATATGCCAGCAAGATTTTGCTGACATGATCCTGATATAGCTGTCTCTTGTGAGGCTATGCCAGTGCCTGGCAAATACAGAAGTGGGTGCTCACAGTCATCTATAGGATGGAACACAGGGCCCCCAATGAAGGAGCTAGAGAAAGTACCCAAGGAGCTGAAGGGGTCTGCAACCCTATAGGTGGAACAACAATATGAACTTACCAGTACCCCCAGAGCTTGTGTCTCTAGCTGCATATGTAGCAGAAGATGGCCTAGTAGGCCATCATTGGGAAGAGAGGCCCCTTTATATGCCCCAGTACAGGAGAACGCTAGGGCCAAGAAGTGGGAGTGAGTGGGTAGGGGAGCAGGGCGGGGGAGGGTATAGGGGACTTTTGGGATAGCATTTGAAATGTAAATGAAGAAAATATCTACTAAAATATTTTTTTAAAAAAATAAGACATTCTTCCTGGAGTAGTTTATACCAAGAGTGGGCCCAGATGTGAATTCTCCACTTGTTTCTTTCTTTGGTCTGTCCCTTCCAAAAGGCTTTGCTTTCTCTTTACTGAGCAGCATGGGAAACATGGTGTGGGAAGGGAAGAGTTCACAAGGAAAGAAGTTATTTTATGAGCTCTCTTGACCCAGAGTAGCACTCAGAATCACAAACATTAATTCTCGTAACAGGTTACAGCTGGTGACTTCCAACATTTATGGCAGATTTGATTTTAAGATTGCTTTCAATCTTACTGACTGATTTCAGCAAATGATTACAACACACATTTATTCTGGGTTAGGAGCATAGGAAAATATAGTTTTAAAATTAAACTGCACTTAGCATAGATTGTAAACTGATTTCATGGACGTGGCCTCGGCATATTGCTAACTTGGTTGCAACGTCTGGTATAAATTCAGTTTCTGAAGGCATTAGATATTAAAAAAAAAAAAAAGCCATTCCCACCTTCAACAACCACCTGTAACTCCAGCTTCAGGGGTGCACCCACAGGCACTCATGTGCATAAATGAAAATAATTCTGGGGAGAAAAATTCAATACAAGTTCACTTCTTCAATATCTATTGTCCTGGGAGCGTGGTTGTAGATAATAAAGAACTCTATAAATGTGTATTCCTTCTTTTGAGATAGAGAATAGTATTCCATTTTACAAGTGGGGGGCACTTGTTACCAGAAATGAAGTCATTTGCAAGAGAATACCCTTGCAGGAGAATACACATTCAAATAATTGAGCCAAGAAGGTGGTTTCACCTCCTCTTTAGCCCCTGCTGTTGTTACCTGTTGATTCTCTTCTGTGGAGATGATAGGTAAGTGCTACCTCAGGTTCTCAAACTCCTGGGAGGATTTGAGCTCCTGCAGGGGCAGCTGGTAGAAAAGGGAGCCATCTACTCTTGGGCAGTGGTTCAGGGAATTTCTAGGCAAATGCTCTACCAACTGAGCTGTTTGCCCGGCAGACTCCTTCTAAGGATGTAAGCTCTCTTCAAAGCAGCTTAAAAGCTAGAGAAAAAAAGTTTTCTCTGATGTTTCTTTATGCAGAAAGTATATGTGTGTGTGTGTGTGTGTGTGTGTGTGTGTGTATAAATATGTAAAATGTAACTTTTATTCTCCTGTAGTAATTGTTTTCTCTGAGGCTTACTGCCTCCATCTGCTAACCTAGGCCTACCTGGTCTGTCAAGTCTTTCTCTGATTGTCACTTTGCCACTCAATTAGTCATCACTTTCAAACACCGGTGATCCCTTCTACAAACTAACTTTACTTAAACTTAATTGTTTGGGAGTGATTTGGAAAAGGTAGGGGTGTGTGTGAGTACTAAGGTTGTGTCTCTATTCCAGCCAAATGAATTAAGGATGTGTGATAACGGCTAAGCCACACCACAACTAGAAACAGATACTGTCAGTAAATAGCACAGTCTCGGGGTTCACAGTGTGACCAAATATCCTACAACATTATATATAATGCATATATATTTAAATCTAGATTCTGTACATAAATTATAATTTTTGAGTGTATGTACATAGTAGAGCTGTGGAGAGGGAAGAGGTAGGTGTGTGTGTGTGTGTGTAGGTCAGAGGACACCCTTGGTTGGCATTCCTCTTTTGTGCTGCTTTGATTTGTATGGATTTGGTTTAGTTTGGTTTGCTTTGGTTTATAGGGTCTCACTGAGACTTAAAGGTCACCTTTAGACCAGGTTGTCTGGCCAGGGAGTTGCAAGGATCCTTGTCCTTGGTCTCCCCATCATTGCGATTTCAAGGATGCTAGTGATCAAGCACAGGTCCTCATATTGAGCTGGCTATCTTTCTAGCCTCCGAGATATATGTTTTATATACTTGTTAATTCCATATTGAGGCTGGATTCTAGCCAGCTAAGATTACAGCCTGAAACTTCTTGCCCCTTGGTTCAAAAAAGGTATTACAGCCATTGTCCCTGGGGTCTTGTAGAAACAATGCTTCAGATTGGCAGTTGAGCCTGAGGTTAACAGTATGGTAGGTACTGTGGTGTTCTCCTTGGGCATGTGAGGAACAAACAGATTGGATGGCCCTGGCCATCTGTGAGCCCGAGTCTAAATTTACAGCCCTCCCTTAGCATACAGTAGGCTGCATGGCCATCAGTTTGACTTCCTGTTGTCTTCTGAGTCAGAAGGCTAGCTCTGATGAATAGTCCTCATTTTTAATTCCAAGTGCTTTTTACCATTTTACTTGTAAGTTGCTTAAATCTCTTGTGACAGAATACCCAAGAGAACAATTCAAGGGATAAAGGTTTGCTTTTAATTTTATTTTTATGTACATGAGTGTTTTCTCACATTTATACATACCTGTGTGATGTGTGTATGTACAGTGCCCGAGGAGACCAGAATAGGCATTAGATCTCCTGAAACTGGAGTTAATAGTTTTGAACCCATTTGTGGGTACTAGACTCAATCCCAGGTCCTCTGGATGAACAGCCAGCGCTCTTAACCACTGAGCATCTTCAGCCCAGGGAGAACAGTTCGTGGGGTTCAGTGTATGTTTACTTGACTGTTTCTGGGCTCCTGAAACGTGGCTGCAAGAGCCTGTGAGGACAGCTGTTTGCTGTATGGTAGAGAAGATGTAGAGTAGAGCATCTTACATCATGGACAGGAAGGAGAGAGCATCCAAAAAGTAAGATGCAGACCTCAAAGATACGTTCCCAATGACTACTTCCCCTCACAAGGCAGGATGTTCCACCACCTCAATAATCTACTTCGAATCCACCAATAGATGAGGTGAGAGCACTCATGATCTGAGCATCTCTGGGAAAACCCCCGTAGACACATAGACCAGTAAGGTCTAGCTGCTCCTGATCCAAACCAGCACAAGAGAGCCGGCTGATTCACACTTGATGTTGTAGCACTGGGGGCAAGAAATGGGGAACATGTGAGTTCAAGATCAGACCTTGCTATTAAGTAAGATGTTAATTCCTGCCGCCCCCCACCCAGAAGTGGATAATCCTTTCTGTGGGTGCATCACTAAAAAACAAACAAGTACAGAAACAAAAAACAAATTTCCTTTTAGAGTCTTCCAAGTTTAACCCCTCTGTGCTGTTCAACTTCTGTCTTAGGGTTTCTGTTGCTGTAAAGAGACACCACGAACACAGCAACTTTTATAAAGGAAAGAATTTAATTGAGGCTGGGGTCCAGTTCAGAGATTTAATCCATTATCATTGTGGTGGGAAGCATGGTGCCATGCAGGCAGATGTGGTGCTGGAGAAGGAGATGAGAGTTCTACATCTGGATCTGCAGGCAGCAGGAAGACAACAAGACATACTAGGCCTGGCTTGAGCTGAGAACTCAGAGCCTACCCCCAGTGACACTATTCCTCCAGCATCACCACACCTACTTCAACAAGGCCATACCTCCCAAGAGTACCACTTTTTGTAAACCTACGGGTTCCATTTTCATTTTCATTCAGGCTACCACAGTATCTAAGCTGAAAGTTGAAGAGAAAATGTACAGGAGGGGGGGGAATGTGTTTATGCATATGGATATACATATATATGTATATATGCAAACACACACATATATATGAACTTTATTACAAAAGGAAAAAAAAAGATTCCTTTAAAAATCCTTTGAGCTGGGCTGGAGAGATGGCTCAGCGGGTAAGAGCACTGACTGCTCTTCCAAAGGTCCTGAGTTCAAATCCCAGCATCCACATGGTGTCTCACAACCATCCGTAATGAGATCTGATGCCCTCTTCTGGTGTGTCTGAAGATAGCTACAATGTACTTATATATAATAATTAATGAATCTTTAGACTGGAGCGAGCAGGGCTGACCGGAAGGAGCAGAGATCCTAAATTCAAATTCCCAGTAAACACATGATGGCTCACAACTATCAATACAGCTACAGTGTACCCATAAAAAAAAAAAGTCCTTTGAGCTTTCAAAATCCTGCATAGAGCCTCTGGGACACTCTAGTGTGAATCTGGAGGTGCCTCGCCTACACCCGAGCGTGTATTGTCCTTTGCTGAGCGCTTCTCTTTCTGCTAACTCAGATACACCTGTGTTAAAATCTCTTCAGAAACTCCAGCCATGCTTCATACTAGCCCGTCTTGAAGGTTTTTTTTCAGCAGTGAAGTCAAGAATGCCAAGGTCAGGACTAGCAAGACTGTTCAGTAAGTAAAGGCATTTGCTGCCACACTGGACAGAGTTCAAGCCATGTGAGCCATATAGACCAGGCTGCCCTTGAACTCAGGGGGTCTGCCTGCCTTCTCCTCCTGAGTGCTGAGACTGAAATCATGATACCAAGGCGCCTGGTAGTGGAAGACCAGTTAGCTGGTGGTGGTGGTTGCTGGTGAGTTTCTGTTTTGACCCAGTCCTGATTATGTGGGTGATCTAACTCTGTAATGAGCACTTGGCGCTTGTATGTATGCTCCCTACCCTAGTATGCATATTTTATCTCAACTAAAAATTGAAGATTTTGTGATTGCTGGTGGGAGAATTGTCATTTCATCTGTCACCAAGAGAAAAGGAAGGCAACAGAAGAGTTGATCAATCCATTTTCACCAATGTGATAATGGACCGTGGTAAAGGAGAAAGACCTGATAATTTTACTTTCAGGTACATACCCTAAAGAAAGACGTGTCAGGAGTGGGCAGTGTAGCACAGTTGGTAGAATGCTTGTATGGTTTATACCTGCAGTGTCGTGGATTTGGTTTAATGCTTGTATTATGTCATTTGAGTTCCCAAAATTGCATGAGAATCACATGTGTAAGACACTGAGGGTCCCTGCCCTTGGTTGGTTTTGATTGTTAAATAAAGTTGCCAGTAGCCAATGGCTGGGCAGAGAGAAAGAGAGAGAACAGAGGCAGGACTTTAGGACTCAAGGGCAAGGGGACCAGGGAGAAAAGAAGAATACCATGCCAGGAAGGGAATAAGATCTAGGCTTGAGGGCTGCAGAGTAGAGAACATGCCAATCATCTAAGAGCTAGGAATTGCCTCACCCACACTGGGTCTAGAGTAGCAAAGATGGAATATAGATTTTAGTAAGTAATAATTCAGGAATATCAGAGGGGAGGTGTTAGTAATGTGAAGTTTGGGAGTGGCCCAACCATTGAGCTGATTAAGGCATATTAAATATAAGGCTCTGTGTGTGTGTGTGTGTGTGTGTGTGTGCATACTCATCTTTCATTCGGGAATCCAGAACACTGGGGCAGGTAGGGAGGAACTCGAGCTGCCACTGACATGAATATTTGAGAGGTTAATCACCTACAGCCACACACAGCGGCACATAAACAGGGCATAGCGGCACTGCCCCCGAATCCCAACACTCAGAGGTGGTGCCAGAGAGGTCATATATCCAAGGTCATCTTTGGCTACACAGGGAACTCAAGTCTACCCTGTACATGAGACCCTTTCTTGAACAACAAAAACAAATGAAAAAAACAAAATAAAAATCCAGAGATTTGTGCAAGTTTAGTAGTGTAATAGTAGGGGGAAGTTTGAAACAATTTAATACTAAATGGATACAACCAAACTATGAAATGCTATTTAACCATTAAATGATAATATACATGTTTATTTACTAAATCTGCTTACAAAAACTGTTGTGTTTTAAAACCCAGGGTGTAATCTTTCTTACATATATATGCATAGGAAATAATCAGGTATAAAATGATAGTAACAATAGATAGAGGACCATGGGTGACTCTTAGTTCCTTCAGGTTTTTATTGCCTATTATTTGTTACTTATATGGTACTGTGAGAGGAAATTAGCTCTGGGGCAGCAGTTTTGACAGTCAGCGTCTTCCTCCACGTCTAGTCTGCCTCTTTACATCTGCCTTCCGGGGGTGCTAAGGAATGTTCTCCAAGGATTCTATGTTTATAGAGTATAAAGCATGCTGGTGATCCCAGGAGCACATCCAAGTCTCATGTTTAGACATGGGAGAGGGCCTGCCTGCAGCTTCTCTGATGCCTGAGTCGTATCTGTCAAACCTCACCCTCTGCTGTCCAAGAGCAGAGAGAATCATAATTCTACAGGAATTTCACAGTGGTGGTTTGCCACGCACTCTGGTGGAGTCAGCTTGACAGGCGAAAGCTTGGAAGCTATCTCATGAGGAAGAGTTTCACGAAAGCTCCCTCCTGGAGTCTGGTGAAAGCCACGCTCTCCAGTTGGGTCAGTTTGACAAGCGGAAGCTTGGAAGCTGCCCACAAGGAAAAGAGTTTCACAGAAATTCCCTCCTGGAGTCTGGCGTTCCCTCTAAACCATAAATTAATTTTCCACTCCCGCGTTAGTCTAGTGTATGGATCCATGTGCCCTCTATTAAGCATTACCCTATTGTAAGTGCCTTTTAAGATTGAATTCTGACATAGCTAAAGCCCCCCCGCCCCCCCCCCCAGCGCCCCCATTGTTCCAAGATCCCAGATAACAGCAAGGAGTTTAACCTATTCAGTAACTAATTAAGCATTACAATAAACAAGGCCATTAGCTCATCTGGTCTGCAGAAAGAGCCTGGGAATCTCACTGAGATAAAAATCTTTAGTACAGGCTACATTCCATGCCAAGAGCAAGTTGAGATACTCTCCTGATAAATGGGGATTCTCCAGACAAGATAAGATTTAACAAGGCCTAGGAATTTAGGGGTCCGTGACACTACATTATTCTTGAGGCCTGCCAAGAGTAATTACCCCCTGGTGCTTTTAACACTAAAGTGTGAAATTCTTACCTGGCACTAGGCTGATGATCCTAGGCAGGGCTGATAATCTCTATTGTAAACATTTATCTAGTTCCTGCAAATTCCTTTCGAAGTCATTCTCTTGTATCTGGTAAATTTCAGTGTACCTTGTCTGGTGTGACATATCGCCCCTGGAATTTTTTCTGTATTATAAAAAGTCCGAGGTTCGACCTGACATTACATTCAGATTCAACGCCTCTCCTGTGTGCATCTGTTTGTCAGTTTAATCCTACGCTTTGCCCACCTGCTCGAGAGACCCATTCCACGCAGACACAGGGACCCAGAGGGTCTGCGGCAGTGGTTTGAATAGCTTTAATTGGATTCTACTACAGCCTTCAGTGACAGAGGGGAGTGTTTTCCAGATTTACCGTACCGCTCCACTAGACTGCCAGCAATTTCCCAGTTCTTACAAGGGGCTCTGATGTCCAGGTGCACCGCTAAAGGCAGTTCTCCTGACTTTGATTTGTTACATCTGATGCTCACAGCCAGAGCTGAGCAGATCACAGATTCATACCACTTGCTTCCTTGCAGTTTGAGGCACAAGCATGCTATACTAAAGACACATACCTAAACAGAGAGCTCAGGGGATGGGGGTGAGATCCCTGCACCAGTCAGTGAGGGTTCCTCTAGCTTGGGTTCTCTCCGGGTCTACAGATCCTGCTGTTTCCACCTCTGATCTTCAGCTTCTTCTATATGATGGGCAGACAGGAGATTTATATCAAGTGGGTGCTGAGGCCACCAGCGACATGGACCCCGAAACTGGAACTAGCTCTGGTGTTACAGTCTGCTCATTACTCCCATTGTATGCATACAAGTATGCTTTGTGTCAAAGAGAATTCATAAAGAAAAAGGAACTGTCCCCATCACACCCCTACTAAAACAATACAGAGGGCAATACATAAGACAGCAGGAAACTTGAAAAAGGAGGGCCTGGCCTCTTGCAAGAAGAGATCTCTGAAGTCATGTAGTAGTTGTAGCTTCCTGGCGGTGCCATTTTACACAATTTTCTCTGAAGGTCTGGGCTTGCCTTCCTGTCTGACTAGCGGCCTGAAAGAGACAAAGATACACAAGAGATCAACTATCATTGTGGCTAGAACCTCTTTAAAGTAGTACCAGCACGCGAGCGCGCGCGCACGCGCGCGCGCACACACACACACTCAGTTTTTGATGGCTTTGAGAATTTGTCCTTAGACATTAATGAATGAATTACCTCAGCCACCCTTTCCTTTCGTCCTCAAGGCACCCAAAGAGGGGTCTGCACTGCTCAGGAGAGTTTAAAGACCCTGCCTCAGGTCACACAACTCTTAGGCAGCTGAAGTAGCATCTATGCCCAGTTAGGCTTCCTGGAACCTTCCTGAGTCCCAGGAGGGTGAGATTAGAAGCTGGTTGTTTTAAGTCAGCGGGTGGCCTGACTCTTATCCCAGTAGCCCAAAACTGAGAATCCAGAAGAGTGTGAGGTGCACCCTCAACCAAGCACAGTGCTGAGCTTAATGTCACACGAAAAGTGAGAGACCTGAGTGGCCCTGTAGAAACCCTCTGCCTTTAGGCTGAGACTTGGACCTGTGACTGTCTAGGGAACTAATTTGCATAGCTCCGGGGTTTAGTGCAAGGACGGGCTTTTCTATTTTACATTTCAAAATGAGAGTATTCAGAAAAAGTAAGCATAAGTAATTGTCTTGCAGAAGCTACCAAGCTCACTCCAGGTCCTGAAAATACTGAACACCTTTCCTCGTTCAGCTAGTCCCCTGCAACTCAGTCCTGCTGCTGTCCCACTGAGCACGTCTGTGGTCCTTCCTTTTCTCAGGAATGAATTCCAGCACCTCACCAGCTTTCTGCTTCTCCTAGTTCAGGATCTGGCTGACTCCTGGTCCCCTGCCACCAGGACTTCACTGGCATGACCTCTCTCTCTAGGAAAGATTCCCAAACCTCACCACTGGGACCACGGCTGCCCAGCGTGAGCAGACCTACAGATCAGAGACGTTACTCACCTGGGACATTTGCAAACACGCTTTCGGCTCCCTAGACAAGGAAGAAGGGAGAATGAATACCTGCCAGATACCGTTTCTATAGCTTCCTCTGCTCCAGAACTTTGAGTCTCAGAACTCTTCAGACTTGGAGTGAACACTACTTTGCCTACTCTTTCCTCAAGTTCCAATTAAAAATAAAACATTTCAGCCAGGCTGTGGTCACCCACGCCTTTAATCCCAGCACTTGGAAGGCAGAGGCAGGCGGATTTCTGAGTTTGAGGCCAGCCTGGTCTACAGAGTGAGTTCCAGGACAGCCAGGGCTACACAGAGAAACCCTGCCTTTAAAAAAAACCCAAATAAATAAATGCATAAATACATAATAAAAGAAAACATTTTAAATTTGGTTTGGTGGCCTATGCCCGTTGTCCCAGCACTCCCAAAATGAAGGAAGGCAGAAGGATCAGATCAGAAGTTTGGGGTTATCCTAGGCTACCTAACTAGTTGTAGGATAGTCTAGACAACATGAAAGGAAACCCTTTCTTGGGAAGGGAGAGGCATTGTAAATGCAGATGTGAGTGTCTCTGGGAATCTGTTGACCTGGTTGGTGTAATCACCTGTATAGACTCAGAGGAGTGAATGGTTTGTGAGGTGGGATTAAGGCAAATCTCAAGCCAGTCATGGTTGTGACTCAGCCTTCTTGGGCCCTGGTCTCAGGGCTATGTAAACCCCTCCTTAGTGTGCTTAAGTTATCCTGGCTGTGCTAACTGCTGATTTGGCTGCTCTTGGGGATCCTGGAACAGGGCTCTGTTCTGAAAAGTTCCCAGAGGGTGGAAAGAGCAGTGGGGTGGTATACCTGTCTCCTGCCTTCAAGAAAGAACCCACTACACTGGTCCTATAGGTCAGCTGGAACGCCCTCCCCCTTTTCCCCAACCTAAAAGTAATCTCCCTGAAGGGCTGTCTGGAGCAGGCACAAAGTGCAGACTCCTCCTGGAGCACAAAGCAGTCTCTTGGCGGGGGTGGGGTGGGGGGGTGGGTGGGGGGCTGGATGGGGGGAACTCCCCAGAACTTACTGTGGTAGCAGATGAGAGTGATGATCAAGGACAGCAGAAGGGCCACGCAGATTCCGGCCAAGGGTGCCCAGATGTAAATATCACAGGCGAAGTCCAATCCGGTCCCCTTCACTGACAAGATCCGAATGAATGGAATTTAGAAACCCTCTGGGACAGCCCCCAACCCTGCCCCCAGCACGTCTCCCGGTCCAGGTCTCCCTCCAAGATCAGGATTTTCCACCCCAGGCTATCTGCTTATCTCAATCGCTTGAGAGCACCTAACCTGAGCCACGGGGCCGACAATCTTCTGGTCTCTGGGGCTGAGATGTCCCGGTAGGGTGCACAGGTGAGGGAGTTCGCAGCACTGGCTTGGTAGTAGTAGAGTTCACTGCAAAAGCAATAGGGTGCCTGCGGGTCAAGCTGGAATTGTGGATGCACCAGCCCCTTTCCACTTAGCCTTTACCCAAGAAGGAGCCGTTTCCTAGCTTTTAACTAGAGGAAGAAGGAACCCCTGGATACGTGCTGGGCTACTCCGCTGCTCGCACACGCGGAGCCAAGTGTGATTTGGGGCCAATGTGCCTAGATCAGATCCAGCAGCTAAGCGACTGCGGCCCTCCACCAACCCAAAGCTGGAGTCAATACCAAAATTCTATCCTGGAGCCAACAGGGGCAGGATCACACGTGCATCCAGACTCCAGCCCAGATCCAGGGCGTTTAAAAATCACTTCCAATCCCACCCAGCACCTCAGCCTCAACTTTTTGGTCTGTAAAATGGGGACAGTATAGAAATCACCTCCAAGAGGCCCCAAGAGATTTAAGAAGAGGGAATCTGCGTGAAACTTGTTCAGATGTGACCCCTAAAACCCAGGAGACGGGAACCTCCACTTCCAAACCTTTCTGAAGGACTGGCACGACAGAACTGAAGTACATCACCGAGTTGCTGATGACTGAGCAGAAATAGTAGCCTTCGTTTTCCTTGCTGAACTTGTTCAGGGTGAGAACGTACTTATTATTCGTGTCCCTCATGGCAGAAAACAGTTTCGACGAATTCAGCTTCTCGTCCCACGTTATCTTGTTGTGGGATGAAGCCATATAGACAACGAAGGTGGGCTGGGGGAGTTTGGAGCTGGAGTTCTGGAAGAGCCAAGAGCATCCTTGCGAAACGGACCCCAACACTTCACATACCAGGTCCACCTTCTGACCAAGTTCGGCGTCCATTTTCTTTGGAAAGATTCGGAGTTCGGGTGCCTGTGGCTTAGCTTCTCCACTCCCCAGGATAATCGACTCACCCAGCAGCAGCAGGTTCAGCGACAGAAAGCGGGTCAACGGTGAGGCCATGGTGTGCTCTCCACCAGCAAGCAGCTTAGGTCAAGCTAGGGCTCTAGGGGAGGGGCCCAGGAACAGGGCGGAGGAGGTGCGGTGGGGGAGGCGTGTAGGGTCGGGGAAACTGCTCCTTTAGCCAGCTGCAGACAGAGCTGATTTCCTATGTGAGGATATGATGTCACCCAAAGTCCCCACCAAAGAGTGTCAACCACCTTTTAGGGGCCTGGGAACTCAGAGTGAGAATGCACCCTTGCAGAGCAAGTGGGAGGAATTGAAAACTGAGATTTGGGGAAGAGAAAACACTTGGAAGGGACCCTTAGGAATTGTTCTTCTGCAAGAGTGGCTGAAAGAAGAAGGATAAAGATTAAATCTTAATAAAAAAAATATGAGAGTGACAGGACATGAAGGGAGAGGAGTGCCCACTCTCCCTTTTCTTTTTCTTGTAGATAGGTTCTTGGGTTCCCCAAGCTTGCTTCAGACTCACTTCATGGCAAAGGTTGGCCTTGAATTCTAGACCCTCCTGCCCTTCCACTTCTTTTGCTGGCAGTAGTGTCTTTTTGTGTTTTTGCTTCTTGTCTGGAGGTTGAGTGGAAAGAAAATGTACAGAGATTCCAGCAGAGCAGACCAGACACTAACCAGAAGGGACTTGCACCTCCCATCAAGGGGACTTGCAAGGGGGCAGTTCAATGGGAGCCTTGAGTGGCACTCTTAGCTGCTGACAATATCCTTCCCTGGCCTCCCACCCAGGGAGCAAAGCTCACCTCCCAGTCTCATCCCTTCTTAGAACCATGGCAACAGCCTCCACACCAAATGCTCGCCAACTGGATGATCCAGCTACACACTTTGACCCTCATTCTTATCCAGGGGATCTGACAGCATCACCCCATGGCCTGCACAGCTAGAGGAAAACACCTCTCTGACTTGGTTGGGGACTAGCCCTTGGATAGGTGCTGGCTCCACCCAAGCCACCATCCCTGGCTTTGCCATGTGCCCGCCTGCAGCCACTGCCTCATAGACAGACACTTCCCTGGTTACTTATTTCTACGTTTCTAAGGTCTTGCTGCTCTCTGCCTGGCAAATGCTGGGCCCCTGCCATCTGACTTGGGCCTTTGACTTTCTCTGTTGCTTGTATGCATGTGTGTGTCCTGGGTGAATCTTGGGTGCAGGCATTTACTCTTCTCTGTCCCTGGCACACATAGACTTCATTCTTTCTTGCCCACTGCAGTCCTGAAAGCTGCCAGTCTCAGGGATGTGCTTTCTTCTTGCTTGTATGTGGCTTGTACTTAGTGGGGTTTTCCACTTGGAACCCCATACAGGGTGTGCCTCCCACGTTACTGCTTCATTCTAGTTGGAGACAGGTTGCCTGGCAGTCTCTACCCCACATCTGAGTTCTGCCCAGTGGCACGCTGTTTACCATAACCGCCACAGTGCTGGGTATGGCCACCATGTCCAGTTTACACAAACAAGTGTGTTGTTGATGTTATATTCTTATTTGTGTTTACTGAACTGCACCCCTCTGAATAGGTTTGCCTTTTGTCATTGTTTATGTTTGATGACAAGATCTCAAATAGGCTGGCCTGGAACTTACGACATAGTTCAAGCAGGCCCTAGTTTCATGATAGTCCAATTGCATTAGTCTCCAGGGTGCTAGGATTACAAGCTTGAGCCACCAAGCTCTGTATATATACAAACAAGTATTGGGTGGGCTTTAGAAACTGCTTGGTCTCAGTATTCCCTACTCTTAAGAATACCCAAATGCTGACTCTAACATTTTATGTTTAGAGTTGTTTAAAGTACAATTTTAATGTAGTTTATTGTTATTTTGTGTTAATGTGTGTGATGTGTGTGCCTGGGAGGGGACAGACATGTTACAGCATGAGTGTGGAAATCAGAGAACAGCTCTGTGGAGTCAGTTCTCTTCTCCCACCTCTTCATGGCTTCCTTCTGGGGATGGAACTTAGGTCAACAGCCTTTGTGGACAGCACAGTACCTACTATGGCTTCCAAAGTGGCTTCTTAAATCACAAGAGTATATATTCCTGAAAAAAATTACATAAGGGGCTGGAGAGATGGCTCAGTGTGTAAAGTATGTGCTACACATGAAGTCCGGAGTTCAGATCCGTAGCACCCTTTGCCAGGAGGAAGAGACAGGGGATGCCTGAAGCAAGCCAGCTGGCTAGCCTAGCAGAATCATCACGCTATGGGTTCAATTGAGAGAACCTGTCTCAGCATATAAAGTGGAGAACAATGAAAGACATCTGCTTTGGGCCTCCACACTCTTGAATGTGTGCACCTGCAACCCCACACTTGTGCACCCCCGCACAGACACACATGCATACATATAAACAACTATAAATTTTGAATGCCTTGCAGTACAAGAGTAAGTACAGAGAAAGCCCTCTGTCTCGTCTCTCCTCATTGCCCTCAGTTCTTCAGGTAAAACCATGGTAATAGTTGACTGTATCTCTTAGATGTAATCTGGGTGCAGATGTTTATCATTTCAAATTATTTGTTACAGGGGTAGTGTTACAAAATCTATTTTCAATTTTCTTCTTTTATTTTATTCTTATTTATTTATTTTTGTTTTTTTTTTGAGACAGGCTTTCTCTGAATAGCCCTGGCTGTCCTGGAACTCACTTTGTAGACCAGGCTGGCCTCGAACTCAGAAATCCGCCTGCCTCTGCCTCCCAAGTGCTGGGATTAAAGGCGTGCACCACCACGCCCGGCCAATTTTCTTACTTGATAATGGAAGAGAACCTTTTCACACTAGCAGTTGGAGACCCACTTCATTCCTTTGCATGATGTCTTTCACATTGCTGTTAGGTTTATTTCATTCTACTAGTAGGCCTTTAAGCCAGTTCCCCTTTTAATAATTACTGTACCATCAAGGTTGTGGTATGAAAAGATACATTATTCCTGTCGCTGAATTCATAAAGTGCATATAACACTTTCAATTTTCAAAATATATATTTATTTATTTAGTGTGTGTGTGTTCACTAACCTGCCTCAGCACTACATACAGGTCAGAGGACAAGTTATGGGGGTCAGTTTCTTCCTTCTACTAGGTGGGGCCTAGGGATTGAAGTCAAGGTGTCAGCAAGTCGTTTTAACTTGTAACTATCTCACTCATGCCTCACATAATGCTTTAAAGTGGAAGATGAGCGAGTTAAAGAAGGGAAAACCTGGGTAATGACCAGCAAGTATATATGCATGCCTGTGTCTGTAAAAGTATGTATAGTGTGTGTATATGCATATAGGGTGCTGTATGCATGCATGGGTGTGTATACACATATACTGTATATGTGTGTGTGGTGTGTGTATATATTTGTGTGCATATGGTGTGCATGTGTGTGTGTGAGTATAAGTGTGAGTGTGTGTGTGTATATGTGTGTGTGTGTGTGTGTGTGTGTGTGTGTGTATGTGTGTGTGTTGTATATGTGGCTGGCTGGCTGGAAAGACACAGTGCTTCTCTTATATGAATGAAGACAACAAGGAAGCAGGTAGGTTTAGGCCACCCACTCAAAAAATTGTCTTGTTTTACTTGACAATTTCCCATTTTACCTGGTCACTGCTTCTCCTACAGGAGGATGTTCACAGGACCCTGCTGGCCAAAGTGTTCAGTCAGGAGAACATGAAAGAGGATGGAAAGACACAAAAATATGCCTTTTCAGATGAGGGCCACAGTCAACCTTCAGATATGTGCATCTTCAGAACCAGGTTCCGGAGTACGATGATGGGTGGATTTGGGGTGAAAATGGCCATTCCATTTTAATCTCCATGCAGTGAGCTATAGCTAGCGTAGGGGCCTTCAAGTCTTGCAGCTAAGAAAGCGCAGCCATGGGGGGAGCCATTCTCCTTTGTACAGAGCATCATGGGAGGTGAGGGGAATGCCAAAGCAACATGTCAACCCCCCCAAGAGGCTCTGTGACCCCAATAATATTCACAGAAGCCGGTGGGGTCTCAGTGTTAACCACAGTGACATCCGCCCTGAAGCAGGCAGCAGAGCAGATGCTCTGAGATGCTTGCTTTCTGTAGCCCAGGTGTGCAGGCTGGGGCTGTGTCTATCCATCACAGCAACTGATCTCCTGCACCCGTTCTGTGATACTCACATGGAGTGATTCGAATAAAGGGATGGCACAAAGAACAGTGACTGTCTTCTGTCACACAAGTGTCTCCTCCTGGTTTTAAAGGGCAAATTCTCACTACGTAGCCATGGCTTGCCTGAAACTCCCTCACTATGTAAAAAAGGCTAGCCTTAAAGTCTCAGAGAGCTGGCTGCCTCTGTCTCACCAGGGTTGAGATTAATGATATGACCACCATAGCTGGCCCTTTCTTTCATAAGATGTGATAGAATAGATAGCAGTAGCCCCTTGAGCTGTCTGAATGAGAATGAGCCCACTGGCTTATTTGTTTAAATACTTGGCCATCTGTTGGTGGAAGCGTTTGAGAAGGATTAGGGGGTGTGGTTTTTCTGTTGGAGAAGGTGTGTCACTGTGGGAAGTTTTGAAGTTACAAAAGATTTCCCAGTGTGTCCTTTCACTACTTCCTCTTTGTGGATCAGAATGTGAGCTCTCAGTTTCTGACCCAGTGTCATGCCTGCCTGCCCATCACTATACTTCCCATCATGCTGGCAATGAACTCCTGTCCCTCTGGAACGTTAATGCTCCCTTCTATAAGTACCCTTGGTCATGGTGTTTTATCACAGTAATAGAAAAATAAATAAGGCACCCTAGGGTGAGCTTTATCCTTATGATTATTTATTTATTTATTTTGGTTTTTCAAGGCAGGGTTTCTCTGTGTAGCCCTGACTGTCCTGGACCTCACTTTGTATACCAGGCAGGCCTCAAACTCAGAAATCCGCCTGCCTCTGCCTCCTGAGTGCTGGGATTAAAGGCGTGTACCACCACGCCCGGCAGTAGCCTTATGATTTTTAAACATGGCAGTGAAATAATTTTAACTTATGCGAGTCAGAATTACAGCAGAGGGAAAGACACTTGTTATTGGGACTCTTGTGCCACTGACAGCAGACAACCTGGAACTATTAACTCTGAAGTTGCTCACTGCTTCCCTTAGGGATGGTGCAGGTAACTCGGCAGATATCAGGACCTAGTTTGATCTCAGTCACAGAGACCTGCCGAGAGGTTCTGTTACATCTAGAAGATACTGTTTCAGCAACTTCTGGCTCTTAGGATCTCCCCCATCCCCCCTTCCACGACATCCCTTGCTGTTTGCGGAGATGGGGTATGATGATGTATTGGTCCTATTTATGGCTGGGCACTCCACAGTACCCTCGGTATTCTCTGTACTTTGACTCATTGTGAGTCCCTGTATCAACCACCTTCCACTGTGTTAGCTTCTTTTATTATGGTAGAGAGCTGCATTAATCTGTGCATTCAGTTTTCTTTCCAGATGAATAAAATTCCATCGTGTATAGATACCACATTTTCATTATCATCCATTCATCAGTCGATGGGTATTTGGGCTGTTTCCAAGTCCTAACTATTATGAATAGGGATCACTGAGCATTGATAAGCAAATGTCTCTACAGTAGGATATGTCATCCTTCGGGTAAATTCCCAGGAGAGTATAGCTTACTGTGATGGCTAATTTTAGTCGTCAATTTGACTGCATCTGGAATTAACTAAATCCTAATAGCTGGGCATACCTGTGGGAGGTTTTCTTGGTTGGATTACTTGGAGTGGAAGATCCATTCTAATCTGGGCCACACCTTCTCGTACAGCCCACATAGAAGAACGTGGAAGATGGAAGCTTTTGTTTTTGCCTGCTTGCCCTCACTCTCACTGGCAAGTTCCTCTATTCTGTACCTTCACTGGTATTAAAACCTACTTATTTAGGATTCCAGCATGGTCTGAAAACTCACCACTCTCTAGGTCCTTCCTGGGACCCCAGCACCAGACTGGGACTGCTGAGACTCCAGCCTCATGGACTGACAAACTGCCAGATCCTTGGCCTTTCTGTCAGGAGACAGTCATCCTTGAGCTGCTCAGACCATGGGCTATAAGCCACACTAACATATCATGTGTGTGTGTGTGTGTGTGTGTGTGTGTGTGTGTACTTTAATTCTAACAATTGTTCTTTCAGAGACCCCTAATTAATCCCTAATACACTAGGTCACATAGTGGTTCTATTTCTAGCCTTTTGAGGGCTCTTCTAACTGATTTTTACAGTAGCTGCATCTGTTAGAAACCAACAGCACATGAAGCTTCCCCTTCCCCATATCCT
The DNA here is from genome assembly GCF_000001635.26 of Mus musculus. Lineage (NCBI taxonomy): Eukaryota > Metazoa > Chordata > Mammalia > Rodentia > Muridae > Mus > Mus musculus. The sequence goes on along the minus strand of NC_000072.6, from coordinate 71,367,325 downwards.
TGGTAGCATTTGTTGTCATTCTAACTGGGGTGAGAGAAAAATCTCAAAGTAGTTTTAAGTTATATTCCCCAGATGGCTAAAAATATCTTTAGGCCATTTATATTTCTCCTTTTGAGAACTCTGTTCAGTTGTATGAACTCACAGCAGCTGTAGTTGCCTGCCCCAGATCTAAAGAAGAACAAGCCAATCAACAATTGAGCCTAGTGGGAGAGGGGCATTTGCTTGAGGCCCCACAACTAGTGTAGGTACTGTTGGCAATTGATGGCTACCAGGAGAGGGAGGTGTGGTCCCTGGTAGATTGACCGTGCTCCAGTGGATGACGGTCCCACACCCATGTGCATACTGGCAGCATGTATTAGACGCCGGAGTATATGAAGTGGAGAAAGGGGGATGGGGGATCTGGGAGGAGTTGGAGGGTGAGAGTGGTGGTAACAACATCAAAATAACATTGCATACATGTATGAATTCCTCAAAGAATAAACATATCTATCAAGGACTCAGGAGGTAGCTCAGTGGTAGAGTGCTCATGTAGCACATGTGAGATCCTGAGTTCAGTCCTCATACTATACCCAAATATATCATGTATGCATACATACATATACTCATATGTACATGTATGCATACACATACATATACATGAATTGTGCATATGCATGCATACATATATAACATGAACACATATTTTATGCATACACACATGTATGCATATATATATATATATATACACACACGCATGCATGCACACATACTTACTTACATACATACATACAGATAATAAAAAGAATAATCACATTTCCTTCATTTTTATTTTCCCCTGCCTGGAACCCCCAAGTTCAACTAGATTGCTTTTAGATCTAGCCTAGGCCTTTGTAATGGGTTCTGAAATATCAGCTTGTCTTTATTTTGATCTCTTCCGGTGAAAATCTCATCCTGTTAGCTCAGTACTTGGGACCAAAAGGGTTTCCCATGGGATCCTATGAGAATGTTGGCTGGTCCTATATGCTGCCTGTGAGGTCCTGCAATACTCATCCCATGGCCCCATCTCTGCTTTTTCCTATTTAACTTCTTCACTTCTCCTAGGGTTGGTATCTATTCCTCGGAGGATACTCTGCTTGCTTCTGCCTCCCCACCACTGAATGAACAATTCTCTGCTTGCAAGCTCTTCTTCAAGACTCAGCTCAAGCAGTATATTGCGGTGCACACTTATAATTCTAGCACATGAAAAGTAGAGGCAGGAAAATCAGGGATTCAATGTCATCCTCAGCTACTAGCAAATTCAAGGCCAGCCTGGACTATATAAAAGTCCACCTCAACAAAACAGGACAAAATAAAAGCACACCTGATCAGTGAGCCAGCTTTCCTGATGGAATTATGCTTTTCAGTATTCCCAGTTCCAAGCTATAAAGACCATGTATATCCCTCTCTGTGTCATCTGGACTTTGGGCATATCTGGACTTCCCTACCAGATCCATGGGTGCCATACCTGGTTTTCAAGAAATATTTATTCAGGGGCTGAAGGTGAAATGACTCAGCCTGTAAGATGCTTGCTGCCAAACCTGATGACCTGAGTTTGATCCCTCGGACTCTCACGCTGTCCTCTGACAACATGCCATTTACATACATGCCTGTGTGGATGATGCCTGTGTGGATGCACTTCCTTGGAAAGCCTGATGGCATGACTTTGACCTGGAGCCCAACACTGAAGGAGAGAAACTGTTCCTAGAAGTTGTCCTGTTGACCTCCACATGTGCAGTACGGCAAATGGGTACACACACAGTGCAATAAATAAGTAAATGAGACTAAGTGAAATTTGAAGAGAGACCACTATTTGCCTGCTATTTTTTATTTTTCCAAAAAAAAAAAAAAGTAGCAAAAGTCAAAAGAGTAGTGACGTAGTGACGTGTAACAACTGTTCATGTGCCGGGCTAAGACTTCCAGTGCTTACCCCACGTGTCACGCAAACAAAAGAGGAAAATCATAGATGTTAAACTCTGTCTCATTGTAGAAATACATATTTCCACATATGTAATATTTTACATATTTCTACATAAATTTGTAGAAATAGACCTATTTCATCAAGAGCTGAACACTCCCCCATCTACTTTTAAGACAGGTTTTTACTGTGAGATGATTATGTATTGACATTCAGTTATAAGGAACAACACAAGAGAGACCCGTGCTCTCCATCTACTCCCCCTAACACCATCACCCTAAGTAACTCTAGTGTGATAGTATAGGTTACTTTGCTTTAAAATTTTATTGGCTGGGTGTGGTGGGTCACATCTTTAATCTCAGCACTGGGGAGGCAGAGGCAGGTGGATCTTTATGAATCTAAAGCCAGTCAGGGCTACAAAATGAGACCCTGTCTCAGAAAATAGGAGGCAGGCTCAGAAGTTAAAAGCACCCGTTCTTCCAGAAAGAGAGAAAGAAAAGTAGGGAGACGTGATTACAGGCAATTAAAATTTCAGCTGTGTGCTTTGCTTAGCCAAGAAGTAGGACATAGATTTTTTGAGCATAAACACATATTACATGAAATTAGACTTCTATAGAGGAGGTGAGGTGACATTCCTCTGTTCAGAGCTGGACATGATGGTGCACACCTGTAATTCCAACACTTGAGACACTGAGCCAGGAGGCTCAGTTCAAGGCCATTCTCAGCTGACTTACATAGTTGAGTTTGAATTTAACATGGGGTGCTGGTTTTTTGGGACTGTACCCCCCCTAAATTTTTTAATCTTATATTCAAGTAGATAAAAAGAGAAATGAAAAATTCCCTAAAGTTAAAGAACATATATTCTTCTGTCTTTAAACTGGACAATGGTTGAAGTAAGGATGACATGCTGTGTGTGGGCTTCAGGGTTGCTCTTTGGGGTTTCATTTTAAAAGAACAATACGTATACTGGAAATAGTGGTTTTGATGATGAAAAACCACTGATTTCAAGCTAAAAACAAGTCCGATAGCAACATTATTCACAGGAGCTAATCTGTGAAAGCAATGTCCATGCATGGGTGAACAGACAAGCAGAAGATGGCATATGCATACACAATGAAATACACTTCAAGGAGCTGGAGGACTGCTCTGCAGTTAAGCATGGAGGTTTGGTTCCAGCCCTCACGTGCTGACTCACAACCATCTGTTACTGCAGTTTCTAGGAATCTGATGTCCTCTTCTGGCCTTCAAGGGCACCAGGCATGCATGTGGTGCATCTACATATATTCAGGCAAAACACTCACACACATAAAATAAAAATAAGCAATACTGTTCAGCTTTAAGAAGGGAGGGTTTTCAGGAGAGTGCTTCAATATGGATGAACCTTGAGAATATCTTGCTAGGTGATATGAACCACTCACAAGAGACGAGTGGGCTCCTTATGGCTCCAGTGTGATAGACATCAGCCGGAAAATAGGGTGGCAGTTGCCAGACAGGGTGTGGGGTAGGTAGTTAACTATTCAACAGCACAGAGTTTCATGTTTGCAAGACCAGAAGTGCTTCTGAGAAGGCTGTGGCCACCTGTGTAACAATGTGAATTCTTTGCTACTTAAGTATCCAAGTTTACAAGATTGAAGGCAATAACTTTATGGGTATCTTGCCACAATCTTTCTTGTTTTAATGAATAAATGGTTGCATTTGCTTTCAAGTTTGAGGCAAGAGGAATCCCAAAACAACAGGATACTGCAGCCATTCATCTATTCCTTTTTTGACTGATCTTTAAGGCTGATTTTACTATTACAATCAACATTGGATGGAACATCTTAGCCTGTGTTACTTAGAGATCAAATATAAAATTTTCTCAGGCTGTGGATGTAGCTAAGTGAATGGGGTTGCTTGTTTGAGATACACATGTGATCCTTAGCAGCACATGAACTGGGCGTAGCAGCACATGACTGTAATCCCATGACTAGAGAGATGGAAGCAGGAAGATCAGAAGTTCAGGGCCATCCTTGGCTACATAGAAAGGTCAAGATTAGCCTGGACTACATGAAACTCCAACTGGGAGAGAAAGGGTTGAGATTTCTTGGAGTTAGAGAGATCACCCAGTGATCATCTGAGCATCTGAGTTCAACTCCCAGCCCACATCACAGCCCACATTACAACTAACTGTAAGTCAAGCTCCAAGGGATCTGACACATCTGTTCCTCACGGACATCTGAACACCCAGGAGCACACACACACACACACACACACACACACACGTGCACACACATTAGCATGTACACAGGTACACAAAGGCACACACATGCACACACACTCTTTTTTAATTAATTTATTTTTTATTAGGTATTTTCTTTATATACATTTCAAACGCTATCCCGAAAGTTCCCTATACCCTCCCTTCACACACACTCTTTTTAAATGATTTTTATTTTTACTTTGTGCATTCATGTTTTGCTTACACGTCTGCGTGTATGTCTGTGTGAGGGTGCCAGATCTTCTAAAACTGGAATTATAGACAGTTATGAGCTGCTGTGGGGGTGCTGGGAATTGAACCAGGGTCCTTTGGCAGAGCAGTCAGTACTCTTTAACCGCTGAGCCATCTCTCCAGCTCCACACACTTTTTTATTTTAAAGGTATTTCTGTGAGTGTTGGGGTGGGAAATGAGTGGATGACTTGAGAAGTGTGTATCAACCTGGAGAAGAGTACCTTACCCGAAGCTTCTCTTCCCCTTTGGTGCTTGTAGGTAAGAGTTGCCCCCCCCCCAAAAAAGCAGTGGCATTAGTTTACAGTCACACAAGCTGTGGATAAATACCTTATCAACACACTTCTCAATGCTTGGTCTTTCAGATCTGTGTGTGTTGACACCCTCACTGCTGTGATAAAAACACACTGACCAAAAGCAACTTGAAGAGGAAAAAAATTATTTGGCTTATACTTCCAGGTCACAGTATCCCAGAGGCAAGTTGGGACAGGAACTTGAAGCAGAAACCATGGAGGAATGAATGAATACGGCTTGAAAGTCTGCTCCCACATCTATGTTCTGATAATTTTCTTCTATAGCCTAGACAGCCCCTGCCTGGGGGGGGGGGGGGGTGCTGCCTACGGTGAGCTGGGTCCTCCCCCATCAATCATTAATCAAGATCATGCCCTCACGGACATGCCCACAGGCCAATCTGATGGAGGCTATTCCTCAATTTCTGCTCCCTCCTTCCAAGTGGCTACAGGTTGTGTTGGTAACTGCAGATGGAGAGTTGATATTTCATAGTCTGAACTTGAACTCTCCAGTTTGCTAAGGTATAAAGTGAGTATATTGACACTTGTCTGTTGGCAACTCAGCCTTCCTCTTCAAAAATCACCTCTTTGAATCCTTTGCCCACTGCTTGGTGGAGTTCCAACCCAACAGGATGACAGGATCTGAGGAACCTTCCTATACTGGATATATATATATATGAACATGGATATTTTAATATTCCATATTCAAATTTCTTATAATAGAATTTCTTTTTCTTAGCCTGTAACCTAGGTTGTCCTTGAATTTACATGGTGTTGAGATTACAACTTCGACCCACCATGCCCAGCTCAAAGAGGAATTTTATTGGTGTTTAGTGAATCTGATTTCTTTCCTAACCAATGTACCACAACCAAATGAGTCTTCGACTTTCCTTTAGTTTGATAGTTGTCCTGAGTTCTGCCAACGAAAGCTCGGGCAAAACAGCCCCAGGAAAAGCGCACGCCCTCCGCACGCACCCGCCCTGTGTTTGCAGACTTTCTTCTTTTTCTGGTGTGGGAGGTTAAGTCTTGAAACAGATTACTCCAAATTGAAACTTTTAAAAGTCAATGGAAACTTTGTACTTTTTAATCCCAACACCTTCATTTGGGCACTGGCCAAGGAGGCAGATAGCAACCTCAGTTCGACCATAAATGTTTCCTTTCTTCATTCTACAAATTGTGACCTCATTACTGGTAAGAGCCAAGCCCGAGTCAGATTTCTGAAGGGATCTGAGCAGTCTGTGTTCCGTGAGAGCCGAGCTGTGCAGCGATGGGAACCTGGGGGAGGTGCACCTTGTTTCCACTCCCCACCAGAGCCCATGGGTCTAACTCCTGAAGTCTGGAACCACACATGGAGAATTTCTTGGGGGGAGGGGGCAGGGGGAGTGCAGAGGGAGGAAGTTAGAGATGAAAGTTAGAAATTCTCTTCAGTGAGGAGAATGAAGATAGGGAAAGATCAGGGGCTGCTCCTCTTTCTTCCCCTGGTCCCCGTGGTCCATCCTCCTTTGGTTGGTGTGGAGGGGCTTTCTTGGGAAGTTCTCTCTACTCGATCTTTCCCAGTTTAGCTTTTGCATTTTTAATGCAGGGTCCTTTGGGGGTGCCCCTGCAACTCTAGAGGCAGAGCCACGACCTTGAGTCTCCTCATTGCCCTCTATGCAGCTTCTTAAGAGCAGCATGCAGAGATGTGGTTGTTTGCAGCTGGCTGATTCTGTGCTGATTGGCGGTCTTCTGTGCTCAGGAGCACAGGAGCAAAGACTACAGCCATAAGAGAACAGGTGATGATATAACGAAGTGCACAGCTTCTCTTAGGTGGACAGGAGCCCAGCCAAAGGGCTCCAAACCATGTGAGAGGTGCAATTGGCTACCAGAGACAGAATCAAAAGAAACAATGCCTTGACAGACTGGAATGTGGAGCTAAGAAAGGGTAAGAGCCTAGCTAGCAGGTGGAAGGTAGGGATCTTGGCTAACAAATACAGAGCCCACTGGCTGGAGAGATAAGACAGGATGACAACAGCCAGGTAGAGGAGCTAGAAGGTCCATCAGGTCTCTGGGCTAGCCTTGGCAGGGTTTAAAACTTAGGTTGATACAGAGTTCCCCCTCCCCGATGGCACAGGAATTCATTTTCCTGTTCATAGAAAGCCCCAAAGCAGAGCCCACAACACTTACCCTACTGCTGCCCCAGGGGACAAGTCTGGCACTCTGAAGTTAGAGCAGACACAGCACTAAGGCAGAAACTGGTACTTACTTAGATCGGGTCGGGAGGGGAGCAGGGATAAAAGGGAGGCATCGCCTGAGTGTCCTGATGGGTTAGAGGATTAGTGGGTCAGAATGTAGAGGTGGAAGTGCACTCAGAGAAGATCCAGGCCAACACTTTTACTTTTGAGGCAGTATCTAAAGTAGCAGGGCTGGCCTTGAATTCTATGTTGCTGAGATTGGCCGTGAACTCCTAAGCCTCTTGCTGGATCAAGTGCTGGGATTATAGGTGTGTGCCACCATGCCCTGTTTCAACATTATTCCTTTTAAGGAGACAGGAAAGGGGTGTGTGTGCTGTAGCAGAATGGTAAAGGGGAAGAATATATGAAAGATATAAAAGTCCCGGAAAAATGAGTATTCTACCAACTTACCCACGGTCTTTAGTGAAAGCACCACCAGCCCTACATGGGCTGTGTTGGATCCACATTGGCAATATGGAGTTGGGGTGGGGAGTGAATGGGGAAATGGAATTCCCAACACCCACTACAAGCAAAAGCGATACCCAAATTGTCACAAAATAGACTCTAAAAAGAAGACATGAAACTGATGGGAGTTGATCTGAGAGGAGTTAAGGTGTTGGGGGTGAATATTCCAGTTTCCAATCTGCTTTTAAAAATTTTTATATCTCATGTTTAGCCAATATCTGCACTCTTGTTAATATTGCCTTTCCTATATAATTTGGTTTCTTTGTAGACCAAGGTTATAGCTATATTTGTGCTTTCTGGAATCTGAGGTTTTTGATTAATGTCTGATTTAGTAAATAACTTTAGGCATCAATTTGCATGAGTGACTGGGTATGAAAATTTGTACTTAGGACAAAGCTATATCTTCTATTTTTAAAGCCCTATTTATTTATTTGTATGTGTGAGCACTCGAATGGAGGTCAGAGGATGCCTTGTGAGAGTCAGTTGTCTTTTTCTACCAGGCTTGGCAGCAAATGTCTTTACCTGCTAAGCATCTCACTGGCCCTGGGATTTTTATTTTATTTTGTTTGTTTTTGGTTTTTAGAGACAGGTTTTCTCTGTGTAACCCTGGCTGTCCTGGAACTTACTTTGTAGACCAGGCTGGCCTTGAACTCACAGAGATCTGCCTGCCTCTGCCTCCTGAGTGCTTGGATTAAAGGCATGCGCCACCACTGTTCAGCAATTTTTCCTTAATAAATGTTTGTAGTTTCCAGGCAAGGGTATTGAAATATGTTCCTTATGGGATGAGAACACTCAGTGGGGCTAGAGTCCAAACCCATTCATTTCAGTACCAAGAAATCAGAAAACCCTGTTTCTTTTAACTTTTTCTTAGAAGAAAAAAACCCCACAAACTCAGACTCCAACTGTGATGTGCTCAACAGAGAGAACAAGGACACACACAGAGACTTGGTGACTGCAGTGGTATACTCAGTTTTAACACCATGCTTAATCAAGGTGGATGTCAGTGCGGAATGCACAAAGATGGTCTTTGCTATTTGGGTTCGAGAACGTTTCATCTGGGGCTGGTGGTGCTGTCCCAGCTATAAGTGAGGCTGCGGCGGAAGGATGCTGAGTGCAGGCTGAGTGCAGGCCTACCTGGATTATACAGTGAGTTCAGGACCAGCTTGGACAGCTCGCCCAAGGTTTGCCTCCAATAAAAATGTAACACAAGGACTTAAGAATGAGTGTGGGACTGTAGCTCAGTCTCTCGGAGAGCTTGCCTTGCGGGATCCATACTCAGCATCCTGTAAACCAGCCCTGGGAGATGGAATCAAGGGCTCCATGTATGTTTGACCTACAGAGCTATAGCCCCAGCCACACCAAAAAAATATATATACTAAAAATAAACCAATATAATAACATTTAGTTATGCTCCAGTGCTTTATACTTTTGTGCCTTTTTAAATGGCTTTTTTCACTTTGTTTTTCCAGAGTGGGGTATGCATGACACTCGAAGTCAGGAATCGTCCTCTCTGACTCTTCAACCTTACTCACCAAGGTGGATCTTGCTGAGGACTCTGCCTGCTTTTACAGTCAGGCCAGAAGGTCCACTCAATATTTATGTTTCTGAAGATCCAAATTCTGGTCCTCACTTCTGAGTGGCAAGTGTTTTAACTACTGAGTTATCTCCTTAGCGCTTTCTCTCAATCTCCCCCCCCCCCCAAGTGTCTTGTGTACCATACTCAGCTTCTGACTCTCTGGCTTTATCTGCTTTGAACTACAGACTCAACTATAATGAACTATATTGTTGTCTTATCCCCCTCAAATCCAATAACCCCAGGTTTGTATAAGGCTACACTGGCCTGCTCCCAGGTTCCTTTTCTACGTCCATGAAGCTTGTGAATGGACCACTGAGCTCTGTCACATCCCACTCATAGGTTAAGTCAGGTCAGGCCGCTGGGGCTGAGTCCTAGCTCAGGACTTTATTAATGCGGTGTGATCAGTATGACCTGAGCCTTTCTGATCTTATTCCTCATCTACTGAATGGATCTCAGATGCCGATCTCATTTGGTTGGGAGAAAAGGAAGTGGCTTCCCGGCAATGGTGGAACCCGGAAGCCGGCAGACTTTGCCATTTCCAGCTGTGTGGTGCTGTAGAAGCACGAGGGGGTCTTGAGTCACATTCGCATTGGTTTTTATATTTCCTCTGCCTAGACTGGAACATGCTGTGGCCTGCTGTAACCTCAGAAACATCTAGAAGTAGCAGAGGCAACCAAGGGGCCCCAGAAGCTGAAAGCAAGCAAGAGGCTTTGTTTGAGGCTAGTTGGACCCTGAAGTGGAACATCGACTTTCCTGTAGCAAACGCCCCCAGAACCCTCTGAAAGTCAGTTTCACTTTTAACAAGACCCCAGCACAGCTGTGGGAGACAGAGGTAGCCCCCACATAGACAGGTCTCTCTGAATGGTGAATCCTTGGGTGGCTGGGCTTGTTCAAAAGTCTCTTCTCCCTGTCGGCTGCCCTTCTGATGGGCTTTTCCAGCTCTGTTCCTCATGGGAAGGTTGATGCTGACTTGGGCACGATGTCAGGCTCTGTCCATGGCTCAGATCAGAGTCCTTGCCTCTCCAATGTTGGATTCAGCAACTCTGCACAATCCATTCCTTGGATTGTACCTAGAACTGTCACGCCTTGATTTGTCCCTGAGCATTTTGGGTCTTGGGTTTTGAGTTTCTGCCATGTTTACAGCATCAAAGCCCAAACCCTCTGCTTTTGCTCTGTAAACACTGGACTGTGTGTTCAAAGTAAAGGTGTTCACTTAGGAAATGCATGCCTTTTAAGAAGATTTTGCCAATCTATCAAAGCTGTATTCAGACTCCATCTTACATCCGGGCAGTGGTGACGCATGCCTTTAATCCCAGAACTTGGGAGGCAGAGGCAGGCAGATTTCTGAGTTTGAGGCCAGCCTGGTCTACAGAGTGAGTTCCAGGACAGCCAGGGCTATACAGAGAAATTCTATCTCCAAAAACAAAAAACAAAACAAAACAAACAGAAGACTCCATCTTACTTATGACTATGGATTTTATTACAAGGGGCCTTGGACCATCATGTTCAAAGGAATGAGCCAGACTTGGGAAGATGGTGCCAGATGTTTGTGCCCATATATGGAATCTATATTTTTACAAAGAAGGAAATATATAACATGAAAATGGAAGGGGGTGTATAGGAGACAGAAAGGATAATGGAGGATGTGACGATGATACAAGAACACGATACAAACATAAAAATGCCACGTGGAAATCTGTCACTTTGCACAATGCGCATTTGATCATTTATAAAATGGGAGAAAGATGCAGCAATCTTGTATAGAGCAGCACCAGTGCAGAAAAGGAGCTCCCACTTGTAACACAACATGGGACAGGATGGTACTTACTGTGGGAGGGAGCGGCAGTGTCCCAGAAAGCAATCTCACATCAGATATTAAAAAGCTGTAACTTAGGACCAGTGAGATGCCTTAGCAGGTACTTGCTGTGCAAGCCTGGTAGCCTGGGTTTGATCCCCAAAACCCACATAAAGGTGAACGGAAAGAACCAACGCTATAAGCTTATCTTCTGGACTCCATGGCACACTTGCACATACACACATGCATACCACCTCCCCACACACCAACAAAAATCTATAATACAAAAGTGGGGAAATATCTTTTGAATATCATCCCCAGAACACAGGGAACAAAACCCAAAATTGACAAATGAACTATTTCAAACAAATTAGCTTCGACAGACACAGTGATGAGGCAGTCTGCCAAGAGGGAGAAAATAACTACAGAGAATCCAGGGAGGGATGAATATCCAAAGCAGTAAGAACACAACCGACCAGCAAATAAGCCAAGGGAAAACCAGGCCAGGCGTGGTGGTGCCAAACCTGCATTCCCAGCACGGGGCAGGTGGAAGCAGGAGCTTCAAGGGTTTAACGTCATCCTTGGCTACATGATGAGTTAGAGACCAGTCTAGGATACACGCAACTTTTGGAGAAGGGGGGAAACACCCTGTATCCCATAAATTATGATTATACCAATGAAAAGTAAAAAAAAAAATTATAAAAAGAGGCCGATCTATTAAAATGTTTGCACCCATATGCTCAGTCATTCCAAGGTGGAAATCTGCTGTCATGGGTGTAATCTTAAGGTCAGCTCAGAAGGGAGGCAGGGGAGGGAGGCACAGAGACGTGAACATGGGTGAGACTGAACTGTTCTCCAAAAGGAACAGCCAGCACACCTTTAAACATTACTGTGAAATATTAGAATTATGAAAAACATGTACGGAGCTGGGAAATGGCTACGGTATATTTTATGGATACATACACTCAATATGGCCATGATGATGTGGAATTTTTTAAATATAAGAAATAAAAATATCAAGATGTCCCTTGCTCTTTTGTTCCTATTTCTAAGCTTCTACAATGACATAAAATGTATATTATTATGATTAATAATATACATTTTCTTTCTTTTGAGACAGGATCTCAGGTAACCCTGGCTGGCCTTAAAATGGCCCATAATATTGAATTTCTGACTCTCCTGCCTCCACTGGCCCAGTGCTGAGTTTAAGGCTCTCACCACCATGCCTGATGTTTGTTCTGATTATTTTTAAAGAAACTTCAAAATTTAAAGATAATTCACAAGAAGAAACAATGTATATAAAAGGGGAAAAAAAAGCGTAGGAAGCGGCTTGCCTTTCCAGAGCTCTCCTGGTGCCAGAGCCACGTGGGCTCCACCCACAGAGCCGTGTGGCCTCCACTCACGGAACCTCCACATCTGGTCACTGGAGCGGCAATCCACTGCCTGGCTTTGTTTTTCCCTTTCTTCATAGGTAGTCACTTAATTGGAGAGTTATTTGGTACTTGTGTTTGTATTTGAACACACACATGGACTAAGTGTCCCCTCCACTGTGTTAAGCAAGTAGCACGATAGCATTAAACTCGCCTCCCTCCGTGTGCAGCGTCATCCCCGTCCATCACAGATGAGATTCTCTTCATTGCCTTAAGCAGAAACTCCGGACTTTAAACACTTGGTCCCCTCCTCAAAGCCCGGAAACCACTATTCTGTTTTCTGTTCCCATGAATTTGACCATTCTTCATTTACAGAAGTTGGAGAATTTTTGGTTGTATGTGTGTGTGTATTCTGCACATTTTTGTGTGTGGGTTTGTATGTGTGCGTGCTCAGAAGCCAAAGAATCACCTGGGGTGTGGTTCCTCGGGAATATGGACCACCTTTTCCCCTTCCTCCTTCCCTCCCTTCCCCTCTCTTTCTTTCGTTCTTCTTCCTTCCTTTCTTTTTCTTTTCCTTTTCCTTTTTGTTTTTTTGAGACACGGTCTCTCATAATTTCCAACTCCTTAAACTACAAATTCAAACTCATCAAACACTGGCTAGTGGTTTTGATATCTGCTCTATTTTTTGTTTGTTCGTTCGTTTGTTTGTTTCCATCAATTTGACCTCTGGGTTCCTCCTATAAGTAGAATCATATTATATTTGTAAAGATCAATTTTTAAAGTTTTCTGTAGTTAAGGATACAGCTAAGTAGAGCACTTGCCGTATGAAGCTGTAGGTACAACACAGAGGGAAAAAAAAAAGAAGAGAAAAAGAAGAAAAGAAAAGGAGAAAAGAAAAGAAAAAGAGAGCTCTCTATAAACGGGCTGAGGTTGGTCTAAGCCTGTAGGCCTGCCATCCTAATTTAGGCCAACCTAGGATACTAAGATCCTGTCTCAAAAAAATCCAAACCAAACCTGAGCTCTCAGATAATAAGGATCAAACCTCTATCTGCCTTTATTTTACACATAGTCCTTGTTTAATGTCATGTTTGTTGTGCACTCATGATGTGTGGGACCTACTGTGAGCTTTGAAGGTGACAGGGCAGTGGGACAGAGCTAATTAGAAAAGGCAGAGAGGCAAGAGTGAGCCTGGGGTGGCCCGGACACTTGCAGGGGCCTGGGAACTGAATAGGTGATGGGCTTGTCTGCCTTTCCGTGCTAGCTCCCTCTGCCCCAACCAGCACAAAGGTTTGGGGTGTTGTATGGTAGAGAGTTGCCTTATATAGCATTCCCACAATAAAGAGTGCAGGTGTGCAGCTGGGAGCTTGGGGTTGGGGGCCAGAGGCTCTGCCTGACTCCCCTCAACTCTGGGGAGGGAGCTACTCTCTCCTCAAAGGTCCCTCCCAACCACTTCTTAAGACATTTTTGAACTCCTTTGGGAGTCTAGGGCACAATGAACTTTTTGGTCATTTTAATCTTCCCCATTTGAATTGATGACTGTCACAACAAACTCAGGCACAGAGACAAAGGCTTGTGGCAGGCTTGCTGTCCCTGTGATTGTACTAGAGTCAATGGCTTCCCTGGCTGGAGGTACCTGGCATACGCTAGGTGGGAAAGAACGTGGCAGGTATATACCCTGGGTTCTATGGTGGACCTAAAAGCATGGTCTGGTGCCTGGTCATTTTCTTAATGGCTGATGAGTTGCCCCAGATACCACAGGTATATAAAAGGGAACTAAAAGAAAAGTAAAAGTACCCTCAGCATCAGGAAAGAAAATGTGAATTATCTCTCTTCTCCCTTGAGTCTAAATGGTGCATATGCCAAACGGGAGTTGTAGGGGCCTTGTAGAAAGAACCGCTGTCTTGACTTTCTACTCAGATCTTGTTTATCCTTCACCCACGTTTTACTCCCATTGCCCAGCTGTGGCGGGCTTCATGGCATAGCACGTGTCTGTCAGCCATCTAAAAGGCATGCAACAAGGAGTAACTGCACACCCCACCCTCCAGGAAGATACAGGCATCATTTGGTCCTGAACCAACGTTCTTACCTGAATGTAGTCATCTCTGACCGGAGCTTGTGGAGGGAACCATCCCGGACAGCAACCTCTTGCTCTGATGAATCTGTAGACAAAGCAGGTTGAGGCACCCCTAATTTCGGGTGGCTTTTAGAAAGTGTCAATATCTCATGTTAATGTACCCTTGACAACCAGGGAGGAAGTGTGGTCTTGGGAGGGGCTCCACAGTGCTGGTCAGGGAACCTGAGTTTTCTTTCTAGCTCTACTCCTTCCTCGAGGAGTTCATCTTGAGCTTCACTGGGAGAGAGGGGAACACCTGTGCACCCTCACTAGCCAGCAACTCCTCCATAGTTGTGTGGCCAGGTGATGGAACTTTGAAACCAATGTGTGCTTCCCAACAATGAAAACAAGACAAAGAGTAACTCTACTGAACAACAACAACAACAATAACAACAAACAACCCAAAACAGAACAGCAGTAATCCATTAAGAACTCTGAATGTCCAGCCATGGACTTTTGACCACATTCGCAGTAGCAGGCATGAATTCCCCACTGTAGAGAAGGTCTTAAATCCAATTAGAAAGCAACTGGTTACTTCATCATGCTGTGCCAGGATCACACCAGTGGGTATATCTTGCCTAGCAGGTTGGCAGTATAGCTCACAGTCTGCAGCTGAGTGAGACGGGTCGGTGACAATTCTCCCCTAGAAGCCTGCACAGCACCTCTGGCTCTATGAAAGCTGTCCAGCAAGGGGGAAGCCTCCAGCTGAGTCCTCACATGATTCTTCTATGTCTCACAATAGGAACATGCGACGTCTTCAGTGATAGGGTCGCACCATCTACTTGTGACAACCACGAACAGTGGAAATACCCTAAATTGTTTTGGGAGCAAAGATGAACTCTCAGATGTAGACTTTCTTGCCACCAGTGGACTATTCTGAGAAGCTTGGTAAACAGAAACCACTGATCAGTGCACAAGAACAACGCTGAAATCTGCAGGACTTCTGGGTCAGGGAGCCACCCATAGACTTTTTGGGAAAAGCAGGAGACACAGCAAGAATGACAGGAAAATTAGATGAACTGCCAGAACTCAGCTGCACAGAAAGAATTCTGACTCACCCTCTTTACCCTCAGCATAGATGCCTTCTGGTGACCCTGGCTGAGTACGAAGTGTGACAATTAAAAATATCCACTTTCTAGAAGTAGAACAAGACCGACCTCACCAAAGGCGAGATCATCCTCTTTAATTGTATTAGGCAGGAGGCTTCCTGGAATGGGATGTTTGGGGTGAAATTGAATCCCAGCTGGCAGATTGGGAGCCAGCCTTATCAATGGTCACATGTGTGCACATCACTGTGGATTTTATGGTAACAAAAAGTTCATCTGGGGACACTGGACAAAAGTGCAGTTGAGTAGAAGCCACTGGTGAAATGTGACTTCCTCATCACTGGAGGTATTCACAGGTAGGACGCTGTAAAGAGTGCCCATGGATTATTTTCGGAAGATGAACCTAGTGAATAGTAGGTTCTTCTAGTATAATGATCGATACTCTGGATTCATGGGGTCAGTTAGGTGTGTTTCTGTTTCGGGTACACAAAGAGCAGAAAGTGCCTGCTGGTGACTTCTGTGCATTGACCACAAACTCTGAGACCTTACACAGTGGGGTGACTGGTGGGGTACCTTCAGGACCTGAGGGTAAACTATCATGGCTCTTGGGGGTAGAAAGAGAATATCCCACTGGGTGCCACCAGGTGGTGGGTGGCCTTTGTGCCAAGTCTTGCACTTCCAGTGTGGTGGCTAAGCAAAGATCAGGGTCCTGTGTGTAAAACAGTAAGGTCATAAGATTATAAGGGCTTGGCTATGGAAGTGCAGTTAAACTTCACCGTGCCAAGCGTACAGCAGATACTTAAGTGTAGGCACTGACTACTAAATGAGTCTCATGTCAGTAAACATTTGCCCCATGGGCAAATGAGATCAGTTGGAGCAAAACTTCTCTAACAACAAATATAAATGCACATTTGCATGCCTCTGTGTGTGTGTGTGTGTGTGTGTGTGTGTGTGTGTGTGAGAGAGAGAGAGAGAGAGAGAGAGAGAGAGAGAGAGAGAGAGAGAGAGAAAGAGAGAGAATGTTTGATTGGATCCATAGATTCATTTTTCACATGGTTAAAAAAAAGTAGGTTGGGGCTGGTGAGATGGCTCAGCGGGTAAGAGCACTGGCTTATCTTCCAAAGGTCCTGAGTTCAAATCCCAGCAACCACATGGTGGCTTACAACCACCTGTAATGAGATCTGACGCCCTCTTCTGACACGTCTGAAGATAGCTACAGTGTACTTATGTATAATAATAAATAAATCTTTGGGCCGGAGCAATCAGGGACTGAGCGAGCAGAGTTGATCAGAACGGGGACGACCAGAGTGAGCGGGGCCGACCAGAGTGAGCGGGGTTGACCTGAGTGAGGAGAAGTCCCAAAAATTCAATTCCCAACAGTCATATGAAGGCTCGAAACTATCTATTCAGCTACAGTGTACCATATGCATAAAATAAATAAATAAATAAATAAATAAATAAATAAATAAATAAATCTTTTTTAAAAAGTAGGTCAATTCATTTGGAATTCATTTCATTTGGATTTTTTTTTTTTTTTTTTTTGGTTTTTTTCGAGACAGAGTTTCTCTGTATAGACCTGGCTGTCCTGGAACTCACTTTGTAGACCAGGCTGGCCTCGAACTCAGAAATCTGCCTGCCTCTGCCTCCCGAGTGCTGGGATTAAAGGTGTGCGCCACCACGCCCGGCTCATTTGGAAATTTTTAACTTTAATTTATTATTTATTGATTTTTTTCTTTTCAAGGAATATTTTTCAGCAATAGAAACTTGTATGTTATGCCATTTTGCTTGTTCTTTGTTTTGTTTTGTTTTATGTTGCTGTCAATAAGAAATTTGCTTATTAAAAAAAAATCCAAATGCTGGCATTGTCCAGAAAATTTTAGCAGGTTTATTTATAATTGTTACAAAGTTGAACTGTTGAAATGTGTTCACTGAAACATTTTGCTTGCATTAATGCTTTCCATCTTGCATTTATATTAAAAATTCTCACACAAACAAACATGGAAAAACTGTTATTATCTGATTCTGTCCCCTCTGTTTCCACTTGCAATCATATACTTAGGTACCTTTGACCCCATTGGAAAAAATATCTAACATTCAAAACTACTGATAACAGGGAGAAGAAGAAAAGAGAAGAAAAGTGGGGTTTTTTGTTTGTTTGTTTTTTGTCTTTTGTTTGTTGTTTTGAGAATGAAATGTTTCCTCTCACAGTGGACTCTTTTTATTTATTTATTTATTTTTATTAGATATTTTCTTTATTTACATTTCAAATGTTATTCCCTTTCCTACTTTCCCCTCCAAAAATCCCCTATTCCAAGCACGTTCTCCTCGAATGCGGTGTGCTAGCTGGTTATCTTTGGCATAGTTATTACACATTTGGCATGGATAGCACACAGGCTGGTATCTTCAAAAAGGCCAACCAGGTAGGCCTACTTGCATCCTGCAAAGCACTAATAGCTGGAAGCGCAGCTCTGTTTTGAAGTCCTGAGAAATTTCTAGCACCAGACAGTGAAAGGGGAAGCTCTCGAATCAGAAGTCCAGTGGGCTTCTGATAGAGTCTGATTTCATGGAGTGCCACAGTACCAGGACTGTAAGGATGAGGTTTCTTTCACTCCTCCAGTAGAGGGTGCACTCTTGTGAGTGGCTGTTTTGCAGTTGTTTCCTGGGTGCTTTACCACCAGTGGATTTGCAGACAGTCTGCTTTGTAGGAGCCATGGTATGGACACCTCCTTACTTACCCCCTATCTTAGTTAGGGTTTTACTGCTGTGAACAGACACCATGACCAAGGCAACTCTTATAAAAACAACATTTAATTGGGGCTGGCTTACAGGTTCAGAGGTTCAGTCCATTATCATCAAGGTGGGAGCATGGCAGTATCCAGGCAGGCATGGTGCAGGCAGAGCTGAAAGTTCTACATCTTCATCCAAAGGCTGCTAGTGGAAGACTGACTTCCAGGCAACTAAGGTGAGGATCTTATGCCCACACCCACAGTGACACACCTATTCCAACAAAGCCACACCTCCAAATGCTCCCTGGTCCAAGAATATACAAACCATCATGCCCCCCTTTCCTTCAGCTGGAGCTCAGCAAGCAAGAGGTGTCCTGGCGTTAGAGAGTGGCGGTGGCATTGAGTGAACACACTCTTTGGTTGGTTTTTGAAGACAGGGTTTCTGTGTAGTTCTGGCTGTCTTGATACTTGCTCTGTAGACCAGGCTGGCCTTGAACTCAGAGATCCACCTGCCTCTGCCTCTGTTCTGGGATCAAAGGTGTGCGCCACCACCACTACTATTACCACCACCACCACCACCACCACCACCACCACCTGGCTTTTGTTTGTCTTTTTTTGAAGTAGGAAGTTATGTAGCTTAGACTGGCCTCCAGCTAGCCTTGTCAGGGAGGATAGCCTTGGAATCTTGATCCTCTCTCTTCCAGCTGGGATTCCAGGTCGATGTCACCATGATGGCTTGTCATGACTTTTCAACACAGTGGTGCTTTTCAGTGTATACTTTACACATAAAAACACATGGGCACTTTTTTTTTTCAGAACAAAGATTGCCTTGTCGTTTTGTCCAGTTATAACTCTGCTACACTGAAAGACGTACCATCCAAACACGGACAGGAATTGAAAAATGATCTGTCTTTTCTAACCCCAGGACAATCAGAGTGCTTTCTGCTTGCGCTGTAATGCATACTTCTCACACGTAATAAGCGCCTCCTTGGCCCTTTGCCCCACCCTCAGGATTCGGTTCATATCGATATGTAGTGAGTTTGTGTCTGGGTGTGGTGTGCTTGTGTGTGGGGGAGGTGAGTATATGGGTATCCATGGAGACCAGAAGAGGGCGCCAGATCCCCTGGCTCGCGAGTTCCATCTGGTTGTGAGCCAGCCGATGTGGGTGCTAGAAACCAGTCCTCTGGGGGAGCAGCAAGTGCTCTTAGCCACTGCCCCTAGGTGTGTAGAGTTCCTACTCATTTTGGAAGTTTAAGAATCCATTGTGGGGCTGGGGCTACAGCTCAGGTGGTAGTGTTACCTAGCAGGCCCTGGGTTCCTTCCCCAGCACTGTGTGAATGGGGCATGGTTGTTGGTGCCTATGACATAGTGACTTTAAGCTCAGCTGTGACACATGCAACATTGTCCCATCCAGCAGGACCCAGTTATTCGTGAGTGTGAGGGGGACCGCAAACCTGAAGAGAAATGAGCAAGAAAGAGAAGCGAGACCAAGCAAAGAGTTGTCAAGGTCTCAGTTTATTAGGCTGAAACGCCAGGTTTTAAGCACACAGCAAGGGAAATAGGGAGGGATTGAGGGGGAATTAATAAACAACAAAGAAGTGGGCATCTGGGGACATGAAGGCCAAATTCTGACTGCAGGCAGGAGGCACTCTGAGTCTTATCTCCGGAATGTAGATTCCTCCTTAACAGTTCCGGGTATCAGTCTGGGCTCAGGTCCTTGAAGTCTTGGGAGTCAGGAAGAGATAAGGAAGAGGGGACTATAATTCAATCTTTTAGGGTCTTTGGTACCAGCAAGAGCTAGGGAGAAGGAGGTGACTGGCTCTTTAATACAAGGCTATTTGGCTTATTAGGGTGGGAAGCTGTGAAAGGCTTACTTTCTCACGGTGTGGTCTCCAACACAACCTTGTCTCAAAAGAAGAGGGGAAGTCATGGATTTTTATTCATTTATTTATTTATTTATTTATTTATTTATTTATTTATTTATTTATTTATTTGGTTTATTGCACTTCTTTGCCCTCCTGAAGAGCAATGTTATAATAACCCTGGCTACTCTTTGTGGCACCTTCTTATTTATTTCACTACAACATGCTTGGGTTTTTGGCTTTTAATAAATTTTGTGTGTAAATGTGACAACTACAACAGACATACAGATAGTCATTGGTTACAGTGAGGAAGACTGGGTGTCTGTCACCCCAAATCCTTAGCTTTTTCATGACAAGAGCTATTAAAATTCCCCCAAACAATACAATTCGATCAACTGCAGTCCCCAAAGCTGTTCCTCCTCCATGGCTGGTGATCTCTGTCCTTGACAGGCAGGCCCAGTTTCCTGCCCCACAGCAGGTAACCACCAGTTCCTTATCTCTCTTTGAGAACTGAACTTTTGTTTTCTTGATGCCCCATCCAAGTGCGATTGTGCATTATTCTTTCTTCCATGACTAGTTTACTTAGAATAATGTCCCCCAAGCCCATCCATGGCAAACAGAGGGATTTTTCTTTTTACAGTGCAGTAACAGTCTATTGTTATATATATTATATATGTATTATATACACAGTATTTCTTTCCCTAACTGACATGTAAGTTGTTTCTGTATCTTGAGCATTGTGGGTGGTGTCACAATGTGTACCGAGACTACAAGAGGGATTCCTATGCCACATGGTGATTTTCCTTTTTGTTTATATATTTGATTAAAATTATTTGTTTTATTATTTCCAGTTATGTGCATGTGAATGTGTTTCTGTTAGGATACGTGCGAGTGAGTGCAACTGCCCTGGGGGGTGGGGGCGGTCAGAAGAGGGTGTTGGATCACCTGGGGCTGGAATTGCATCTCTGGTTGTGAGCTGCCCAGGGGGTTCTCTGGAAGAGCAGCATGTGCTCTTAACCTCTGAGCTGTCTCTCCAATCCCTTCTCAGATTTTTAAGGGATCATGTTTGTGTGTCTAGGTGTGTGCATGCTTGCACATGCATGTGGTGTGCACAGGGCAGCTTTCTATGCTTCTTTCCCCCCACCATGTAGGAGCAGGAATCAAACTCAAGTTCCTAGGCTTGACAGCAAGTGGTCTTGCCTTCAGAACCATCCTGCTGCTCCATTTTCTCTAAGCCCCTCTATGCTTATGCCACCATCCATGGTGGCTGCAGCAGCCACATCCTTACCAACACCACGTTTAAGGTCCCATCCTATACGTCCTCAGCCACACTTGTATGTTTTGATAGTGGCCACCCTTGAGGTATAAGGTGATATGAGATTGCTTTTTCACACAGCATTTAGTTGGTTTTATATCATTTAAACAATGTCAGTATAGGACTTTGCTTTACTATTTTATTAGAGTTTTAATTTTTTGCTTTTTTACTATTGTGCGCGTGAGTGTGTGTGAGAGAGTGTGTGGCTATGTGTGTGGCTGTGTGTGTGTGTGTGTGTGTGTGTGTGTGTGCATGTGCACTCATGCACATGTGTCCTCATGCTCCCACAGAGGTCAGAGGACAACTTTGCCCAGTCACTTTTCTCCTTTCTGCCCTTCCAGGCCGTGAGGCTCACACCATTAGGTGCCAGGAGCCTCTACCTGCTGAGCTGTCTTGCATCATCCTCTCAGTCAGCTGATAATCCTTTGACTGTGCAGAAACATCTGAGTTTATGATGCACGCAGCCCTTTGTATTTCTTTTCACTGTTACTGTCTAAGCCTTTGTTGTCATATCTGAGAAATTACCAAGACCAGTGTCAAGGAGCTTAGCTGTTGAGCTCTCATCTAGGAGTTAGATGACGTTGGCATATTTAGTCTTGGCTGGCTGTGAGCTGACTTTTAGTGTGGGGTGTTCCTAACAGTATTTATCAGAGACAATATCCTTCTCCATTTTGTCCTCTTGTGGACACTTGTCAAAAATTGGGTGATCAAGGACTGCAGATGTGGCTCAGTTGGTGAAATGCTTGCCTATAATCAGAAGGCCACCTTGCCAGTGCCTGGCTCTCTGTGTCAGTCGTACTTTGTGTCTGGCTTCGTGAGCCACCTCTGAACTTTGAGATTGTAAATGAAACAAACAAAAACATTAAATTCTTTTCAGTGCATTAAAACTTAAGTCATTTTATGAAAACAAAATCAGGAATAATTTAAAAATAAATATCTCTTGCTACTTAAATGAAATTAAGTCTTTTTTAACAGAGGAAACTTTTGTTTTCACTCATACACAGTGCGGTCTCGAGGTGGGTATCCTGCCCCGGTGGTATCTGCCCCCTCAAAGAACATGGTTGTGTATTCAGGGTTCTGTTTCCTACGGGTGATCAAGTTCTTTACCAAAGTAGGGTTGTATTTTACATGTTCCAAATCCCACTTTTTCTGCCTGGGTGCTCCTTGGTCCTCTCTTATGTTCCAATCAACTTATCCTGACTTGAAAATATCTGAGGCTGAACAAGTGTTGACTCTACCCGGCCTGCCAAGCACCCAGGTTCAGCAACGCTGTGTGCATTGGGAACTGTGTGCATCAGGAACTGTGTGCATCGGGAACTGTGTGCATCGGGAACTGTATGAATCGGGAACTGTGTGAATTGGGAACTGTATGCATCGGGAACTGCTGTTTGCTTCCCCTGACAACCTTGTGGCCCACTGTGAGCCACAGCTTGTTGTTGATGCCCCGCTTTTGAAGAGTGTTATCACACTGCATCTTACCAACCAGGGAAAGATCAAAAATCAAAACTCAAAAGTTTAGTTTGTATTGAATGTACACTATCACAAAGTCAAAAAAGCGTAAATCCAACCAGTGGAAGTTGGAATCTGTCTATCCTGGCAATCTTGCCAATTAATTTTTAAAAAATACATCCTGTCTGTCTGTCTGTCTGTCTTTCTGTTATCTATCTACCATCTACCTATTATCTGTCTGTCTCATCTATCTACTTATTATCTATCTATCATCTACTTATTATCTATCTCATCTATCTACCTATTATCTTTATATCTATCTATCTGTCTATCTGTCTATCTATCTATCTATCTATCTATCTATCTATCTATCTATCTATCATCTATCATCATTTGTCTATCTAGTCTGTTCGTGTGTGTGTGTGTGTGTGTGTGTGTGTGTGTGTGTACATGCACAGTCATGTATGTACTTGTGCACTTCACGGAACACTTGTGGAAGTCAGAGGACAACTTGCTGGACTTGTTTCTCTCCTTCCATATTGTGTGTCCCAGTGATTGAACTTTGGCCATTAGCCCTTGGGACTCTCAGTTTATTCTGTTAAAGTCATTCTTTTGGTGGTTCATGATATTTTGGAGTGTACCTAGCCAGCACTTGCTTGATGATTCTTGATGAACTTGGAATTATTACCAGCTATTTTTGCAACACCTCCAAAATGATATTGGGGTGATAATCTTTGTGTTTATTCTTATGGAACAATGCTTTTCCTTTATTGGGGCTTAATTCCCAGGGCAGTTGAGATAGACCATGTCTTTTACCTTAATTGTCACAGACATTGTTACCAGCTCTTTTCCAAATGGCTGGTGTGTATCTTCCCACCACCAGCGATGCCTTGGTCACAGGTTCCCTAGTAAGCTGCTTCTGAGACCTATAGCTTGTCTCCAGTTCCGTTTGTAATTGAGGTTGACCTTGGAATTTCTGATCCTCTTGCTTCTAGCTCCTACCTGCTAGCCTTGCTGACATGTTCCACGCACCCGGCTGGCTTTAACCTTTTTATCATTTTACTTACTGAGTGACATGTGTATGCCAATGACAGTTTTCATTTGTCCCCAAAATTTGTTTGAGGCAAGGTGTCACTATGTTAACCAGGCTGTCTTGGAACTTGCTGTGTAGCCCAGGCTGGCTTAAATCATGATCCTCTTGCTTCCAAGTCCTGAGTGCTAGGACTACACCTGGCTAGGAAAGGTATTCTGTTGTTCTTGTTGACAGGGTTTCTCTATGTAGCCCTGGCTGCCCTAGGACTCACTCTGTAGTCTGGGCTATCCCCTCCCATGATGACTCCTTTGTGTTTTGGGTAAGCTATCAGGCTTCCTGGCCCAGGAGAACATGGCTCTTGCCTGAGTCCAGCAAGCCTTTGTTCTTGTCTCTGTTGGCCTCTATATCACAAAGTAGATCACAGGATATGGGATGGAAAACCCATACAAGGTCTTCTAGTCAGTCCTCCTTGCCTACGGAAACCATTCTACTTCCGCACGTCTGAGTTTAAGCAGCAGTGTGGCTTCGGGGTGGGTGCTAGATGAAGAAGGGGTCAGCTTGGACTCCCCTTCTCTTGCTCAAGCTTGAAGACAGTTAGAGCTTTGTGATGGTCGAGTTTCCCATTGTGTACCCTGAGGGTGGCAGAAGCCTGTGGTAAGAGAGGGTGGAGCACAGGGGTCATGGCCTGCCTTGAGCCTGGCCTTGTGTAGCCCGTAGCTTGTGGCTTACAGGATGCTGGAGGTGCTGGGGAGGGGAGTGTTGGGGAAGGTGGGCCTCCACCCCTAACCCACACCAGCTCAATTCTTCCCCTCTTATCTTTATCCCCACCCAACCCCAGAGACCTTCATGAAATCTCCTGTGAGAGACTGTTAAGACTTCTCAAAGCCAATTTTTGCCTCTGCCTCAGGTCATACCATCCCAGAATTTTTCTGTCCATTTGTCCAGGGCTGAGACTAAGGAGTAGCCAGTGGGCCATTGGGGCAGGTTGTTCTCAGAGTCATGCAAGTGCTGGCCTTGAGTTGTCCATGAATGTCAGCTCAGGGCTGGGATACACGTGCTCACTGACAGCTACATGGTTGGGCGTGTGTTCTTTCTGTGACCGCTAAGCTTGTGTCACCTATTCTGGGTAGACTGAGCATTCCCAAGTACCTGATGGCCTTGGTGAGCTCACAGGGCACATGGGTGGGGAGCCGCAGGAGGGACAAGCTCTGGCTCACTCGCTTGGGATCCTGAAGACTTCAATATGGCATTTTACTTGGTTTCTTTCTTAGTCTCCTACATTAAGACTTAGGGACACCATCCATATGAACATGTTAACAGGGAAAAAAGCCAGTGGGTTCCTGCAGGCTGTAGCTTGGACTGATGAAAGGACACGGAGAAGTCTTTTTGCTAAGTGCCTGTGAGGAAGGTCATGTGCCCTAGGGCCCTGAAGGCTCTGCCTTGCCCATGTTGTACCACTGATCCATGCATTGGGAAACCTGGGCAGGAAGGTGACCCAAAGAAGTATATTTTAACTAGTATATTTAACTAGTATATTTTAACTAGTACCAAGATCCCCTAGGAGGAGGGCTCGGTCCCCCCACAAGGAACAGGCTGTCTCAAACCAAAACTGTCAGGCATGGTGCCATGCTCCTTTAGACAGCACTTGGAAGGTGGAGGATAGAGGGTAGAGGGTGGAGGACAGTAGATGGAGGATGGAGGATGGTGGATGGAGGATGGAGGATAGAGGATGGAGGATGGATGGAGGATGAAGGATGGAGGATGGTGGATGGAACCATCAGCAGTTCAATGACATTCAAGACAACATAGCAAGTTATCCAGGACTACAGGAGACCCAGTCTCAAAAGGACAACAAGCAAAACAACAACAAAAAACAAAAGCAAACACAGCAGCAACCTCCCTAAAACAACAACAAAACAACAGCCACCTCCCCAAACCAGAGGTGTCAGCATACGGCCATGCAGCCCCGATCTCGAGACCACGGGTCCCGATCTGAGTGCATAAACTGGTATGGGTGATTTCAGAAAGCAGTGACTCAAGTCCTGAAGAGTGTCATAGAGGAGCTGAGGAGGTTTCCCAAGAAAAAACAGAGGAAATCTCTTTGTCCTTTACCACCCAGAGAACCCAGGGCTGTGAACCCGGGGCTCTTTCTCTCTTTCTCTTTGACTAGGTGGTAGATTCGGAGCTGCTTCGCAGCCCACAAAAGCTGGGGAATCTCTTTCTGAAAACAAGCCGCCCACTTCCTATCGGCGCAGAGGGGCTGCTGTGGTTGGGGTTGAGTAAGGAGGAGAGAGAGGGCTGGTATCGGAGCCCCCTCTCCTCCTGCGGGTGGACCTGGGGGCAGCACACCTGCAGCTGCTCTTCTCTGAAGGAGGCCAAGGACAAAAGTGCTGTTTCTAGAACCTTCTACTTGGCATTGTCAATCTAGACCACCGCAGGGCAGAGAGGCAGACACTACCAATATTCCAGAACCCAGCTAACGGGGATTATGTCGTACATCCGTAACCATTTAGGATACAAGCAAAGGGCCTCCTGCGTTGTGGCCTCAGACATACTACAATATTTTTCATGCTACATTTGTGGAAGAATTACTTGTATTTTAGATATTGTAAAAGAAACTTTTTACGCACAGATCCACACAACCAGCTGCTCAAATACTAATTTTACTCATTTCTGCAATGTTCTTTGCTTGGGACTTTATTTTCATTTATTTTGAGATGAGGTCTCAAATTTATTGTGTAGCCAAAGATGACCTTAAACTTCTGATCCTCCTGCTTCTTCTATCTCTTGACTGCTGTGATCACAGGCAAGCACCACCACCCTGGGTTCGTGAGTTTTGTGCATGTCACTTAAGTAAGGGATTTACCATCTGAACCTCCCCACTTACACCCCCCCATTATGGTTTTCAAAGCAGAAATGGAAAGTCTCCAACATTGCTGCCAGGAACAACTGAAAGTAAATTCTTTTTTAAAGTTATTTTTATGTATATGGTCTTTTGTCTACATGAATGTCTGTGAACCACTTGCACACCTGGTGTTTGTGGAAGCCAGAAGAGGGCATTGGATCGCCTGGAACGCTATGGATTGATATGCTGGGAATTGAACCTGGGTCCTCCGGAAGAGCAGCCAGTGTTCTGAACCACTGAGCTATGTTCTTGAAGTAAATTCTTTCTTTTTCAACACAACATTCATATTGAGTCTTGCATCTTACACTGTCCTTCCCTTTCCTGACCCCACGCTTGTTACATCCCCCAGCAGACAGATGGACAGACAGGCAGGCAGGCAGGCAGACCCAAACAAAATAAAACAAAAGTCCAGTTTTTGTTGACTATATATTTACTCAGTGGGGCAGGGTCAGACCCTCAGTGGCTGCCCCCTAGTTGGAGCTGAATGCGTGTCCTCTGGAATCCCTGCTAGAAGACATCCACTGTGGAGGGGACACTCCAGCATCCTCATCTATCGCAGTTTTTAAGAGTTCTCTCTCGGAGTGAACACTTATAGGCCCCTTTATATGCATATATATCATATGCTTGCAGGCCTTGGTAGATTGCTAGGAAAAAATCCGATTTGTAGAACAATGGGCTGATATTTTCTTTTTCTTAAGTATTTTCTTACACACACACACACACGTGCACACACACACACACACACACACACACACACACTTTGAGACAAAGTCTCACATGTGGCCCTAATACATTTCTTAATAGCGGCATAAACTTACTTATAAAGCTGTACCACAATTTATCTACCTAGTTTCTCATCAATGCTACCTTTTTTTTTTTTTTTAACCATGCTGGATGTTGAACCCAGGGTTTTGAAGTTATTTTCTTGTTAAGCCTTTGAGTGTTTCCAATTTTACGCCACCAAGCCGAACCACAAGAATAATTCAATGTGTTTTTGTGTTTGGCAAGTAGCCTATTTAAAGTGAAGGCCAGGCCAGACATGATGTATATACTAAAGACCTTTATGCAGTAGTGACTGTATGCAGTAGTGACTGCTCAGTTCCCTCTTCTGTAAAGTAGTCAGGTGCCAAGTCTAGACCTCCTCACCACAGCCCCCGTCCCTTGGCAGCCAACTTTGATCCAGCTGTGCCATCTGAGCAGCTGCTGGCTTCATAGCACACAGCCAGTCCACTCCTGCCAGTCCAGCCCCCACGGAACTATAAGCAAGAAAATATAATTGCTGAGACAGAAGCAGGGAGATGCTCAAATTTCACAATCTGAGGTGGGACGAGCAACCCTGAGGTGAGGTGTGTTCTTCCTTCCTTCCGCTGTGGACAGGGTATGAGCCTTCAGGGGACAGAGGGTGCATTGCAGCCCAGGTTTCAGCCTTACCATTTACAGAGTGACTAGAGCAAGAGGCCATCTTGATCCTTTGCTATTTTCCCATCAGTCTTGAGATGTGGCCTGTCATTTGCAGAAAGCATTTGCTTCACTGGAGGACCTGCTGCAGCTACGCTGTCTGACTCCTATCCACCTCACCCAGTTCTGCCTCTGTTGCAGCTCAGATGCGGGAACAGGCTGTGATGCCCTTCCTCTGGAGGTATATTTCCTTCTGTGACTGTCAGAGACCTCAGAACACATCCCAGTTTTCCCTCACGCTTCTCTGATCTGACCTTGAAGAGCAGGCAGATGACCATGGCACATTGCTTCTGTGAATGCACAGGCCAGGTGTAATGGTTTTTGCCTTGCTGGTCATAGGCTGCTAGAGCCCAGTGAAGACAAATGGAGGGACATTTTAAAATGTAGGATTCTTCCTCTCCACTCTGACTCCAGCTCAGCAGTTGCAAATTTACGGACAACAACTGTGGTTTTACACTTTTGCTTTGGTACAAGGCTTTCTTCATTCAGGAGTCCTGAGGCTTAACCTTCGGGAACAAGGGCTGGAACAGGAATAGGGAGGGACATGTGGGGATGGGGTGATAGGTTCTTATGTCTCGAATCTGCAAAACCTGCGACCTACCAAAAGTTCCTCTCTGTGATTGTCAGCAGCATATGGTGTGTGCCTGGTCTTTCCCCCTTATCTTATTACAAAAGACAAAAACAAAAGACATTACCCCAATGAGGATGAAAGTTCTTTAAAACAGAGGAGAGGGGGAGGGGGAGGGGGAGGGGAGGGGGGAGGGGGAGGGGGAGAGGAAGAAGGAGAAGAAGAAGAAGAAGAAGAAGGAGGAGGAGGAGGAGGAGGAGGAGGAGGAGGAGGAGGAGGAGAAGAAGAAGAAGAAGAAGAAGAAGAAGAAGAAGAAGAAGAAGAAGAAGAAGAAGAAGAAGAAGAGGAAGAAGAGAAGAAGAAGAAGAAGAAGAAGAAGAAGAAGAAGAAGAAGAAGAAGAAGAAGAAGAAGAAGAAGAAGAAGAAGAAGAAGAAGAAGAAGAAGAAAAGAGGAGTTGGCCAGTGTCAGCTGGTAAGATGCCTCATCAGGTAAAGACACAAGTCTCATGACCTGAGTCTATGCCTGGAATCAAAGAGAAAGGAAAGAACCAACTTCTAGAAGTTGTTCTCTCTCTTTCACACACACACACACCACACATATTAATCTGCATGTGCATACAGATATTTTTTAAATTACCAAGTGTGGGGCTCACACCTTTAATCCCAGTGCCTGGGATCCAGAGGCAGGCAGATTTCTTTAAGTTTGAGGTTAGTCTTATTTATGTATTGAGTTTTAGGCAAGCCATAACTATCCCCTCCCCCCTAAAAGACAGACTTCAAGGTTCTCCAACGGCTAGAACAAACACCTGTTCTTTTCTATTGAAAGGGCTTCTAGTATCACTGTAGGTGAAAGCATTTGGAACTCTGTGTGTGTGTGTGTGTGTGTGTGTGTGTGCGCGCGCGCGCGCGCATGCTCATGTGCATCACAGCAGCATGGCCTGGCTTTGGGAGTCCTAGGTATTTCCTAATCTCTTCATCCACAATTCAAGTTATGGGCACAATGAATGTGGCCAAATGAGAGTTTTAGATGTAAGATGAAAACACACAAAATGAACTCACCCCTCCTTTCTCCCCACCCCCACCCCATGTGGTGACTGAACGCAGGACCTTGTGCATTTATTTAGGCTGGAGTCCTATATTCCCAGCCCTTGCCACTCCTAGCTTGTCTGAGGTCTTTAACATAGGACTTTATTTTGTTTTTTGTTTTTTGTTTTTGTTTTTTGTTTTTTTTTGTTTGTTTGTTTGTTTTGAGACAGGGTTTCTCTGTGTAGCCTTGGCTGTCCTGGAACTCACTCTGTAGACCAGGCTGGCCTCGAACTCAGAGATCCGCCTGCCTCTGCCTCCCGAGTGCTGGGATTAAAGGCATGCACCACCACGCCCGGCAGGACTTTATTTTTATAGCCAAAACATTTTCATTAAAAGGGCAGAGAGTGAGAGAAGAAATATATAAGCCACGAGAGAGAAGAAGTGAAGCTTAGAAACTTCCTACTAGGAGATGAAGTAGAAGTCTGTCTCCTGAGCCAACAGCCTCCCAAACCCACGGCAAGGCCTGAGAGAGTAAGATGGCTGCTGAGAGCCCTGAAACTGTTTGCAGAAAACTTTATTCATGAGGTGGCTTCTCTGTGTGAGGATTTGCAGTCTTCTCCAGGGTCCCGGCTAGCTCTTTTCCATGAAAGGCCAAAGAGTCAATAAGGCTGTCATACCAAGCAACTGACAAAGACAGTGGCTGGAAGGCCACTGTCCAAGGCCCAGTCCAAGAAGAGTACATGGTGGTGTGGGAGTTCTTGGTTCTTCAGCCACTCTGTGAGTGAGCTTGGGTTCTGGGGCCTTCCCTGTGAGACCCCAGACCACACACAGAGCTTGCAGCAGTTCAAAGCAGGCAGCTTGAGCAAGGGCAAGGGCCTCTCCAGTCTTGAATGCGCTGTCTCTCACTAGTTCAAATCTTGCTTTGATTGAGTTACAGTCCTTTTATTGCTAGCAGGCTATCAGTGTTGTGGGCGCTGATCATTTGTGAAACCTGGGAAACAACAGCAAATTGTAAGACTCTTATTTTCAGGCCAGTGACACTTTTGCTATATTTCTTATAGCAAAAGCAATGACAGATGGAGGAAGAGGAGGGCATGCCTGGGGCTGAGAGCTCTGTTAGGATGGTTTTTGTAAGGCCCACTTCTAGCATTTTAAACCTTAAAGTTTAAAAAAACCAAACCAAACCAACAACAAAGAAAACCAAACTACAACAAAATAACATATAGAGACACACAGATGTATACACACACACACACACACACACACACACACACACACACACACACTAGGGCTCAAAACTACTATCTTTGGGACCAGTAGGATGTCTCAGTGAGTAGAGGTGCTTTTACTTCCAAGTATGATCTGAGCTCAATACCCAGTACTAGTTATTCTGCCCTACCACAATGCATGTGTATACACAAAATAAAGAAATGTTTAAAAAAGAAAAAAAAATGCTAAAACCTCCTAGTTTTGAGTGACATTGCTTCTTGAAGCACTTTCTAAATGACCTGATTATAAGTGCATTATAAGTGCCAGAAGCGATGGACCACTGGTGGGAGGATGCTCTAAGACAGAAGGTTGATAATATCTGTCTCAAATTGCATGTTGATCTGGGAGACCTGAGCTGATCTGAGGGACTATTGTGTTCATACCTAGAAGGTTTTGTTTTAGGTTTCAAAGTTGTAAACCAACTTGGCATGCTAGAGTTAAAGATCTCAAGGCTAGCCTTTGAGATACTGTCTCAAACTCTCTCTCTTCCTCTCTTTCTCCCTCTCCCTCTCCCTCTTCTTTGCCCTCTCCCCCTCCCTCTAAGTAAACTAAATCTACAAACATTTTTGTTCAAATTACTTTCTTTTTGGTGTTTTAAAAACAGGGTCTCTTTTCGTATCCCTAGATCTCCTCACTGTGTAGACCAGACTGACTCACAGAGATCTGCCTGCCATCCACCTCTGCCTCTCAAGTACCAGGATTAAAGGCATGCACTACTAAGCCTGGCTAAATAATAATAATATTACTTATATTTATTATTTGACTATGATCTTGAACTTCTAGTCTTCTTGCCTCACTTCTCAAGTATCAGCATTCAGATGTTGCCACTATATTTTATTAGTAAAAACAGACCATAGATGAGGGCAGAGCTGCCCCAAGAAAGGAGGGGGGCTCAGGAACCTGCCTTGGATCTCCCCACCTCCACACAAATACGCGCTGTGCACGCTCTCTGTCTCACTGGTCCTTAGAACTCTTGGTTGCCAAATCTCAGGGACTATCCTAGCTTCTTCATCTGTGGCATTGTCGGGTCACTGGAGAACAGACAAAACAATCGAAGGACATGGGACAAATCCCTGGGAGTGCCAGGATCAGGCTGACGTCTACAAAAGCCTACAAAGAGCAGCTTTTTGCACAAGACTCTCTGGAGGTCTCGTCTTAGATGCTCTCAAGTTATCTTTATTGTCTGTCAGGTGAAGGTGGTTTCTAATTCCCATCCACAAAGTAGAACTTGCTTACGATCCAAACTACAATTGCAATTTGCCCATAAAATACTGTAGGCACAGCTAGTGAGATGGCTCTGTGGGTAAAGATGCTTGCCGCCAATTCAGATTTAGAACTGGACTGGACTGGTCAGATCTAGACCTCCCTTGAGCACAAGGTTCTAGTGCCCTCTTCCAATTGGAGGCATGGTCTTTACTTTCTTCAAACCTCTCTCTCTCTCTCTCTCTCTCTCTCTCTCTCTCTCTCTCTCTGTGTGTGTGTGTGTGTGTGTGTGTGTGTAGGCTGTGTATTCTCAGGATCAAATTGATCTGTCAGGATCAGGCAGATGAGAAACATCTATGTTGAAGGAAAAGAAAAATCAACTCCAAGGGCTGGGGCTCAGTTGGCAGAGCTCTTCTCTGTGTGCACCAAGCCTTGCATTTGATCTCAGCACTCATATACCAGGCATGGTGGTACATGCATATAGTTCCAGCACGTAGAGGAGGTAGAGGTAGGAGGATTGGTAGTTAAAGCTTAGCCTTGGCAAATAGCGAGTTGGAGACCAGAGTGGACTATAAGACACCCCGTCTTGAAACAGCAGCACTGAATCAAATCCAGGAACACAATCTGAGCCTATCCTAGCTCATCCTAGGAGATGAAATCTTAGACCTGAAGCCAGGGAACCATAGCCTCTGTCTTGCACAAGCCCTTTGCTAAGGGCCGACAGATACAGGGTGATCTTTTTTCATGTACTTTTAAACTTCCGTCGCTGGTTAGTTATTCGAGAGATAGGATCTGTAGTGAGCCTGGCCTTGGACTTTCAGTGTAACTGAGGATGACTGGGAACTTCCTTTTTCTTTAGTCAGGGTCTCTCTCTCTCTCTCTGTAGCCCTGGCTGTCCTGGAACTCACTATGTAGACCAGGCTAGCCTTAAACTCACAGAAATCGCCTGCTTCTTCCTCCCAACTTTTGGGTTTAAAGGCGTGCTTGGAGTAAGCCATGATCTTGGTTTATGTGATGCAGGGGATCGCTAGGCAAACCCTCTGTCAAGTCATCCAAACTCTCAGGCCCCCGAGTTCGTGACTTTTTGGAGAACAGCACTTACTGTTTCATGAAGTGAATTCGGGCTCTCCTCCGCACACCTGGAAGAGCAGAGCAGAGACAAACAAGTCAGCGCTGGTTGGTGGATCACTGGCATCAAAACCTCAGAGCCCGAGAGGAAGGCAGCATGGTTAGCCAACGCCCAAGGCTTCTTCTGGGGTGCTAGGGTGGTCCCCAGATTCCTCACACTTCTCACTTTTGTTGCTTGCTTATATAGGTTTGAAGTGTTTAAAAATTACTCAGTCATCCATTCCATGATTCTAATAGCCTTCATGAATGCTACCCTACTCTACCCATCTCACGTGGGTGGAAACTGAGACACGCAGCATGTGAGTTGTCAAATAACTTGCCTGAAAGCCATGTAGCTGGTGCCAGAGTTTTAGTGCATTTCCTCTAATCCAGTTTGTACCTTAAATAAGCTTTCCTGGAGACTGGGTGCCTAGGACAGTGGTGGGACACCAGGCCTGGTTCAAATTTCAATAGCACAAAACAAAGGCCATTGCTTTTTTTGCATCTGGCAGCAGCAGAACTTAAAAGGCATCCAAAGCAGTGCGGCACACTCCTTCCAGAATGCAGGGAGGAGAGAGAAGCGTGCTGTGTTTGCTTCCTCAGAACATTTTTATATGTTTTGGAAACAGAGTCTTAGGTGGCCCAGGCTGGCCTCAAACCTCAAATTCACTATGTAGCCAAGGCTGACCTTGAACTCCTGATCTTTCAACCTTTGCCTCCCAAGTACTGGGATTACAGGCATGTGCACCAGGTTCAGCTAGACCACTGGGGTTCTTATAACAGGGTTTGCAGAGGATAACAGTGTACCAAAGCACTTATGCTCTCAGCTCTGTTCTCCGGGGTGGGGGCCACAGCTGTTAAATCAAAGGAACCTGTGACCTGGAAAATGTAAGAGACACTGATCTGCTTGGTGGCCCTGATGTTTCCTGCTTCCCTTTATAGATGCCCAGGGAGAGACGGTGATGTGCTCGAGGTGTCAGAGGTGACCAGGACCAGGGGTAGTCTGGCCTCTCCTCTAGGTCAGTGACTGCAGAGCCTGGGTGACAGAGGAGCTAAGAGCACCAGCCATGAGAATCTCCCTGCAGTGTCACTGGGGAAGGGTGAGCTCTTTGGGGTACCCAGCTTTCATGGCTACTGGCCATGAGCCCCCATGTACCTAGCACATGAGTCCCAAGGACATTATAGATAGCAGCTTTTAATGCATCTCTTGTATGTAGGCAATATTTTACTCCTGGGTGAGGCAGCTGAGATCCACTGAGACCAAGATCAAAGTCATTCAAAGGTAGAACAGTGAGCTACAGTGGACTCAAACCTAGCGTTCATCTGACTGCTGACACAGGTGGAATCTCTCTTTGGCTTCCTGGGTCGGTGGTGGGCCTGTGTGTCTCAGTGGTAGAGAGCACCCAACATGCCCTGAGTTCAAGTTCCTGAACTCCCCAAGTCTCTCAAAAACAGAAAGCTGCTGTTAAGCCATAAGGTTTGCTGGCGGTAGGTTTACTATTTATTCTGCTATTTTAGTGAACAAAGAACTCCTAGTATACACACACTTCAGGTAGAAAGTGGGGGCCCTTCAATGTCCCGCAGGCACTGACTCACAGTAAAAGTAGACGGCCACTCCGAGGAATGCCAGCAGAAGCAGGATGCAGACTACCAGCAGGCTGAGGGTGGTAAGGCTGCATGTCAGGCCTGAAAAAGACACACATGACACACACATGCAACACCGACTCGGACACAGCAAGGAGCAGCCCCTCCTCCCGGAGAGTATCACTGGCCGGCTTGTGTGTTTCCTGACACCCAGTTTCACTATGCAGTCTTCATTTTGTAGCCCTGGCTGGCCTGAAACTCACAGAGAACTGTGTGACTCCCGTCCCAGGAGGCAGCCCTTCCTGGTTGCATTTTAAGCAGACTGGCTTCTGGCTCACTTTAAAATTCACTTTAAATATCACGGAGATAATTTTATGTAGAAAATGCCATGTTACATCTGTATTTTTAAAAAACACTAATAAGACTTGGGAGCTGTTTCAAAGGGAGTAGACACACACCATGCCTAGTAATATGATTTTACTATCCATTAAAAAAATCCTTTTATTTGAATTTCACAAAAAACCAGACAGCTATATTTTCATTGTATTTTTCACGGAGCTAGAATGCTCACAGACCAACATTGATAATTTGGCGTCCTTCCCCTTTGCATCTAAACCCCCCAGTGTTCAGTGTTTACATACGTGTATGGGTGTGCACATGGTGTGTGCACACACGTGTGTGGGTATGGTGACCAGAGGAGTATGACAGGTGTCCTGCTCGGTCACTTTCTACCTTATCCTCTTAAGACGGTGTCTCTCACTAAACCCAGCACTAGGTTGGTGGCCAACAAACCCCAGAGGTTCTCCTGTCTCTGCCCCACCCCACCCCCCAAAGTCAGGGTTACAGGTGTGTGTTGCTGTGCTCTGCTTTTTATGTGGGCACCTTGAATTTGAACTCAGGGCCACGTGCTTTCATAGCAAGCACCTTAATCTGAAAAGTCATCTCTCTAATTTCTGTCTCTGCTTTTTGATTTTTAAAGATAAAGTTTCCTGCCTCCCAGGCTGGTCTCTAATTCTCTGTGGCCAAAAATGACCTTGAACTTCTGATTTTCCTGCCTCCACCTCTCAAGTGCTGGGCTTACACTTGTGGGCCACGGTGGCTGTTTATGCAGGGTTAGGGGTTGAACCCAGGGCTTTGTACATGCTAGGCAAGCACTCCACCAACCGAGCGACATACTTGGCCGCTTGGTTTCCTCCTTTCAGTACAGCGGACTGTACTGTATCCATTTCTGCAAATGCACCCCCCCCCCCTTTAGTCAGGCCAGCACATCTTTCCCCAGCAGAAGCGCAGGAAGTCCTATGGAAACCCTGAAGTTTAGGTATCAGTGGAAATCTTAGCTGTTTCCTGGGTGTTACTTTTATAAACAGCCCCTCAGAGAACATTCTGGCATGCTTCTATATGTAGGTGCCTTCCCAAGGTAGAAACTGAAAATGGGGACTACTAAACCACAGACGTCCATTTGGGTTGTAGTCAACTGCTGGATACCTTCCTTTACATTCCCACCCCACAGTGCACCGTACTGGCCCAGTTTCTGTCAGTCCTGTGTGCCTTCGTGGGAGAGAGAGGGAGACGACTGATTTTACTTCAATCCCAACCCTGGGTGGGCTTCAGCCTATCTGCTCACATAAGCCACTTACATGATCGTTCTGAGTCAGATATCTGTTCACTTATCTGATTTTCGCAAGCTATTTAAGCTGTAGGGCTTGTGTTCCTAATGTCCTAGATCCTTCTCCAATACTCTCTGGCCTTAGACCAGCCCGGGAGTTGGTCTCCCTACAGGGCTGGGCTCCAGGTTAAGAAGTCTAGAAAGCCCTCCACACATGAGGGAGGAAGTGAATGTAGGCTGGGTGTGTACGATGCACCAAGGACAGCACCAGCTGAACGCTTCGGCTTCTGAGGACGGAGACAAGGAGTTGTTTTACTGTTCCCTCTCACTTCATAGTTCTGAGAAACTAAGGCTCGGGATACAGCTGGTTTTGGGGGCACTTTGCAGAGCTTGGCAAATTGGTCATAGCTTACCCAGTTGGTGAGCTGCAAATGAGGGAATCTGATGGCATGCAAGCTATATGTCCACGTTTGCAAGGTGGTGGAGCTAGGGGCAGAGTGGCAGGGTCTGGAGAGTGGCAGGGTCTGGAGAGTGGCAGGGCAAACAAAGCTCCTTTGGAGTGAAATGGCAGCCAGAGATGCTGTTGTGGTTGGAGGAGAAGGTTACTTATTCCAACTGATTGCTGCCTCTCTCTATATATAAAAGTGTTCTCTCTCTCTCTCTCTCTCTCTCTCTCTCTCTCTCTCTCTCTCTGTCAGAGGACAACTTGCAGGAGTTAGTTTTCTCCTTCTACCATGTGGGTCCCAGTCGAACACAACCAGGCTTGGCAGCAAGCACGGGTACTAGCTGAGATATCTTGTGACTTCAGTTCTTCATTCCACACGTGCCCTCGTGCACCTCGGCCCTGTCTTGCTGAGGAACATCTGGGTTGAACAGTTTTCTGTGGGCTGTGTTTGGCTAGGGTTGGTTTCCTTAAGGTCTTACTCTGTAATGATTTGTGAGTGTGGCCTGACTAGATTGCGAGTTAGTGTCATACACAAGGTACCTTTTGTTGTCATCATTTTGGATCTAGAGAAATAGGCTACAGAGCCAAGACTTTGTGTTTGTTCAAGGAGGAAGGAAGGAAAGAGAAGTGGGGAGGGAGGAAAGGAAAGTGGAAAGCTACCTTTTTTATGTGAGTGCAACAATGGAAAACTTACCCTTCTGGGTCTCTGGGTGGGGGAACGGGCATTGCTTCTTCTTCTTCATCTTCAGGGTAGTCTTCTTGGTTGGGGCAGTTGTAGGAAGGACATCAACTATAGAAAGAAGTGAGACCTATATCTTAGTCAGGTAAACAGCAGGACTTACAGACAGACTGTGTGCCTTTCTTCTAGGCATTGATGCCCTCATGATTGTTGCCTTGGCTGCCACAGAATTTCAGGTCACAGAGTACAAGAATTCATATCTGGTTTCTCAGTCCTCAGATAAATGGTGGGGATTAGCTAGCGGGGTGTCCCGAGCAGAGCCTTGTGCCCATCATTAACAACCGTGCAGTCTCGGCTAAGTTGTCTGTTCCTCAACTTCCCATTTGCTTCAGAGAAGAGGACTTTTGCCAGGCAGTAATGGCACTGGCCTTTAATTTAAGCAGTTGGGAGGCAAAGGCAGGTGGATCTCTAAGTTGAACTTCTGATTTTCCTGCCTCCACCTCTCAAGTGCTGGGCTTATACTTGTGAGCCACGATGGCCGTTTATGCAGGGTTAGGGGTTGAACCCAGGGCTTTGTACATGCTAGGCAAGCACTCCACCAACCGAGCGACATACTTGGCCGCTTGGTTTCCTCCTTTCAGTACAGCGGACTGTACTGTATCCATTTCTGCAAATGCATGCCCCACCCTCACCCCTTTAGTCAGGTCTTCAGAGTGAGTTCTAGGACAGCCAGGGCTACACAGAGAAATCCTGTCTCCAAAACAAAAACAAACAAACAAACAAACAAACCCCCCCAAAAAAACTCAAAACAAAACAAAGCTGGCTTCTACTTTATTGTGAGAATTACGAGAGCAGTGTGCCTAGTGAAGTGTACTATAGGCATGACTATGATTGACAGAAGACCTGGGGTTGCTGTCCTTATTGTAGCCCAGTGTGGTAGCACACACCTTTAATCCCAACACTCAGGAGACAGAGGCTGGAGGATCTCTGTGAGTCTGAGGAGGCTCACATGGTCTACATGAGTTCCAGGACAGCCACGACTGTATAGAAATACCCTGTCTCAAAAGACAAGACAAAACCAAGTGAATCAACACCTTGGTCCTTTGGCATGACCGATCTCAGCCTTCTCTGCAATCCCTAGGCCAATAGAGCAAGCTGGAAAGGAGTCGGTTGGTCTTCCTACATGAATAACACTGGCTGAGAGAGATGGATAAGTGTTGTGCTTCAGGCCCTTCTCCTTTTCCTAGATGGCCTCTCCTCTCCTCAATTTTGATCCAGTGTCTCTCACTGAGGGGTGGGAGAGAGAAAGGAGAGGACAGTGGGACTGACTCACTGAGCAGAGAGACCACGAGGTTCTGAGGTATGGAGTACGGGACCATCTCCACCCTCCACTTTGTCGGCTGACCAGCGAGGAAACAGATCTCCTGCATACTACTCTCAGCAGAGAAGTAGGTGAGAGGCTAGGAGAAACCAAAAGACCATTTCCCATACCACCTTTGACAAAACATTAACCACATTTGGTCACTGCAAGTTTTCTGACCATTAGTGTCAAAGAACTGTTGTAAAATGACAGCCAATAGCACTGCCGAGGTCTAAGAGTCTGGACCTGGTGGCTGTTAAGTCCTTTAAATGCTCATAACCCCTAAAGTCTATATGCCTCATTGTAGCACTCAAAGATGCAGGGGTCTCTCAGCTGTCTCTGAGCTGGGGAGGGAGATAGCACAGCAGCCTGGTCTGATGGGGGGGGAGGGGTAGAGACAAGAGAGGGTTGTTCTGTTTTAATTTCATCTTGCTCTGAGTCAGGTTGCTCCCTGATTTGTGAGTTCGAGACCTCTCCCTCTGTCTTTTTTTGAGAGGGACAAGTCCTTAGAATCCATAGTGTGCTTGAGGGCCTGAACAAGGCCCATTTTCCCAATACTCTATGTATGTCTCCTCTAAAACACTGGGGACCCTTCAACCAGGCAGGTAGGCTCAGGCTCTGGGGATCTGTCACTGGGGGGATTGTATCAAAGAAGGAACTTGGGGAGGCACTGCTGTTCCTGGGCTGTTGGACAGTACATAGGACTTAGAAACATGGACGCCAGAATAGGTAGAGATGGAAAATCACCATCCTCCTGTCTCAGACCCTGAAGCACTAGGAAGGCACAGGGCTCCTAGAAACAAAAGCAAAACCAAACCAACCAACCAACAAAGACCCCAAAACAAGCACAAAGCCCATGTTTCAAAGTGGGCTTCTGCCCATCCTTACTTTATCTAACCCCACACCATCCCCATGAGACGAGAGACCAAAGAGGCCATGGAGACTTCACTCTGTTTCTGGTGCCACTGTTGTGTTTTTTATAACTCTGGCACTATCCCCAAACTGTCCTTAGGCGGAGGGGTCTAACTTCTGGGGTTGCCCGGGGCGCTTGTGACTTTCAGTCCCCAGGCGAATCTGAAGCAAGATGATGAGAGTCCAAGTCCTGGGTTGAGCTGAAGAAAGAACTATAGCCAACCACTGGCCTGAGAGAATCTACGCTGATCCCTTTCCACCCCAAGAGAGGAATCCTCACTGTCCAGTATGGCTAGTCTGAACCCAGATATGCCGTATGCATAAAATATATATCAAATGCTGCGTATGGAAAAATGCTGTTGAAATGCTAATACTGTTTTGATAAGTTGGGTTCAGTAAAATGCACATATTCCTTCTTAACTAGATGTCTCTTAGAAAACGGAAAATGGTGTCTGAGGTTTGCAGTGTACTTCTGCTTAGGATCGCTTATTTCATGAAACTGCAGCTTCGTAGACGTAGAAGTGAACCAGCAGCTGCCTTGTTCAGGTATGGAAGCTGAGGCTTCGAGAGGGAGGGCAAGTGATGGATTGGTAGCCAAACTAGACCTGGGTCCAGCTTCTTTGCCCATTGAAGCCCCGAGTGTGGATTTGAGCCACTGAACCCCACAAAAAAATGCTGAGGACAACTGCTTTTCTGCTACCTCAGAAACAATGAGCATGCGCCCAGACAGTGAGAGTCCGTATGTACTCAGGGTCCTGAATTTGCTGTCTTTGTCTCCATCAGAATCATCAGCACCCACCTTTGACTGACCTACCTGTTTTCATCTCATCTGATTCCCATCTAAAGAGGGAGAACAAATATACCACCTGCTGGGTGGGTGGAAGTATTAAGGGACCCAGCTGTATGTGACCCTCAAAGGTGTTTGGCCTGGGTGACTCTCAATGTATCTTTTCTATTAGTCCTAGCAGTGGTGTGATTAGTCATGGCTGCAGAGTGAGGCTCACTGAGAGTAGGCAGCTCCAGTGCCCGGTGTGAGAGTGTGTGTGTGCATATGTGTGCAATCACATGTGTATGTGTGCATGTGAGTGTACATCTGTATGAACAAGCATGTGTGTGTATGTGTGTGCGCACATGTGTGTACATGTGTGTGTGTGTGTGCTCATTCACAGCCTTGAGAACATTCTTACCCACAGTCAGCTTCGTCCCTGTCCCAAAGACCATCTTGGGGCTCCCAACCGTCGCGCAGAAGTAGAAGTCACTGTCCTCTGGCTTCACATTCATGATACTGAGAAAGGGCCGTCTTGAGTCTGAAGACTCAAGAATTATATTTCTTTTCTTGTCCACACTTTCACCATACAAAACTCCTTTGGAAGAACTCCAGGAGGCCAGGAACTCAAAGTACTTGTCCTTGGGGTCCTGGCGCTCCCGCAGCCAGTAGATGCTTGTTAACTTAGAGATGCTTTTAACCTCACAGGACATCTTTGCCGTATGGTTGGTTTGAACCAGCAGGGACGAAGGGGTCTGAATGAGGGCAGAGCTGCTCCAGAGAGCTACAAGAAACCAGAAGACATCAACCAGGCTGTTGCTATACACACACAATCTTAGCACTCTGTGGGTGGAAGTACAGGACCAGAACTTCAAGTTTGGTTGCCTAGTGAGTTCAAGGCCAGCCTGGGCTACTTGAGAACTTATCTTTAAAAAAAAAAAAAAAAAAAGAGGTGGGATTGGAGAGATGGCTCAGTGGTTAAGAGCATTGGCTGCTCTTCCAGAGGTCCTGAGTCCAATTCCCAGCAACCACTTGGTGACTCACACCCATCTATGATATGATCACATGCCCTCTTCTGGCATGTGGGTATACAAGCAGACAGAACACACAAAATAAATAAATCTTTCAAAGGTTTAAAAAAATAATTTTTAAGAAAGGAAAGAAGGCAGGCGGGAGGAGGGGAAGGAGGGAGGGAAGGAAGGAGGGAGGGTAGAGAGAGGAGGGCTTGTGAGGTGGCTCAGCAGGTAAAGGTGTTAGTACCAAGCCTGACCCCTGAGTTCAACCCCCTAGCACAGTGGTTTGTGTCACAATGAGTTCATGTCACAGGCAAACAGGAGTAATCTGCCTGGTGAAAGAGTCAGGGTATTAACAGCACTTGGTGTCTTTTGAACTCAGAACTCACAAACATTGACTGCAAGGCACGCAGTTCTCTGAGTGTGCCTTGACTGTGGCTTTTGGTTAACAACACACCTCTATGTGTGGCCCTTGGTATAAGCTATCTTGGCGGAGTCTCACACTGGTTCCAGGATTTTTAACACCCGCCCCCCCCTTACCCTGATGAGAAAACACTGGCATGAAGCTACCTCGTTTGGAATCTCACTGGATTCAATCCAAAGAGCCAAAGTCGAAAGCCAAAGCTAGTTGCCCACCTCGCCTGTGTAGGTAGCCCTTCAGGGGCTCTAAGCAGCTGGAAAAGTCCTAGGGCAAGCTGCGAGAGGAATTTGGAGTCACAAGCACAGCGTGGTTTAGACAGTCTGAGATGTCTGGACCAAGGGAAAGGAACTGACCCTGGGAGATCGTTACCCCCCAGTCCTGCAATGGGTCTATCACTGACTTCTCCCGCCTCCGGGCAGGGCGGTTATTACAGATGCAAGCTTAGAAGTTCATTTTGTCTTAGATGGGAAGACTGGGCAGGCAGAAGGAGTTGCAGACATGGCCATGAACATAGCCTTTGCCCTG
Organism: Mus musculus; assembly: GCF_000001635.26. Classification (NCBI taxonomy): domain Eukaryota; kingdom Metazoa; phylum Chordata; class Mammalia; order Rodentia; family Muridae; genus Mus; species Mus musculus. The sequence continues at coordinate 71,324,810 of NC_000072.6, read as the reverse complement.
TAGAAGCTGTGGGACCTCAGAAGTCACCAAGTTCTTGGTGGCCTGTGAAAGAAGGGCAGCTTGGCTTGCCACTACTGTCCTCCTTGCTGTTGACATTTGGAAAGGAAAGAAAGGAAGACAGACATGGAGGTGCACACTTAGTATCCTAACACTTGAGAAGCTGAGTCAGGAGGATTTCTTTGAGTTTGGGGCCAGCCTGGGCTACATAGTGAATTTCAGGGGAGAAAAAGAGACGTGAAATCATATGTAAACAGTGAAGAGCTCACACAGGTAATCGTAATCATATGCAGACACTGGAGGTCCCCGTGTGAGCACTCACACAGGTCAATTCTGCCGGCAAGTCGAAAGGTCTCAGGAGATAGATGTTCTAGGCACCAAGAGAAGTCTCAAGGAGGATCAGACCAAGTTTCTTTCGCATCTAAGACCAGGAGAGTGTCAACAAACCCATTTGATCTAGAAAGCCCTTTTTCTTTGGCTTGCAACAGAGGGCCACCCTGAAGATCATGGCCAAGATATAATGCCAAGGACAGGCATGGTTAAACAGAGGCCAGAGGAGGTGTGAGCCCAGAAGAAGCAGCTGCTTGGCATTAATCCCTGCCTATAATTGTGGCTCGGGCCTTCCCTGGAACTGATGTGATGAACGAATCCCGATTCCACCCTCAGACCACTCGGAGCCTCTGATCGCATGGAAAGAGTGACTACTCCCCTGTGGCTGAGGTGCTGCTCCATCTCCCTTCCCCGAGTTTCAGGCTACCATTTCTGTCCCATCGCAGCCATTTTTATTGCTTTGGGTTACTGGCCTCTTTGGAGAAGTCAATATGAAGTGATGATGTCCATATAGATCATCACAGTGTGTCAGGCACAGTGCATGCGTTGTCTGATTTAATCCTCACCAAATCCTATGCCGAGAGACTCATTTTACACGGGAGCAAACAGAGCTTGAGGGAAAGCTGAACTCAAGGTCCCACAGTCTGTGAAGTGGACTGGCACTCAAACCGGGGTCCTAGACTGGGGTGAATGAACTCCGAGCCTCCCAATCGAGGAGACCTATACTCAAAGTGGGGCCACAAATACCCAGATGGTAGGGGCCTTTCCAAAGAGCCCAGAGGACACACACAGCCAGGCTTTAGGTCACATACAGTCTCATTTAATCTGCTTGGTAGCCTAGGACTCCATTTTCAGAGGAACCTGGTATTTCTAGAACGATCAGAGGTAGCTTTAGTGGCCTGAAAGAATCTTGTTTCATTTCTTATTTTGACCAGTTTAGCTAACCTGTTCAGAGGCAGGGACTGGCCTCCCTTGTTTCCCTCAGTAGTTGGGGGCTCTAGGAGGTACCAGACCCGTGGATATTGGAAGTCTTCTTCTAAAAAGCAAAGTCTCTGGGTTGACCACAATGACAACCTTTAGGCCACATCTCTGTGCCAGCTCCAACATCCCAACTGCAGTGCCGCTACTTGGGGGCGGGGGCGGGGGGGAATGCTGCAGAGCACACTGGAGAGCCAGGGGGTCATAATGAGTATCCTGCCATAGTTGTCCAATTTTCTAGAAGCACTTTCCCGGAAGTAATAAGAGTACGTCTGTAGGGCCTCTGGGGACTTCACGGGGCACATCCCGGTAGGCACCCTGAACATTTCCCCTTCGGTTTTAGATCTCTCTCTTTCCTTTTCTTTCTTCCATTTTTCCTTCCTTCCCTTTTAGTTCAGGCTGTAGGACAGAGGTGACTTCTGCCCTGGGCGTCTCAGACCTCTCTGGGTAGTGAGAAGGAATCTCCATTCCGGGTTCAGGGTCTCTGCCTACCGGCCTCCCCTGTTCTCACAGCCCAGCGCCTGTCTATTCCTCCTGTTGCTGAGATACCAGGCCTAAGTTCCCTGCTCTAGTGCAGATTGGGGGTAGCCCCACTCTGGGTCTTACCTGCCAGCTTCATACTGAAGACCAGCCAGAGCCATGGCTGCATCTTGGCGCTTTTGGGGACACTGTTCCCCTCAGTGCTCTGTCAACTGAAAGGTAGGTTAGGAGCCAGCTTGGGCGGGTGGGGCACCAGGAACGTAAGTGAGCTAAGAGGGCGGGGCCACCAGGGCAGGGGCGGAATCGTGATGTGTGTGTGTGTGTGTGTGTGTGTGTGTGTGTGTGTGTGTGTGTGTGTGTGTGTATGGAGTGCCTTCATCTTCATCCTATACAGCATCAAAGCCTTGACTTTTCAAAGAGCCCACCAGGACTCTTGTTTTCTGGTGAGAGGAAGTGATAGATCTCAGACTCAGTCATGCCAAGGGGTTGCACCTGTGTGATGCCTCTTGCCCCAGGGGGGAGCTCGGGACAGAACCCTGATACCTTGGGACAACTGAGTCACAGAGGCCAGCATGCGCCAGGCCTCATGGTTTTGTGAAGCTTGGCCCTAATTCAGACACGTCTTTACATTCGTTCTTTCTGAGCAGCTGGAGGAGGGGTTCATCTTGGTTTGAGGACACAGTCCATTGTGGTAGGGAACACGTGGTGGCAGGAGACAGAGGCTTTACGTGTGTGTGTGTGTGTGTGTGTGTGTGTGTGTGTGTGTGTGTGTCTCAGCAAGGAAAACAGTTATGAAGACCTCCCAGTTCAGAGTCCAGCTGGCCCTGGAGTGATGGAGATCCCTTGTAAGGGAGGAAGGGAAGTTAGCCAACACAGAGAGAAAGGAGGGAGAGAGGCAAGCTGGGGTGCCACAGAGGGGCTCAGACCTTGCCTGAAAGTGAGGCAAAGCCAAACCTGGACCTAGAGCCCTACGGACTGGGGTGTCTGTATGTCTCCCCTCCCCTGCCCTGCCTTACAGTGCTGTATGCCCTGAGGCTTCTTCATCAGTTTTGAGATCAAAGCCCCATCAAGAACCCATGAAGAACGGGGAGGCCTGTGGAGGCTGGCAGAGGTGAGTTGAGAGAGCTGCTGTCCAGGGAAACTGGATCCTTGGTGATCTGTCTGCTGGCGAGAGGGAGGCTGGGAAGGGCTGTGGGGGACATCCACCACAGAAGAAGAGCTAAGCGTGCATCAGGTAACCGCAGGACTTGGAAGGGAGACAAGTGGGCTAAAACAAGTTTGGGGCCAGCCTGGTATACACAGTGAGTTCAAGGCAACAGGGCTTCATAGAGAGATCCTATCAAAAATCCATCCCAGTGGATTTCTGAGTTCGAGGCCAGCTTGATCTACAGAGTGAGTTCCAGGACAGCCAGGGCTACACAGAGAAGCCCTGCCTCAAAAAGAAAAAAAAAAAAAGATTGCGAGTGTCATCTAGGCCGGAGTGTCATCTAGGCCGGCCCTGCAGCCAAGCACATTGTGCGCTTGAGTTTCAGAAGAGTGAATGGGGTAACCAGTGGTGGCTAAAGCTGGCAGTGGGGTCGAGACACAGGCCCCTCAGTGTCCAAATCCTTATTCTTTCCATCCGACTCCCTCCAGTTCCTGGTGACAGGGGCAAAAGCTGAGGCTTTTGAGTCCAGAGATTCTGGAGACAAAGAAGGAAACGGTCATGTCCTAAGCGCTGCCCTTGTAGTCCGGCTGGTCTCCACCATACCTCTTATCTGTTCCCAGGAGAATCTGCTAAGGGCCAGATGTACACAGCATAGGTAGTCCTAGGAAAACCACACAGTAGTAGCTCTCAAAATCAACGTAAAACGCACAGATCACAAAGTGGTCCAAGAGAGGTCACAGTATGTCTGCCGAGGAATGGATGGTATGATCGCTCCCCATCTTCCGCGTGTGCCAAAACCTGGTAACTGCTCTTTTTGTTGAATGTAGTTATTCCTCAGAGATGGAACTGTTCAACATATGTCCTTAGTAAATAGCCTCTGTGGGTTTTGGAGCAGGGGTTTTAGGCCCAGGATGACTCTCAACTCTTGATCCCCCTGCCGCTACCCCTCCAGGACTTCTTAACCCTTTCCTGCTTGTGATCCCTTCCTACCCCTCAAACTTTCCCACATCCCCAGGTATAGGCCTATGGAACACTTGTACAAAGCAATCGTTTACTGATAACTAATCGTAAACAAATCTGTTTTATTCTACTTTTTTTTAATGCTTTTAGAGCTTTATTGTAGAAAGGCAGGGAGAAAGAGAGAAGGTAGAAAGAGGGAGAGAAGCCGGCCGTGGCCACGTAGAGAGAGGGGGGAAGAAAGAGAGAGAAGGAGGGCTAGAGAGGAGAGTAAGAAAGATGAAAGCTTAAAGACTTATTCTACTTTTTTTTTAATTATTTATTTATTTATTTATTTATTTAGCCTTGGGTTGCTCTGTGTGTACTCTTTGGTTGATGGTTTCGTCCCTGGGAGCTCTGGAGGAGGTTCTGGTTGGTTGATATTGTTCTTCCTATGAGGTTGCAAACCCCTTCAGCTCCTTCAGTCCTTCTCCTAACTCCTCCATTGGGGTCCCCTTGCTCAGTCCAATGGTTGGCTGCAAGCACACACACACACACACACACGCACACGCACACGCACACGCGCGTGCACATGTTGTGATTCTCATGTGTAGGTCAGAAGACAGGAGTGTGGATCAGTTCTAGCCTGCACCTTTAGTGGGTTAGGGAGATGGCACTCAGGACTTCAGGCTTATGCTGATCAATCTACTTCTGCCATGATTTTGTAACATACTCCTCTTGCTAGGGTAGACAGGAAAACACTAAAAGAAAACTATTGCATCAGTCCCATGCTTTGTTATTACTTTGTAATGTTCCTGCCTTCATTTAATCGTCTCCAATCAGCCAGGCCAGAAATAGTCAATGGCTCCTTTTCTGTTCTCTCTTTTTGTTTCCTTTTTTTTTTTTTTGAGACAGGGTTTTATGTAGCCTGATCTGTCTTCTTCTTCTTTTTTTTTATTTCATTTATTTATTATTCATTTATTTCATCTTCTTTTTTTTTATTTCATTTACATTTTCAATGCTATCCCAAAAGTCCCACACACACTCCCCCACTCACTTCCACTTCTTGGCCTTGGCGTTCCCCTGTACTGAGGCATATAAAGTTTGCACGACCAATGGGCCTCTCTTTCCACTGATGGCCGACTAGGCCATCTTCTGATTCATATGCAGCTAGAGACAAGAGCTCCAGGGGGGTACTGGTTAGTTCATACTGTTGTTCCACCTATAAGATTGCAGATCCCTTCAGCTCCTATTCTACTTTTTATAAAGACTATATTTTGTGTGTTTGTGGACCAGAAGAGTGCATCAAATATGCTGGAGTTAGGGAACGTCATGAGCCACCTGATGCAGGAGTTGGGAGCCTAACTCGGGTCCTTTGGAAGAGCCCCGAGCACTCTTAACCTCTGAACTCTCTCCAGGTCCCAATAAAATTATTTTAAAGAAATTTATTGCTATACATATAATGTTATTATATGTATCTATTAATGAGGAAAGTGAAAGTCCATATTGAAGGAATGGGGGTGCTTGTTTATTTTACATGAAGAATTAAATCTGGCCTGAATATTTGATTCTGCAAAACACAGGACATCAGAGATGACTGCCATTTTGATTTTGTAATTGTCAATGCAGAGAAAGCTGCTTTATATAAATATAGCACAAATGGCAGAAAATTTAACAATTTAGAACTTTTTTTTGTTTGTTTTTTGGTTTTTGGGTTTTTTTGTTTGTTTGGTTGGTTTTTTTTGTTTGTTTGTTTGTTTGTTTTTTCAAGACAGGGTTTCTCTGTGTAGCCCTAGCTGTCCTGGAACTCACTCTGTAGACCAGGCTGGCCTCAAACTCAGAAATCTGCCTGCCTCTGCTTCCCGAGTGCTGGTGAAAGATCCTGGCAGAATGTAAAAGGACACAGAAGCCCTGAAATTGGCAAGATAGACGTCAGTGTTAGCAGAACTAGCTTCACTGATTTAGAAAAATAGAGGTGCACAATGCTCTGGCCACTCCTTGAACCTGTGTGTCTGCCAATGTTCTGACCAGGTGTGTGCCCATTGCTGCACCTTCATTAGACTCTTTCCTTGTACCCCTCCCATACCCATTTCTTGAGAATAGACATTGTTTAGATCTGGAAATCCCCTAATCTCCCCCTTCTCCTTTCCCCCCTGAGGGCCTATAAAAACTGGGAACTCTTTTCTCTCGAGGTCGACTCCTCTGCCCCTGCGTGGGATATGAGTCGTCCCCAGAGCTTTGGCTTTCCCCGAATAAAGCCTCATGTGGTTTGCAACAAGCTCGGTCTGTCGTGAGTTCTTGGGTGTCCGCTATTGTCCTGAGGCCTGAGCGAGGGGCTCCTCTCGGAGTCTTTCACTGGGATTAAAGGCGTGTGCCACCCCCCCACCCCACCCCCCGAAATTTAGAATATTTTTAAAGGTGTAATTATTATTTTATTTTATTTTATTTTATTTTATTTTATTTTATTTTATGTGTGTGCATGTTTTGCCTGCAGGTGTGCATGTGTATCACATACATGTCTAGAATCTGTGGCAGTTAAGAGTGTTGGATCTCCTGGCACTGGAATTACAGATGGTTGTGAGCTGCTATGTGGGTGCTGGGAGCTGAACTTGCCCCCTCTGTAAGAGTAGCCAGTGCTATGAACTACTGAGTCATCTCATCATGGTTTTTTGTTTGTTTTGTTTTAGATAAAGCACAGGTCAGCAATTCAAACATCAATTATAAAAACCAAACTTTCTAGCAGGGCCCAGCACTCTGGAGGCAGGTATCTGGCCAGTCTGGTCTACAGAGTGAGTTCCAGGATAGCCAGGACTACACAGAAAACTCTGTCTGAAAAAAACAAACAAACAAAACAAAACAAACAAATAAAAAAACCAAAAATCAAATATTCTAACACAGTACAATATAAAATATACTAATTCAATATTTTCATGATAAGGGATGATAGAAAAACAATAAAGGTTTTGTTTCTGCAATTAAATCATGGTGTTCCTGCAAGAGCAGAAAGTTAAGTACATCGAATACAAACATGTAATTCACAATATGAACTTATCTCAAATCTGACTTCAGTTGCTAATGTTCTGTGGCAGGATGGCACTGGCAGGGCCAAGAGCCCACATAGAATGTTCAGAGCCCTGTGACACGGATGTAAGTCTGCTCTAGAGCCATCAGACTCTTGATTTTTGTGGAGAGGGGATCAGAACAAATTCAGAAACCTTTCATCCACGGCCAAATCTTGTGCAACCCTCACGTTCAGTTACATGGTCACTTCTGGGGTTGTGACCCACAGTTTAAAAAGTTAGAAGTGCCAAGCGCTGGGACAGCAGGTGTCTGCCACCACACCTAGCATATGAGTGAAATGGAGGGTCTTTTGGTCAATCTGTTTGGGAACTATCTGTTTTGTATAATGGCGACTCCAATTTGCAAGAGCACCAACAATGGAGAAGAACTCCAATGTCCCCAAACCCTTGTCAGGCCAATCACTTGTGGGTTTTAGTTTTGTATCTAGCCTAGTGTTTGTGAAGGACTACCTCATCGGGGTTTTCGTTTGCATTTTGTTACCAACTAAAGATATCAAGCCTCTTCACATGGCTTATTGGCCATGTGTATGTCTTTGTATGTCTCTTTAAATTGTTGTGATTTAGAAAACACATTCTACCTCTTTAGGGGAATGTCCGTGCTGTTCACATTGCTCTCTTGGTCCTACTCACTCATTACTACTCACATAGAATTCTCTCAAATCAGTTCAGTCAGCTTGTCATTGTAAAGTACCTCTTCTCCGCAGTGTGACCACCCATGTGTGCTCTGTGTCTTTCTACTCCTTTGTGGACACCCAACAGTGCTGGTTAGTTTTAACTCTTAACTGGACATGGCTTAGGACCACCTCAGAAGAGCTTCAACTGA